>NW_023270418.1:24786172-24853187 GCF_011800145.1 Mirounga leonina | reverse complement strand
TCAGTAAGGCTGTTGGGTTGGCTCCAGAGCATGCTTGGTAAGGCTGTCAGGAAGATCTGGGAAGGTGCTGAAACACACAGTAGGACCTTCAGTAAATATATTTGGGGACTACCATAGAAACTAGGAGGATTCTACTTCTCATTCCTGGAAGAGTCAGTCATTCCAAGCCTCAAAAAGTCAACAAACAAGAGCATCAAAGTGTCCATGGTGGGACAGCACTGGTCTGTAATCTCCCTCCTCTCCTTCAGCCCACACGCATAGCTCAAAGGAGAGCTGAGTGTGAGGTCTCAAGAGACCCAACCCCTGTTTTCTGCTGTGTAACCTGCAACCCCACTAGCCATCCTGGAAAATGTTGCACAGAAGTTAAGACTGTATTTCCGTCCTAAGCCCTTGTAACTAGGACAAAACAGAAAACGCAATTTAAGAAAAAATACTTACTCATTTCCACCAATTAGAAAATCACTTTCATTTTTTTTAAGATATCTTAACTTTTTTTGGAATCACACTGGCTTATGTTTGATTTTTTTTTAAGAAGCAGATGTTTCTGGAACCCTCCCCCCGTTTCCCCTTTAAAAGGATTATAAAAATAGAAGTCCCAAAAAACTCTTAAATGCAACCGACACAAGGTCTTCCATTGACGCCAACTCCTACAGGCTTCAGTGGCGAGCAATTCTCGGCCAAGGGGGCTTTGAAGTCAACTCTTTGAAGTGAGCTTGGTGCTTTCTCAGTACTAAAGGAAGTAAAAATGGAAGCGAAAAGATGAAGAGAAGACAGAAATACAAGGATGAAAAAGAGGAAGCAGGCCCTTTGAACACAAGAGCTCTCCAGTACCATCCCCTAGCCAGAATAACTCCAGACCAACTTGAATCTACGGAGATCGGAAAAACATCCATTTTTGTAAATGCACTGTGCTAGGCACTTTTGGAGAAACAAAGACAAGCCATGATCTTCTTCCATAAGTCTATAATTTACTCAAACAAAATATGACAAAAACAATACTCTAACACAAGAGTAAATGTAAAAACCATTAGGGAAAGAAGAGGTAAGACACCAATGCTTGGAGAGAGAACCTAAGGCCAGGAGGCCCCATGTGAAGTGCTCCAGCGATCCTGCCTCATGGAAGTTAGGTGTTTTAAGGCTCTAAGAACATCAAATGACCCACCCAAGATCATTCCTCAGGGACACAGATGGATGGGAATTTGAATCCAGGTCAAGCCACCAGGTTCTTCCCACAGAGTAGTCCCAAGAAGAGAAAAAAGATACCTGCTTGAGATTGAGGAAAGACCATGAGAGGTTTCATGAATAAACCAGATGACCAGGACTTTAGTAGACATCACTGGGAAGAAAGAACATTCCATGCAGAAGGCCCCAACACCTGGTACTCACAGAGGAAACAGTAAGTAGAACTTGGCCTAGATGTCAGGGAGTGAGGCTGAAAAAGGAGCCACAGTACAGGATTTGGATGCCAAGCAAAAAGCAGCAGCTCCCAAGGACTTCGGAGCAGGTGAGGGACATCATCAAACACCAAAATATTCAAGTATTTCCAGAAAAGGAGTAAAAGGCTAAAATAGAGCTTGTAAACAAGGACCAGAGAATCTTGGAGAGGTAGTAGTCTCCAGCATTATTTTTGTTCTCCTCTTTAAGTTAACACCTCATCTGATACACTCTCACTAGGTCCCCTATTGGCAAAGAAAAATCTGGTCTCATAGCAATCACTGTTCCCCTCACTGCACTTTTACTTTTTGCTTAAAGTACAAAACCCTGCATAAAATACATGGAATGTGAGATTCTTCCGTGTTGAGCGCACTGACTGGTAGGCCTAATTTGGTGAAATTCCAGTTCTCATCAATTATTTCAGCAAGTGCTTTAGTATTCTCAAAAATACCTAAACACTCTACCACACTGCACTTTAGAGAACATCAAATGAGAGGGTCAAAAAAATTCTGAAGCACTGATCTAAGGACTGAGGTTCAAAGTCTCCAGGACGACAGGTCACGTTCACACTGAACATGGTTTTGCCAAAACCACATTGGTACAATGATTGATTCTCTTCACGTTACCTTTACTAACACCCTTGTGATTTACAAGAAGAAAGGGTCTAATTATTCCACTTGATAAACAAGGAAACTATGGCTCAAAAAAGTTACATACTTTGCCCAAATTCAGAGACTCTAACACCACCTAACAGATGCCAATTTACACAATGCATTGTTGCCTAGAATCTAAATACTGTATATTAATTACCATGCTGGATAATTACAAATCCAGGCATGACATACGTGATTCTTATTGAATAAAAGGCTCTAAATACACTGCACAAATTAATCCACTGTTCCAACATGCTAATACTAAACACAGCTGAAATCGTTATTGCTGCAAAAATAAACTGAGAACACAGAACACATGAAGATAAAGGTCTCAAATTTAAAGTGCTTTAAACACCTTTTTCCCAAATTTTTAAAATATAGAAAATGTTTTACTCTGTGGTTTAAAAAGAATTTAATATGCTGTTGAGTATAATTTTTCTGTGTAATATATACATAAAATGCTGCGAACTGTCTTAACTATAATATCCTGAAGACTTCTAAAGTGAATGGGTCAACTAAAAATGCGAGGAAATCCTGTGGGACACTTTCAGCTACTTAGGTTTATTTTATATCACATGTACATAATTGTTTTTAAATATTAACTTTAACCATCACCCAAAAAAATAAAAAAGGAGAAGGGAGAAACTGAACTTGAAAGTGAGAAAACGTAAAACATCCCTTTTTTTTTTAATTTGAAAGGAAAAACTGATCAAGGTAATCAGGAAGGGGTCCTGTTGCTATGAGGCTAAAAGTCCTAAATCTGTAAATTTTCAAGTCACAGTTGACTCATTCATATTGAAGAAGCCATAATCAGAGAATATGACCCATGAGCAGCAAAGAAGTGACTTGACGGTGACAACAATACTCTGCGCATAGGAAACACTGTGTTAAGTCTACTTTACATTCATGTTATCTCTCCATCTTACAGATGAGAAAACCGAGGTGAGTGGTTCATGAGAAAAACATCGAGAGCTGGGGGCAATGGAGGGGAGGTCGACCTCGGAGCATCTGCTAAAGAAGATCATCATTACAGAAGGAGCATCGCCAGAGCTCCCAGGAGGAAATCGGAGCTCGTGTGGGATGCCCACCTTAGAAGAAACATTATCAGTAAGGAATGACTAGGGCAGGACGGAGCAAGGCACACAGAGAATGGGTGAGATGGCTGGGGGCATTTAACCTGGAGAAGAAAAGACCAAAGGCAATGAGCAAGATGCACGCAGGTGCCCTGTGTGTGACTGCAGGGAGAGCAAACAGAACTCCGGGAAAGAGGTGCAAGCCAGGAGACAACCCCCCACCACCACTTGTTCTTAAAGAACCCTCTGATCAGCAGTGCCACATTAACAAAAGTCTGGTGTCTGAGAACAGATGCATCACTGAAATTACTTCATGCGAGTACCACCACCACCCTGTTTGCCACAGTCACAACCCCTCCCCACATTATTATCTATTTACTATTTTTCTTGCATATTTTACTGAAATGAATTTAGCTTCACCCTATGTGATACGATCCAAGAAACCAGGAGGTTTGTCACTCTGTGGGTTTTTTCCTCATATATATTAAAATAGATGACTGTTGAATTAAATAGTCATCCAGGTTACGTCTATAATCATCTCGCACACCAGCAGTACCATGACTCCATCAGAGCAAAAAAGGTCAAGCAAAACAGAAGACCACTGGCTGCTGAGTTAGACAACTCTAGGTTAAAACTACCAACTCTCTCTGTGTGTTTCCTCACCTGCAAATGGGTATGAGCTAGTGTTCTCTCTATTAGGGTGGTTTTAGGATTGTTTTTAAAAAGACACTCCAGGGACGCCTGGGTGGCTCAGTCAGTTAAGCTTCTGCCTTCGACTCAGGTCATGATCCCAGGGTCCTGGGATCAAGTCCCACATCGGGCTCCTTGCTCGGCGGGGAGCCTGCTTCTCCCTCTGCCTGCCACTCCCCCTGCTGTACTCATTCTCTCTCTCTCTCTCTCTGACAAATAAATAAATAAAAATCTTTAAAAATAAATACATAAATAAAAAGACACCCCAGTGCTAAGCACATTACCACCTCCACTGATATTTTCCACATTGTTTTGTAAAAAGAACTTAATTGAGCTCTAGTCCTTATTACTATGACCAAGTACATCTGTTCAGAACCTTGTAGAAGGTTCCCTGCACTGGAAGGAAGGTGAAGGGCATATTCTCCAACTCTTCTTTTAACCTGTCTGTAGTCCTAGTGAACTAATAATTATGCAATCTCAGGGAAACCAAGTCCCCCTACCCCTCAGAAAACAGGTAATACTATACCTCTATGGCAATTAGCACAATCACATGACATTCAGACCAGCTATAATAGTTCACCAGCTCATCAAATTTCCTGCTGCCGTTGAAAATGTCAGAGCCACTTTTTTTTTTTTTAAGATTTTTGTTTATTTATCTGAGAGAGAATGAGAGACAGGAGCACGAGAGGGAAGATGGTCAGAGGAAGAAGCAGGCTCCCTGCCGAGCAGGGAGCCCGATGCAGGACTCGATCCCGGGACTCCAGGATCATGACCTGAGCCGAAGGCAGTCGCTTAACCAACTGAGCCACCCAGGCGCCCCAGAGCCACTTTTAATTGAAAAATATAAAAATAGTCTGCTCCTCCAAACAATAATAATGAATGAGATTTGCTGCTACTGGTAAATTGCCAGGGGGTAAATAATAAAAGTATACATTAAGAAATTTTCCACAGAGAATAATCCAGAAAAACAAAAACTCTTAGCAATGACGTATTCCCATTTAAAATCAGATCACCAGCAGCAGAAAAAACAAAAAGTCCACGTGGAGGTCCCACCATATAAGCATATTACTTGAGTGAATTAAACTCTACCTGCGAGGGCGCAGGGAGTCTGCTTCTCCCTCTGACCCTCCTCCCTCTCATGCTCTCTGTCTCTCATTCTCTCTGTCTCAAATAAATAAATAAAATCTTTAAAAACAAAACAAAAAAAAAAAAAACTCTACCTGCGAAAGGGAGGGAAGAATGAAAAGAGAATTTAAGTAGTACCGCTATTCCACCCGTGAGGGAGGAAACCTGAGCTGGGAGACCTGAATCTGCTGGTCAGTGAGTCCCAAGTCCCATGCACCATTTCTCACCGCCCTCACAGTGATAGAACATTCCAGGATACAGACTTTCCATTCCACGGAGCCCCTAAATATAATATTTGATCTCTTGCTCAGATGGCACCTTTTTCAACCACACAGGAGCTGAGGGAGCCTTGCTGAGAAATGGAGGTATTCCCCAGTGTGAAATGTCACTTTGGGCACTGTATTTGCGGATGACTCAAGGACTAATTTCCACTCACGATTTCAACTAAACAGCATTTCTTCCAATCTATGCTCCAGCTGAGATGCGGTTCAGCCTGGCATCATTGATGGTGATCTTGGTCCCAAATCAAAGTATAATACAGTGGAGTTACATTTTCCCACCGTCATCAGGCCGTACGGCATTCCATAAAAACAAATTAACTGTCAACACGTTATTCGTCACAGCCGTTTGGAATTATTCTCATCTGGTGGCACCTCCTTTGCACCTACTACAGTGTGACTTCGGTGACTTCAGGATTGGGTTCAAAGATCACTTCCTCTCTGAAACTTTCCTGGAATTTCCCCTAGGGCAGATTTGGAAAGGAAAGGAGAACAAAAAGAAGAGCCACCTCTGCCAGGATGCGCCAGGCTGTGTGCAAAGATCACTTCCATGCCCTTTCTCACTTAATCTTCCTGGGAGACCTCCCCTGGGTAGAACTCACACAGTCATCATTTCACACGTGAGCAAGGTGCAGAGTAGGGAAGAGAAGAACCCAGCCAGCACCCCTTGCTAAGGCAAGTGGCAGGATCAGCCTCAAGGCATCGCTCCTCCTGGCTCTGGGTTCTCCTGCCCCGGCTCTCCCCACCAACTCAACACCAATGACACCGTTCTCACCGCCACTAATGCACAAGCCCCCTGCGGACAAGGTCTGTGCCACCCATTCTCAGCGACCTGAACGCTTCTCCCCCTGTCCCAGCTGACCAGTCAGTGTTGATTCAGTGTCCTTGCTTCCTGGAACAGGCCACTTACTCAATCAATAATCAATCAATCTAGTGCTGCCTCTCCAAATGAGAAATAGGTGATGGAAATCCGTACGTATCACACCGTCCTGTCTTCTTAAAACTGAGTACAGCTGACCCTTGAACAACGCGGGTTTGGACTGCTCGGGTCCACTTACACACAGGGTCGTGGGTGTTTTGTTTGTTTTTTTTTCAATAAATACCGTACGGTACTGTAAATGTAGCTTCTCTCCCCTGTGATTTTCTTAGCAACGTTTTCTTCTCTCTAGCTTACTTTATTGTAAGAATACTGTATGTAACATAGAGATAACATACACAAGATGACTTAATCGACTATTCATGCTATCAGTAAGGCTTTTGGTCAACAGTAGGCTATTAGAAGTTCTGTGTATAGGCGTATTTGGAACTAAAAGAGGGGGGAAGGTCAGTGCCCCCTAACCCCTGCCTTGTTTCGGGGGTCAACTGTACTCTGAGTTTAATAATATTACCCTCATCTTCCCTGACTCTTTCAAGAATGCCCAGTCATATTATTAGCAGCCTGTACATATTGGGCTGAATTAGCACTTTCCAGGCCTATTGAGACAGCGGCCTTCTGCATTCTCATTAGAAACCAAGCACCTAAGGCTCCCCGGGGCCACAGAGGCGTTTGAACACATGCTTCTTTTCCCCTGCTTCTCTTGTCTCTACCCTGGCTGTCCATTCTTACTGCTTCTCTGCTGCAGGACAGAAATCCAGCAGAACCACGCTTAACTGGACCCATCTCTAAAACATGAATAAGAGGACTCTCCTCTGAGAAAAAAAAAAAAAACACATTAATGCATGCTTTGGGGGACCTCTATTTTCTCGGCTTGTTCAGATTTCTTTTTCCTGTGGTTTGGATAATTACTGTTTCCTGACCAGTCAAATCCAGGAAAAGAGAAAGGCTCCCTAGAAGGCTTCCTCCGCTTTCAAATTTCCACATGAATTCACAGTCAGAGGGCCTGTCCACACAGTCTGAAGTTTTCTGCCCTGGACAATAGGATGTGGAGAGTGAAAGCAAATGCTCTGGGCACGTCCGACCAGGGGACCTCCAAGCAGGGATTTTCTGAGTACAGCCCGAGGCTTGCATTTGAGGAAGTCATCGGCACCATTGGCAAATGCATTGCCTTCCTTTCCTTCCCCCCATTGTTTGCAGAACGGTGTCTCCTCCAGGCTGGTGAGGACGGTTCCTGGCCCTGAGGCTCCGTAATTGCCCTGGGGGAGGGGAAGGGACTGATTTTATCACAGGAAAGGACTCTCCCGGACTCTTTTCCAGGAGGCCTCCTCTCTCTGGTAGAGAGAAAGAATGGAGAGGGGAGAAGACAATCTTTCTACTTCCTTATTTTCTATATCCCCCGCCGCAAGTTTCAGAATCTCTAAACCCGAAACTGAAGATTTGCATTATTTGGCCTTTGCCTGAAGCCCATTCCCTTTATAATGATGACCCTGGAAGGTGCCCCCCAGCTGTGTTGAAGACCATCTGGCAACAGTACAGCAGGATGGTCCTTAGGAAACTAGCCCCTGACTAGTTCCCCCGTGAGGCTGGTCACAGTGAGAGAGGAGATCCCGGTTCAAGGCCGGACTCTTCCTCTGCATCCCTGTGTACCCTGCAGTAGACTTCACCCGTGCACTTCCCACCTGACACCTGCAGGATGACGGTGGGGGCCCATCAGCATAGTTATCTATGTTCTCATACTTAACGTATCTAATACATAAGGATTCTAAATGGTTGGTCTGCAAGGACATCCCGTGTTACCAGCCGGTCCGTCAGAGCACTGGGGGTGGGGGCCCCGGGCAGGGCAGGAGGAATGGGGTGCAGTTCTCACTCTCTGCCTGTACACATCTGCATGACTGAAGCTTTTCCTGCAGTATTACTTTTGAGTTTTTTTAAGGGTTTTTTTTGTTTTTGAGAAATAAGAGCAGTAAACCCTAATCCTGCTGTGCTCATACGAAGGTCAGTATGATACACGGTTCAGCACCAGGATTCTGCAGCTCACCTGCCCGGGGTTCGAATCCCAGCTCTGCATCTGGCAAAATGTGTGGCCTCAGGATGTCACTGAACTATCATAGCTCTCCCCTCCTGTGTAACAGCACAATGGGGTGGGGTGAGGCTAAGTTAACACTCCTACGGTTCTGAGGACAGAGCCTGTGTCCTAGTTAAGCACTACAGGACTGTCTGCCATTGTTACTCCTTCTAAATAAGATCAGGCATGAAAGCACTCTGTAGTCTGTAATGCGCTCTACAAACAGGTCACCACATCCCAGACAGACGCTTGCTTTAGAAAGTTTTAGATTCTAGCAGAAGATATACCATCTACAGACAGGAAAAAGACTTGCAGATGTAGCAGAACTCGAAATGCAAATCTGCGTAATGGAGAAAAGCAGATGGATACCACAGGGAGGGAGCATGAAGACAAGAAGCAAGCAGAGGAGGGCATGGGGTCCTGGGAGCGACATCTCCTCCCTGAGGGACACACGCTGAGGGGGCTAGGAGGCCTGCAAAGGCCTGAAGAACCCAGCATGCTGGGAGAAGCAGGTCCAAACCCTGCTGTGGCTGGAGAGAGTCCCTGCCCCCCCAGCTCCTCCCTTACACTGGCTCACTGGTGGGGTTTATTTCCCACCCCTTGCTCCGTAGAAAACCATTCTGGGGATCTCAGAAGAGCAGAAAGGAGCTCGAGCAGCCTTGCCCGCCCAGGCAGTGCCCGGGTAGCCGCCTGGGCCATCCATGGTGGGCTGACCCTGAAGCCAAACACTGTGCTGGGCCACAGCCCAGTCTCCGCCTCGCATTCAGCCCCTACAGTATCTGCCCCCAAAGTCCCAACCCTTCCCACTTTCTGAAGGAACCCAGCCCTTCCAGCCCTTGGGGAAAGAGACCTCTGGTGCCCCAGGGGAGGGGCTGCAGGAACGCCCCGGGGCCAAGGGCCTTATTTCCCTCCCCGCAAAAGAATTACTCATGAAGGAGAAAGAGGACTCATCTCACATCCTTAAAAACAAAACAGGGGTGGGGAGGGGCAGGGAGAAGGGCCCCCGTGTTATTTTGAGAGACCCTGCCCCACATATCCACCAAAAACAAGGGAACACAAGCTGAGGTGGCACTTGGAAGGCCCAGGAAAATGTAGTTTTTAAGTCCCCTCCAAAACTGAAAGTGAACTTCAGTCTCCCACTTCAGAGCTGGCCTTTCAAGGAGCAGAAAATCAACTCTTAGGCAGCAGAAAAATCACTGAGAATCCCAACCAAAGCCAAAACATGAGCTCTTTTTTAAAAAACACACATAAGCTGAGAACTTTCTACAACAAATGCCAGATTTTAGCTTGGGAGAAAAACAGAAGCCTTTGGGTAAAATAAACAGAAGGGGGGAAAAAGTTCCCCTAGCATAAACCAAGGGGAACCTCCTTCCCGCAGATCAAGTTCTGACCTTTATGTGAACTCCAAATAACCAGCTCATGATTTCGCAAAGCAAGAGGAATGGCAAGCATTTTGAATGATGCTAAAAAATCTTAGTTCTCCTCTGGCTTTTTGTTAGGCAGCCAAGTGTATCAGTCAGAGCAGAAGTAGCTAAAAAATGTGTACTTCCCTTTGTCAGGAAAGACTGGTAAGGAGATCACGAACAGCCACCCTCTGGCAGTCTGTGCTGGACACTGCCCTTCATGTGAAAACCAGAATTTTCAATGAGAACAGAGCAAGGAAGGCCAATTTCCTTTCATTATTGTCAACAAATATTTATTGAGCACCTACTATGTGCCAGTCGCAATTTTACTATGTGCCAGTCACAATTTTAGAGCGGTAGACAAAACAGACAAAAACCTCTCTCCCTTGGGGCTAACCTCTCCAGAGCTGGGTTTTTTAATAAAGGTACCAGTTCTCTGGTTTTCACAATGGAAATGACATCTAAGACATTCTCACACACCCTCATTCATGCCTGTACATCCGCTCTCACCTGGCCCCTCTTTCTGCCTAGCTAGTAGCCTGGAACCCATGCCAATCCACTGCCCCTGCATCCATCCAGGTGCACATGCAGACAACCTGCCCAGGCACAAATCTCAGCCCCAGGCTGGTCAGGAATAGCTCCACCGAGGGACATGCCTGTTGGCAAAGCTGACAGGGAGGAGGGACCACATAGGAACCTGTATCTGAGAAAGTGCTTCAGAAACAAAGCTGTCCGAGGACAAAGCGGTCTTACTACTCAATACTCATCCCTTTCTCGATGTTCTTCCAGTACCTGTCTATCCCTCGCCAGCTATTTCTGTCTCCATATTCACTGAGGTTGGCATACAGTAGAAGATCAGTAGATGAATTCACTGCCAATGTTGCTGATCAGGATGATATACAATAAGAATAGAGCATGAGTATATGCCGGGTACTTTTCTAAACAACCTATAAGTTGGTGCCCATTGGTATCCCCATTTGACGGGTGAGAAGACCAAAAAACAAAGAAAAACTAAGAAAGACCAAAAACAAAGAAAGAAAAAAAAAATGGCCAAAATCACACAGCATGGAGTGTTTCCATCGATTTTATAAAGCAAAACTGGTAACAAGTAAGGGATTTATTTTTCTCAAACAACAAGTACTCCAGAAGCAGGCAGCGCAGGTCACTCACAGCTGCTCGAAGCTCCTTCCTGCTCACATTCTTCAGGATAGGACTTGCACTTTCGGGAGAGGTGGCATAACAGAGAGGTTAGGGATATAAATTCGGGTGCCAGGGTCCTGGCTCCGTCACTCACTCTCTGGGGCCCTGGGAGGGTCCACTCTCCCTCCTCTGCCTTGGTTTCCTCTTCGATCCGATGGAGATGGTTATCCTATCTATCTTAAACACGGTAATCAAGGGGTGCAGAGAAGTCCAGGACACACAGACACAGGGTCACGGTAGTTCCTACTGGGATCCAAGCACAGCATCCACACTCAGGTCAGAAGGGCACAGCCTATGAGCAAACAGAGTCAATCCCCCGCACAGGGCTTTCCCTGGCGCTTCACCCGGCAATGACGCCGCACAACCATTTGCCACGACGGAGTCACGTGGCCAGCCCTGCACCGAGTGACACTGGGAGAAGCAGGCTTCAACCAGGAAGGAGACAAGAGACCAGGGACTGAGCAAGAAACCAGCAGTGTCCAGGACGGACCCCAGGCACGCTGCAGCTCTAGAGGAAGGCACCTTGGCGGCAGGTGCAGCAGTGAACAGCCTCTGCCCCTTCTGAGAAGCTCTCTTCCCTGTTAAGGGGCTGGGGGCTCCCAGGTGCTGAAGGGACGCAGAGCCCAATGAATCCCTACAGTAATACTTTTTCTAACAAATTGGTTGAGGTGGCAGTTCTAATCGAAACATGAAAAGGCTTCAGGGCTCCTTCCAGATTTACTGAAATTAATAGGAGCTGCTAAACGAATCTGGCATTACCTCCCTGGCTTCCGACTTCTCCCTCCATCCCGCATCTTTCCAAGTTTGTGGGTGGGTAAAGCAAATGTTTGTTCTTGGAACATACCGGTTTATTTTGTTGTTTGTGTGGCAACATAAGCTTGGATCCTTTTTTAAAGAAAAAAATAGCTTCTATAAGTTAAGAAAAAGCAGCTCACAGGAACTCGATCTTTGTTTGCAGTATGCCATACACACTTTCATGGAAAAGAGAGTTTTCACAAACCAGCAAGCTTCCTGGTTAGAAACAGGACTTCTCAAAAATGTTTTTCAAAAGATAAAGTTACACTCAAGTGTTGTCTAATTAACCCACCTCTTGAATTCTCAGCAAGCCTAGGGCCCAGTCATTTTGAATTTTACTAATTTCAAAAATCTACTTCTTAGACCTACAGAGAAAAGCAAACACATACCCCTCTACTTTTGAAAGCCTGATATGTTCTAATTAACCCAAAAGCAAGCTAATTTGGGGGCAATCAGCCATTTACCAGGCATCTTCACTTGACAAAACTTCCCTTCCACAGAGAGGGCTTCCCAGAACCCCTTGGCCATAGAGCACCCCCATTAACCAGGTGCAAAGCTCCTTTACAGCCTCAACCAAAATCGGGCTCGATGGTCCTTGCTATGATTTGGGTTTGTGCAAGTGGGGGGCAGAAGGAAGGTGCAGTGGTTGAGAGCAGGCTCCTGGAGCGGACACCTAGGACTAAAGCCGGATGGGTCACCCTGGGTCAGTTACTTATCCTTTCTTTGCCTGTTTCCTCATCTGGAAATGGAGATGATGAGGAGCTGCCTTGTCGGGTGGTTGTAAGGAAGCTCTTGGTGCCGTGCCTGGCATACAGTGAGAGCTATGGAAGTGGTATGCCATCATTTCGCCCAGGAGCCCTCGGCCCCATGACCGTGGGGCAGCATGTGTGTTGTGCTCCTGTTCAATCCCCAGTGCACACGGCACAATCTCCAATATGTTACAAGGCCATATTCTGAGCCTTCTTTGCTCTAGAGGCACTACCCCAGAGGCTGAAGATGCAGCAGTCAACAAAACGGATCAGACTCCTGAGGGAGCCAACATTCCTATTCAAGGAAGGGCGATATTGGAGGCCGTGTGTGCCACGGGCAAAAAGTAGAGCAGACAAGGGAAGATCAGGAGTGCTGAGGTGCTGCTGTAAATGGGGATGTCAGGGCAGGCCACTCTGGAAGGAGGAGGAAGCGAGGGAGAACACTGGGCAGTACTTGAGGTGGTGTTCTGAGCAAAAGAACAGCAGTGCAAAGCCTGGAAGTGTGTGGCTGTGCTGAGGGAGCAGAGCTAGGGTGGAGGGAGAAGAGGTAAGGGGGTCAGGGGACTGTGGGGTCAGATGGACAGGCCTTTGGGAGGCCCTCGCCTTTCCCTCTGGGTGAAACAGGGAATCCCTGCAGGGTTTGGAGCAGAGGAAGGACATGGTCTTTGAGTTTTGTTTTGTTTTTTTTTAAAGATTTTATTTATTTATTTGAGAGAGAGAGTGAGAGAGAGAGAGCACAAGAGGGGGGAGCGGGAGAGGGAGAAGCAGGCTCTCCGCCGAGCAGGGAGCCCGATGCGGGACTCGATCCAGGGACTCCAGGATCATGACCTGAGCCGAAGGCAGTCGCTCAACCAACTGAGCCACCCAGGCGCCCCGGTCTTTGAGTTTTTAAAACACTTCACTTTTAAAAAGGATCCTTCTGGCTGCCTCATTGGGAACAGACTGAGAAAAGACAAAGGTAGAAGTTAAGAGAGCGGTGATGAGACCCCCCACCCCCCACCCCACGGTAATCCAGGCCAGAGCAATGGTGTTTTGGCCCAGCACAGTGGTCGGGAGGTGTAAGAAGATTCTGGATCTGCCTTGAGGGTTGAGCCCACAGATTGGCAGATGGACAGATACAGGGTTTGAGGGAACAGAATCAAAGATGACTCAAAGGTTTTGGGTGTGAGCAAGTGGAAGGATGAAACAGCCATGAACTATGCTGGGGGAAACTGGGTAGCACCATGAAGTAGGCAGCAGTGGTTTTTGGTTGTTGGTTTTTGGGGGGGGATTGTGGGGGGGTGTATTTCTTTAAATAGTAATTGTGGCTGGTATGCTTCTTCCCTACTTCTGGTCTCCAAAAAGGATTTTTTTCCTTCAAAACTCCTTGCCTCCATCGGCCTCTCCACCCAGAAGTGATTTATCTTGCTCTGGGGGACCGTCCTCCACCCAGAAGCTTCACGTGGGTTACTGCCACCACATCTCCATCCCGTGTGAGGAGGCCTCTGGGTGCTCAAGCTGCCCAGGACCGGGTGGGTACATCTGTCTAATGACAGCCCCTGTCAGGAAGCCCATGCTGTCCCACACCTAAGCCACATCCTCCAACCAAGCCTTTATCAGTAACAAAGGTGATATTTTGATCTTTGCCTTCTTAACCTCTGCCTCTCTCTTAAGTGGTTCAGAAATCTAAAAAAACAGGCACGGTGTTTAAACGCCAACAACAAGCACCTCGGGGCATTTAAAATAACAACTACCTTTTGTCCGGAGATTTACAGCTCATTGGAACCTCATAATAATCCCCTGCATCACCAATTAATCAGCAACGGAGTCCTAAGCACCTACAATCAAGCACCACGCTGGGCAATGAAGGGTGGGCTGAGGGAGGGAGGTCTCGGTCACCAGTACCATTTCACAGTTGAGAAGGCAGCTCAGAGAGTTAAATATTTTGCAATAGTCACACCATCAGGAGGTGACATGGAAGCATACCACTCAGTCCATGCTTCTCAAGTCCATGCTCTTTTCGTATGTATGAGCTGGGTGACTTTGGTTAAGTTACTTAACCTCTCTGTGCCTGAGTTTTATCATCTACAAAATAGAGACTATGACAGCACCTACCTTGCTGGGTTATTGGGAGGATGAAATGAGTTCATTGACAGAAAGTACTCGGAAGAGTAACTGCCTTCGATAACTGTCATCATCACCGTTACTATTACGATTACCAAGCTGCCTCTCTAGTAATTAGGATAATAATTACCATCACTAAATACTTACTCTGAGCCAAGAACTGTACACAACGTGCTTTACGTGCGCTAACTCACTGAACCCTTAAAACAATCCATGAGTTTTGTCCCCATTTTACACTCAGGAATCTGGGCCTCAGAGAGCAAGGTTAAGTACAGAGCTCACACAACTACTATCAAAATCAGAAACTGAGCTTAGGTCTTATTGAGCAAGTTACTTGCCAGAAACATATTTTTACTGCATGAAATAAAGCAACAACATGCTTTGAAGTTCTACACAAATGTTTAAAATACATGCAGAATCAAGGGCACCTCCCTGATACACAAGCTCCTTTTAAGGAGCCTTAGCCCAAAAGTACAAAAGGAAAAAAAGCTCCACAGTTCTCGTTAACTTCATCCACAGGGTGTGATACTAATCACCCCAGACCACATCCTATACCCACCACAACCTAAAAACCCACTTCCTCCCAGAACACATCCCGGGGAGCAAAAGTCAACATCCAGCTCCAGTTTCTCCAAGAACACCTTGTATGTTGACCTATGCATGCCAGCAAGTAACCGAGCTGGAAAGACATTCTCCCAATGCCTAGAAACGGATCAGAGTGCCTTGACTGAAATGCATTGCATCTTCAACACTGAGAAGCTGAGAGCCAAGCTAGCTAGCGGCATCCTGCTGGATTCTGAGATCAGCATCACAGACCAGAAACAAGCTGGCCCCAGTGGCCTCTTCTGGACCTGACTTCAGGGACTTATCTTTGTCACCTGACCGTGAGACCTACCAGTGGAATGGAACCCTCATACCCCCAAGGCCTGTGTGTACAATGGCAGAAGAAGCATCTGTAAGCATGCTTTGGAAGCTAATCTGCCTTGAAGTACAGAGCCTAGGGGCCCTATTGAGGATTGGAGGTGGGGGGACGACTGTTCTTCACATGTTGATCACAAGACCAGCCCTCAAGCCTCCCAAGGTCAGAATTCATCAGAAACACTCTAGAGAGAATATAACTGTCACACTGGAGTAAGGGGGTAGTGAAGGGGGGGAGGGGGTGGCCACAGAGGCCAAGAAAGAAAAGCAAGAAGTTGAGTATATGTTAACCCCAGAGATCTGGTGAGAGAATCTGGGCCTCCTGGACTCTGAGAATCACTGTTGTATCAAAAGTTCCATGCTTACAGGCAATCGGCCAGCAAAAATGCAGTCCACTGCCACCAAAGAATCCATAATCCACAAACAGCAAGTCCTGATCACTCTGGAGGGGTATCTGTTGAATGCCCATCATGTGCCAGGCACCATGCTAGGGCTTTTCTAAAAGACTATTTCCCATAAAAAATATCATTTCCTGCTTTCCTTGGGGGGAAAAAAAATCAGAAGATCTGCAACACAGCCAAATTCTCACATGACAACAAGGGCTAGGGTTGAAGGAATGGCTGCCTTCTGGGGGGCTTGACCTCTCCAACTCATCCCCAGTGTCCCCAGCCCACTTCCCTCATTTATGTGGCTGCTAGGTCCCTGTACACAGTGACCCAGACATTGCATAAAGTAAGTAAGCATTGCATAAAGTGAAGTGATGTGAGAAGGTACAGCTGCTTTGCCATCACTGGTTTCTACAATTCTGCCAAGCCTTTATTACATTGTAAGATTTTGGGTACCACTTCCCTGTTACCTGGAGAACTCATGAAGGATGTGTCACTGATGACAGTAATGTGGAGCCAGCCCTCTTGGGCAAGCATGCTTGATGCTCACCCAGGCTCTCCTGCATGCCCTGCATCCACTTGCCCCACTCCTTAAGATCTGGGCTCCCACTGATTCAGTTGCTCCTCCTCCTGAGAAATATTAATGAGGGGAGGCAGATACATGAGATCTCCAGCTTCACCTGGCCTCAGAGGCTCTTCCACCAGCCAGAGGGTACATGTCTTTGTCAAGCAGCAGGGTGGAGGGGCTGAGGGCTTCTCCATCACAGCTCCGGCACCAATGGCTGGAATGATGAGTACCTACATTCTAGGCTGAAGCCAGGTATGGAAAGTGCCTGCCCAAAGGGAACCGTATTCCCACATTTTGAGAACCTGAAAATTGTCCATCTCTGCTCCCAACACACACACACAGCTGAATCATGACTCCATTACATCACAGACCAAAAATAAACACAAAGCTTAACATCGCCATAAATGTGCTATCTCGTGTCTTTCCATACTCAGTCCCACCCTGATGGATCCAGGGGCAAACCTACAGGCAATTCTAGACACTAGAGAGAGAGCCCAGGACAAGACAGAACTCTGCCCTTAGGAAGCATAGACACTTGACCTTCCTACTTGGCTAAGTACCCCACCCCCCACAACAATACTTTTTTTTTTTTAATATTTTATTTATTTATTTGACAGAGAGAGACATAGCGAGAGAGGGAACACAAGCAGGGGGACTGGTAGAGGGAGAAGCAGGCTTCCCACTAAGCAGAGAGCCCAATGTGGAGCTTGATCCCAGGACTCTGGGATCATGACCGCAGCCGAAGGCAGACGCTTTACGACTGAGCCACCCAGGCGCCCCTGACAATGCTTTTATCAAGGCATTAAGATTTGTCAGGTGCTCACCATGCCTCAGCTCATATGTTATGCATTTTACTCTCATTACATTTTATTATGACTATCACCTGCCTGTTTAACTGATGAGAAAATGGAGACTAAGCGAAGTTAAAGTAACTTGCTCAAACTCATAGAGGGAACTAGAATTCAAACCCAGGAAGTCTGACTCCTGAACCCATGCTGAAAATGCCAGAAAAGCATCATTTCTTCATTTTCAGATGAGGAAGCAGAGCCTCACAAAGTTTCTGTGATGTGTGCAAGATGATAAAACTAAGAAGAGGTCTCACTCCCAAAGCCGCTTTCTTCTACTCCTTCCTGGCTGCCTCCCTAGAAGCCTGCATTTTCTTCATTTCCTTCACTGTCTCCCCTAACAAAGCCTCTCAACTTCCACACTGCTGGCATCTGGGGCTGGGTCATTCACTGTTGTGGGGAGTTGTCCCATGCATCGTGGGGCTCTTACCAGCTTTCCCAGCCTCTACCCATTAGGTGCCAACAGCAGCCTTCAGATGCTCTGCCCCAAATGTCTCCTGATATGGCCAAATGTCCCCTGGGGGGCAAAATCAGCCCCAGCTGCAAACCACGCAGAATACCAAGGGCAGGCCCTAGGATTGTGGGGCAGAGGAGGCAAAAACTGGTGGTGGAGCCCCGGGTTTAAGCCTGGCCTCAAATCCCAGCCCTACTCTTGGCACGTGCCTCAGTCTCCTCCCGTATGAGATAGGAATCTACTGCATCTGCTTCTGTGGGGCTGAGGTGAAGAGTAAATGAAACCAGTTATGCAAAGCAGTTAGGTCAGTGGCTGGCTCAGTGAGCGCTCAACCACTGTTAGTTATTGTTAGCATAATGTCCAGTTGAGACCCACCTTGCAGTGACCCGGAATCCCTCTCTGAAAACCAGGAGCAGGGTTTTTTGCATTTACAGATAAATACCTCATCAAAAGCACCATTTTCCTTATGCCATGAGAGGGGGAAAAATATAATCAAGTGAATTCCTCTAAATCGATGAAAGAAAGAAAGAAAAGAAAGAAAAAGAAAGAAAGAAAGAAAGAAAGAAAGAAAGAAAGAAAGAAAGAAAGAAAGAAAAAAGAAAAAGAGAAAAGAAAAGAAAGAGATCAGGTGGGGAAGGAAGGGAAGGGAGGGGAGGGGAAGGAAGAAGGAAGGAAGGAAGGACGGAAAGAAGGAAGAAAGGGAGGGAGGGAGGAGGGAAGGGAGGAAGGGAGGGAGGGAGGGAGGAGACTACAAACAACTTAGCCTCCAAGTCAAGTAAGGGAATCTTCAAGCTCAAGCCTGGGTCCCAATGGCCCATCACACAGCCCTGACTCTGTGAGTGACTACGCACACATAAACACACACGTGCACACACACACACACTCACACACAAATGTCACAAGCAGAGCAACACTGCAGTGACAACACTTTATAATATTAAAATACCAGTAATAACTAAATGCCCAGCAATAGATGAAATAAAATGTTAGAACAGATGCTGGACTATTACACAGTTAACAATGCTTTAAAAGAACAATTATCACATGGAAACGTGCTCACAAAAAGACATCAAGTGAGGGGGCGCCTGGGTGGCTCAGTCGTTAAGTGTCTGCCTTCAGCTCAGGTCATGGTCCCAGGGTCCTGGGATCGAGCCCCACATCGGGCTCCCTGCTCGCCGGGAAGCCTGCTTCTCCCTCTCCCACTCGCCCTGCTTGTGTTCCCTCTCTCACTGTGTCTCTCTCTGTCAAATAAATAAAATCTTTAAAAAAAAAAAAAAGACACCAAGTGAGGCAGGCAAGATACAAAACACTACATGTGCAGTATGATCAGTTTGTAACATAAGTATCCTGGGGGATAAAGCCATAAGGGAATACAGTAAAATATTAACAATGTGGATCTATAGACAGCAGATTAAAGGAGCTCTATTTCTTCTTTATACTTTCCTTCCTTTCTTCAGTTCTGCATCCATAGTGACCAGGGGGGGCAGGAAAGCCCTCCGGGTAAGTGCAGGCTGGAATCCCACGTGCCCTGTGCCTGTAACTGCTCCTAGTTAATAACACTGCTAATAATAGCAGGGACTCCGAATGGTAGCTATTATTATTACTTTTATCATTGGAGGAGGGAGTTAAGCCCTGGAAATAAAAATCACAGATATGATGGGATAAAAAGATGCCATCAGTTAGTTAGCTGTCACCCCTGAAGGAGTTCTGCTACCGATGCAAGAAGGTAGAAATGTTCACCGGGTGCTTCTGCAGAAGTCGTCCGTTAGAGTTCCCAAGACTGACAAGTGAACCATTTCCTGAAAACTAGCCACTCTCATGAGAGGTACCAAACATGTGCCCCAAAGGCTACCTAGAGAAGGGGCACACTCCACCTCGCCTCAGATAGTTGCTGGAAAAGCACATATATAGGGATATTGCAAGCTGAACCCAATTTATGACATACCAGGAGGGAGCTCTGTTTCACAGAATCCAAGAAATGGACTTAAAACCTCTATCATCATCAGATCCAAAAAAAAAAAAAGTTCCCTAATTTTGCTGTTCTTGAGGTTTTTACAGCTTGGGTTTTCTTAGCACAAGACATCTCAGCAAATTACGTGCTCTGATGTTTAATTAACTCTCCAAATAAATGCTCAGAGGCTTCCGATACAGCCTGACATACTATAGAGGCACTGAAGCACCTTGGGGGAGGAATGTGAGAACGAACAGAAACTATACATTGAGGAAAAGAAACCGAAATTGACAAAACAAGACAGGCTCACCAGCCACATGTGTGAAGACAAATTCATTCAGGCTTGCGAACACACAGCACAGAACACACACTTCTCAAATCATCTGACTGACAAGGAATGGCTCTGAAACCTGAAAAGCCCGTTCACGGGGGGCCTAACAGAAGGCACAGGAATGTTCCACCCATCGCATACACGCTCCACATGTCAGAAGTGGCTCAAAAGAGGCCCTCCTCGTTTTCACCTGGCTCTTCTTGACAAAAAGTTCTTTTCACCACAAAACCTCAATAAATGTAAGACACTGATTTTTCCCCCACAAGTTTCCAGTGCATAAAGACAAGATATTTTAAGGGGGCTCCACAATGAGGCTTCCAAGAGGCATGCGGTGTGATTTAAATTTCACTGTGAGGGGCGCCTGGGTGGCTCAGTCGTTAAGCGTCTGCCTTCGGCTCAGGTCATGATCCCAGGGTTCTGGGATCGAGCCCCACATCGGGCTCCCTGCTCAGTTTGAGCCTCAAAGTAGAGATTGCTTAAAAATAAAATCTTTTTTTTTTAAGATTTTATTTATTTATTCATGAGAGAGAGAGGCAGAGGCAGAGGGAGAAGCAGACTCCCCACTGAGCAGGGAGCCCGATGTGGGACTCGATCCCAGGACCCTGGGATCATGACCTGAGCCAAAGGCAGACGCTTCACCGACTGAGCCACCCCGGCGCCCCAACAGGCCTGATTTTAAACATTGTACCTTTCTCTGTCTCCACACACTGTCTGGGCTTCGAGCTTGAAATGGTGGCCAGAACTGAGTGGTTCTCATTTGGGTGCAGGTTTGTCCCCTGGGGGGGGGGGGTGGTATTTGGCAGCGTCTAACGACAGTTTGGGTGGTCACCACGGGGCAGGTGAGGCAGGGTATGGGGCAGGGGAGGAGTGTTACTGGCATCTAGGGGTACAAGCCAGAGGGTACAATCCACATCCTGCAAGGCACAGGTCAGCTCCCACAACCAAGACTTATCTGGCCCCAGGCCCTCCCGCGACTCGAGGGGAAGCTGAGGGAGCCTCAGAGCTCTGCCTCAGGACTGGAAGTGAAGGTTTATTCCAAAGCGGAACTGTGCTCCCTTGGGGTGGGCTCTGCCCTGCCAGGCAGCCGTGTGAGCTGAGACGGACACGGACTCTCCTCACACCTGTCTTCTTCAGTTGTCGAAGGCAGACAACAGAAAGGCCTGCCTCCGCAGATTCTGGTGAAAACAGAGTGAGGCCGCACACATAAAAGGTTCCGAGTGCCCCAGTGCCCTGCACATCGCAAACACAAAATACACGAGAGACTAATTAGCAAAACTGAAACAACTTCTGGACCGTGACAACCGTTACTGCCGTGAACCAGGGATCCGCCGGCCTGAGGGCGCATCGGGCAAACAGTCTTCTAGAAGCAGAGCAGAGCCACTCGGGAGGCTGAGGTCTGGCACAGCTCAGGGTTCTTCGAGAAGAGACACCAACAACCGAGCAGAGTTTCTTGAGGTCACCTGTGCCCCCCACCCCAAGATGTTCTGGGTGAGGGCAATGATTTACCAAGCAAAGGCAGTGGGAGGAGGGGCCCAGGTGCCAGATCTCTCCTACGTCAGCATTTGGCGGCAGAGAAAAAATACTATCAAAGAAGATGTTCAGCCAGAGTTCTTCTAGACCCCAAAGGAAACAGCAAAAGACTAAACCACGGCCCCCTTCACTTTGCCCTTTAAATAATGTGACAACAGTATTTGCTGAGAAGGCCATTAATGACTGGAACCAAATAACAAGGGAGGCTCGGAGCCCCCCACACAAGCCCCATGAGAGGTGAGGACTGTGTGCTGGGAACTTATGTTTTTAAAAGGACTAGGAAGGCATCTGCCCCGAGGCCACATCACACTCCCCAATCCCATGTCACACTCATGCTCATGCGTCAAGGGAGGTCGCTGGCCACCCAACTTGGGATTTCCAGACTTCTGCTTTCTAAAAGTTTGAGCAGGGTTTAAATATTAATATAGATTAATGTTGGCAACAAATGTGACAGCTTTCTTTTCAGAGCTTTTCCCCCGAACCCTAAGTGGAACACAACCGTGACGGGGCCAACCCCAGGTCCCAGACAGACACACCCCCTGGCCTTCAGACCACAGGTATGCCACGCTCTTGGGTCCAGATTACAAGTTGAGACACAGAGCTTCCCCTTTACTTACTAGCAACTCTGAATTTTTCTAATGTGTTTGAGAGTTCATCAATATGCCAACAGACAAATTATTCTTCTGCAAACTGCTGATTTTTCTTACTTTTATTAAAAACACATTACTGTGGTATACCTAAAAATAATACAATGCTCTATGTCAATTATATGTCAATTTTCAAAAATTGCAGTAAGAACAAGAACACAAAAACCACATTATTCACAGGTAGGCATAGGGGACCTAGAGTCTATTCCAGCTCATCTACTATGCAAACTTAGACAAATGCCCCAGCCTCTCTGAGCCCACAGTTAAACCATATGTAAACTGTGTTAATAATCCCTATTAAGGGGAGGAGGACAATGGATACCACACAAGAACAAGGGCGGTAACTGGTACAATATGAAACATCCGGGCTAAACATCCGGGCTAAAATGTAAAATGGGCTAAAATCCTAACTCTCTCCTCCAGCCCCTAATCCCTGCTCTCACAGTCTAGCTCCTACTCACACCACCACTGGAGAGTCTCAGCTCTTTGACAACAGGGACCTTGTCAATTTTATCCACCAAGGCGAAGTTGAGGGCGGGGCCCAGCACACAACAGAGGCTCAGTAACTACCTACTGAATGACTAGATAAAGTAACCCTGAACAAAGGGCTCTAAGTCTCCGAGTCCTTTTCTGAGACAGAGCTTATCCCCTTACAGGATCTCGAAGGTTAAATGAGCTCCTGTGTGGAAAGGCACCCGCTGCAGGACCTTCTCGTAGATGCCAGCTAAGTACCAACCCACCCCTTCTTCAGCTCAAAGGAGACCACAAACAAAACTAAGCTTCGAAACGGTCACGAACGCTCTGCACACAATCAGGTGGCATTTTTATTTTCTCCTTCGTTCACAGGAACAGATGTAGAGCTGCACACATAAATGCCAGGTGGCCAACACCTCACCCCTGGGGAGAGGCAGGGCAGGGTGTGGCCTGCAGAACTCAGACCACAAGGCCAAGCAACCTGGCCCACACACACCCCCCACCCCACCCCCCGCAGGGACCCAAAGAGGGTCTGAGAAGCCGGCTCCACACTCAAATAATCCACTGGTTCCCCCTCCACTCGTCTCTGCCTGTGCAATGAGGGACTCAAAGCACAAGGTGGGTAGAGACAAGAGAGGCAGAGGGAAAGGGAGAAAACCAAACTCAAAAGAAAAACCCTTAGGAGATCCTAACCTGAAAGCTGCAAGAGTCCTGAGCAAAGACCCCCAAGTTTTAACTTGGACAGAGACACCCCACCATCATTCTGCACTTAAAGAGAAGGTCTTCTGCTCAGCTCCCAGTGGCAGAAACCAGAGGGACTTAAATCTCAAAAGAGGCGCAAGGTCACCCACTGGGATTTGGAGCGGTGGTGCACACTGCAGAGAAAGCTCTGGGGTGAAGGGGCAAGTTCAGACCCAGCTCTGCCACTGCTCTCTCTGGGACCCACTCTCCCCAGCTGGCAACATGAAGAGGTTACAAGGGCACTCTTCCAGATCAAAAGTGGTCTATCTGTATGAGAAACAAGCCACACAATCTAGACCTCATGTTAATGCACTGGACCTAAAAGCTACCTATTTCTCCCACAGAGCAATCCCAAATGGTGGGTGTCTCAGAGACTGTCCCACTCCCAGGGAAGAAGAAGAGGGAGTCGCAAAGAAAAGGGAAAAATTCTGGAAGGTGCAGAGCAAATGAGCAAGATGATCCCCCACACCTAAGAAATTCTTTATGTTCTCAGCAAATACTTACTGAGAACCTACTACGGCCAGGCCCTGTCGGGGGCTAGAGACATAGCCGTGAACAAGACAAACCCCAGACATGAGGGCCTCTACTCCGTCTTTGGTCACTGCTAAGTCCAGCTGGCCCTTCCCTCCCCTGGAGCTTTGGTCACTAAAGGCCTACCATGGGTTTTGACGGAGTAGTGGACTTAGGAAAGGAGCTGAGTTCCACCTACTTCGTGATCTTAAACAAATCTTCATCTTCTCACGTATGAACTAGGATAGACCTATTTACGTCACCAGTGTCTTCCGACAACCAAAATCTAGCTCATGCCTATGAAAGAATGATGCAGATTGGTTATTCCTTTGTCCAACGTCACTAGCAAGCCAACCAGTTTTGGAGATCCCTTACAGAGTAGTGCCAATAATCACATGCAACCATCCTGGGCCCCAGCCTGGCCCCTGGGTGATCCAACTCCCTCAGGCCCTCACCAGCCATCAGGCCTGACCTCAGAACAGCTGTGAACCCTCCCAACCATGCTGGGCCCTCACTAGAGATCACACCTCCCACCCCCCAGGTGGGACCCCTAGGGAAGTCAAGCCTACATTCAGCTGGGCAAGGGATCAGTTCAACCCCACTCGAGCAAGAAGCATATATGCCTCAAAATAACCACAAGTGAGAAGCCCAAGTGTGGACCTCCCCACCCCAGAGAAGGCTGTGCGGGCCAGGACCAACGCCTCCCACAGCCCAGCAGATTCCCCCAATCTTCCCAGAGCTCCAGTCTTCCCCCTACCACCACAACTCCTCCAGGAGGAAATAACCCCCAGGGCCAGGAGCCCTCTGAGCAAACTGATTTCCCGGGTCTGGAATTTTCCAGGGCAGCAGAGCAACACCCAAGGACAGGGGCTGCCCAATGGCCCTTCTGAATATGTCACTTGCCCAGCAGCATGGATTTGAAAGGCCCCGACTAGCTCTGAGATACCGGGGACTCGCCCTCTCTCAGCCTTCACTTCCTCACCCCGTAGGATGTTATGAGGCTTAAGCACGATGCTGGCCCAGGGCGGCCCTCGGGCACCTGCAGCTAGCAGTCAACCGACTGAGCGCCTTCAGCAATCCCACCCCCACGGATCTCAAGAGCCATTTCACTGGACCTTACCAACTTTGAAATATTCCTCTTGATGATGGGGGGAGGGGGAGGAAAAAATTCGGGAACAAAAAAAAAAAAGAATTGTTCAACCATTTCCTTCCCTGTTCTGCTTTGACCTTCACAGTGTCATACAGGGGGGCACTTGTTCCAGTCAAGTGAACACAGCTTTTTCTAAAGACAAGAAACTGCTGCTCTCCTGCACTTGACTATGCTCAGCTCTCACGGTCCTCTAGCCAAGCGGTGCTGGTCTCCCCGGGGCTCCGCCAAGGTCTCTCTGGTCTAATGGGTGTGGTTCTGCGAAGACTCAATGTTGATCCCATTTATGAGTATCAGGGCTTGAAGAGAAGGTTCCACCCAAAACGGAGCTGATAAAGACTGAGAAAACCGTCGTCTGCACACGTACCAGGTTCCAGATCTCACAGGTCAATGCCCACTCTGCAGTGTATTTTTTTCATAAGGCGGTCTACCAGCCACATTTGTATAGCTTTAAAAGACTTCTCATATTAACAGAGTCACAAATAATAAGAAAACCTTTTATCAGACCTCGAGCCTAATTCAAGGGCTGGAAAACATGATTATCTAGGATGTCTCTTTGGGGTCACTTTGGATCCCATGTTTCAGAAAGCCCTATTCTTCTCTGTGCATAAGCTTCCTCCAATCAACCAATCAATCAATCTGTGTGTGTGTGTCTCTGTGTGTCTCACACACACACACACACCCAACAGACAAAAGAGAGTCAGAGCCCAGGGCTATAGATTTATTCTTGCAAATGTCCCCAGTGTGCTGAGCCCTTGTCCTCTGGTTCTGAATACCCCCAGTCCCAATCCACAGAGCAGTTTTGACTTTGGAGAACGGAGGAGAGGAAAGAATTTCCAATCATTGGCAGAACATTAATTTCTAGTAAATACGCTAAAATTAGTCATGTAACTCAAAGTATGCTTTTTTCAAACTCAGGGACAGAAGGGAAAGGGAGAAAAAGAGAGAAGACAAGACAGGCTTTCCTTGCCACACAGGAGCAGCAGAAAATCTTTACCTGGATTGCCCCAAAACAAAACAGCCTATTGGTTCAAACGTTAGGAAAATACACCACGTGCTGGCCCCAGCAGAGCAACAATTCAGGACACAGAGTGCTCTATTCATGAGGAAAACATAAGAGAGATGTTCTCTTTGACTATTCAGAGCCTCAGTGATGTTCTACTGGGTGGATAAAATTCATATGACCAAGAAGACACTAAAGACCCCCTAACACCCCCTAACAGTCCCCAGCTCTGCAATGCCCCATGCCGCCCCCAGTGTCCCTCACAAAAGGTGACCTCACTCTAATACGGATATTAGGTTCTGAATCATTCAAGAACATAGCATAGTATCTTTATGGGATCAATAAACAAGCCCAACTTGGCCTTCACATAAATGTAAACGATTTGAGAAAGAAAGCTCCCCCCCCCTTCTCTCTCTCCATCTTTGCACTCAGAAGTTGGGCAGCTGGCAACTTCTCCAGGCCTAAGCACCTAAAATTCTGCTTAAAATACCATCACAACAGTTCCCTGAGTCTCAGTGGTGATGCCTTTCAGCTTTAAGTCCAGTAAATACCTTGAAATGCTCAGAAGCCGTCGTCTGCTCTGAAGCAAAGGTATCTGAACTAAGAAACAAAGAGAAACAGAAGGCCAGTTTCTTCCTTCTCGGGATGACATTAGTGATAACACCAGGTACACGTGAGCACGACAAGGATAGCACTAAACTGCAGAAAGCACACAGAACGCACTTGATAAATGGTAGCAGGTGTTATCGTTATTATGCAAACCTGTTGTTATTACGCACAAGGATCGAGAAAGGCTCAGATTTTCCACCGCCCTGCATTTTCACAGGAAATGAGCACATGTGACTAATCCTTCATTCAATAGTTACTGAGCTCCTACTGTATGCCAGGCACTGAGTTGGGAGGTAGAGAGACAAAGAAGGCAAGATGTGAGTGGTCTGGTTCAAGGAGAAACAGAGAAATGAAACAGAGCACAGTGAGCCAAGAGATGCAACAGAAGGGTGATCCCAGGATGGATCTGATTAAATGCAGATTTCCAGAAGCGGCCAACAGGAATTAGCCAGGTGGAGGAGAAAGGTGACACACACAGAGGGTGCCGTCAGCCTGGAAGGCCTACAGAAGAGAGAGAAAGCCACACACGTGCAGGAACAACGTGAAGATCACTATGGCTGGAGCAAAGACAGGTGAAGAACATAAAACAAGAAGCCAACGGGCCAATCACCCTGAGGGCTCAAGGGCCAAAGCAGGATTTTTTTTTTTTTTTAAGATTTTATTTATTTATTTGAGAGAGAGAGAGAGAATGAGAGACAGCAAGAGAGGGAAGAGGGTCAGAGGGAGAAGCAGACCCCCCCGCTGAGCAGGGAGCCCGATGTGGGACTCGATCCCGGGACTCCAGGATCATGACCTGAGCCGAAGGCAGTCGCTTAACCAACTGAGCCACCCAGGCGCCCAGTGAGCCACCCAGGCGCCCCAAAGCAGGATTTTTAGCCATGGGACGACATGCATTTTGGAAACCTCTCTCCTGTCAGTGGTAGCATATGGGAAATAAATTTCTAGACGCTGCAAAAAAAAAAAAAAGCAAAGATGAACAAAACATATGGAATCACTGTCAAAGCTGTGTACATAAGGAGACTATCCAAATTTTGGCTCTGGGGAAGGAATTTCTTTTATTCCCTGTAAATGTTTACATCTCACTAGGCGTGCACACGCACGCACCCAGCATCTCAGGGGGTCCAGAGATGGAGTTCCCGGTGCTGTGTTGTTTAGCAAAGCCTGTGTTATCTGCGAAGTGCAGTGAAGAAGCAACACGTACCTGAGTGCGTCTCCAAGCCTAACAAACCTGCGATTTGGAAAGTCTCAGGGACAGGATGCATCGGTTATGCCAAGAAAGGGCAAAAAGCAGACTGAGGGAGACACCTCGCTTGGAATGTCCAGCTCGTCGCTGGAAGCCCGTTAGCCTCCCAGCAGCCATTTTCTCAGTAAGGCTTCAAAAATAAGAGGGGTGAGGGAAAACAGCAGAATTCAGAAAGCTCGTAAAACTGGGCAAATTAACCACACTGAAATCCACAAACATCGTGTCCAGGACAGAAAAAGACAGGGTGTCAGATGATGTTATTCCGAAAGAGAAAGAGAACGGGGAAGCGGGAGGGCGGGCTCCAGGATCAATTCAATAAATCGATAAATGCCACACACAGGAACAAGGACACACACGCCCCCCCACCACGCATGCGCACCACGGCAGAAGGCCACACACCGATGTGACGTAATGATTCCAGAGTCAAACCTGAGCGTCATTCCCAGCACTGCCATGCACCACGTGACCTTGCTTGAGCCAGTCTTTTAACCTCTTTGGGCCCCAGTTTTTGACACTGCTGAACAGCAAAACCTAACTCACTGGGTAGATAAGGATTAAAGGGAAAACCTGCATAGAGCAGTTAACACATAGTGAGTGCTCAAAAAAGGAAAGGCCATCACCAGCAGTCTTACAGATGAAACCTGCAGGCAACTCATCAGAAGAAATCAGAAGCAAAGCTGCCCTCCCCAGAGAAGCTGAACGGAATAGGAGGCAGAGTCTGTGTCTCCCGCAGCGACCTGCTTGAGGTCAGGGTAGAAATTGCCGTGGGAACATGGCCACTGTCGATGCCGTTGTTAGACCCTCCCTCCACTGAAGAATTTACTGACACCATGAACACCCATCCCGCCAGCATTTACAGGCGCTGACTATGTACAAGCCAATGTGACAGCCCACGCTGCAGCAAGCCAGGAGGACTGGTCTTGTTTTCAAGGAGATGAATCAATCAGAAAGACATGTATACAAATATCTGTAATACCACACGGGAAATCGTGCCAGGCGGCAGGTACGGGGAGCGGGAGGCCAAGGGCCAGTTACATGGAGAATGCATAACGATAAAGCACAGAGAGAAGATGTCTGGACTGAGCCCTGCAAAAGGGGTCAAATGCAGCCACGTGGAGATCGGGGGAAGAGCACTCCAGGCAGAGACAATGATCTATGAGGACTCAGGCCAGAAAGAACGCGAAATGAAAAGGCGACAGCAGGTACAGGGCCGTCCATCGTGTAGGGCTTAAAAGCTAGGAGCCGGGACTTTGATCCTTAGCTCAGCATCATTCCGCATGCTGCTTCTTACATAGAACATCAACAGGTGTGCTGTGGGGGAAAACCAGCTTCCACAGAATCAAACGGGCTTCCTGACCACAGTGTGGATCTGAGCCCTCAAGAGCTCGAAGGGCTTCGGGAATCTCCTTAGAATGGGAGCTTTTCCCAGCCTGTTGAACCAAAGGGCCTCCCCCTGCTTCCCCCCACCCCCAACCCCCGCAGTCTGTCCTGGTTGGGAGAGAGTGTGCAGTGTAGAAAAGACAGTTGTGTTGATCAGGGCGCTGCTTAGGAAAGTCTCTTTTATATATTGCAAATATAGGAAAAAATGTTAACTATCCTGAGACTGATAACTGATGTTTCCAAATAGGAACAATGAAGCACTCTGCAAGAGGCCTGAATTAAGAGGATTCCATAACATTCACTCTGGTCACCAAACCTATTAAATGCAATTTGAAATGCAATTTTTTTTTTAACAGCGTGCTATGTTCTCACATGTGAAACTTGCACGTGCTGTGCTCACGCCAGGTAAAGGAGGATTCTGCAACGCGAGTCCGCTTACCCGGGGCTGTGCCAGGGAACGGTTCGCCGCTGACAAACCAAGGAAAGAAGACGGAGGAGGAAAAGAAGGCTCTAAGTCACCCTGGACCACCAGGCGTGAAGCAGTTTGCTCACAGAGGGCAGTGCGTGCCTGGTTTCTCACAGAGGACTCTGTGGAGTCCTGACGGGTACAAGACGAGCAAGCTAATCACAGAAACGGCAGCACGGGATTTGAGGGCAGAAAGATCTGGGTTTAAATCCTGTCTCTACTTCTGAGTTCATGTTCTCAGTAAACTCATTTCTAGGAATCTGTCCTAGGCTAATTGCCAACATAATGTGACTTACAATCGCAAAAGGAAAAAAAAAAAAAAAAAAGAATCATCAACCTAAACACCCCAAAATGGTGAAGTGGTTAAATAAGGAATGATAAACTATAAGGGCACCGCTAAAAATCACTTTGTGGAGATTTTTTGATAATAATTATAGTCACAGCCCACGTAACGTTCAACGGGGGAAGATGTGGCTTTAGACCCTACATGAGGGGACATGAAATTTACAGGCAGAAGACTGAGCGAGAGGAACGCAGGAAGTTTACAATCGGGGATGTCTCAAAAGCAGCAAAACTCTGTGATTAAAACAAGGCAGGGCAGTTAATGACATGAAACCGGAGAGGGCCTGCCTTAGCCCTCAGACACACTCCCGCCGAGGCTGTGTTAGGAATGCCAAGAAGGGGTAGAGCAGAGATAGACTCTTCTATCGGTTTCAGCCACGATGTAGGTCAGTGTGTCATTTCTTCAAAGAGGTAAGTCAGGATCACAGCAGCCGATAATTCAAAGGCAGAAGAGACAAGAAGAGCTAAATTAAAGAGGCCCCTCCAGAGAGTCCAGCACTCCCCAAAGACTTAAATGTTCATGCTATTTTTTACCCCAGCTATTGACTAGGAAGAATGCACTAAGTAGACCATTTCTCCCCTCTCCAACTGTCCTATAAATTGGTCCTGTGTTTCCCAACGCCAAAAGGGGTAGTAACTCATGCAGAGCAAAATGCCAGTAAGTACAAATTTAGAACATGGGTTAAAAGGTACTTGATCAAACCCCCGGCGACAAACCCTGAAAAGACAGAGGGAGAGAAAGCAAGAGCCCTGCTCTCCCTACAACTTAATTCTATGCTCTAATTCAGAGCAGTATAATTAACCCCGAGTTTTGCTGCTAACACTGAGCTTTTTCAGCCTGATGAGAATATCATTTAGTATCTTGCAATCACCAATAATAGCCATAAGACACAATGGCACCTATTGAGGCTCTAATCAGGGCACACAGTCATTTACATAGAACATTTTCTGTGACTCTCTGTAATACAACGCCACAAAGACTCGATTGAGACACAAGTCTCCCTTTCCCATAAACCAAAAGAGAAAAAAAAGAGAAAAAGAAAAAAGGAAAGAAAGAAACCACAATTTCCTTTACAGGACAGCACAGATGGTCCCCACCCTTCCCAAGGGTTCGCCAGGCCCAGGCACTTCACTGGAAACTGCTCATCCCGATGCTGACCAGAGGCTAGACGCTTGCTCATGACCATGTGTGGACGTTAGCCTCATGTCCTCACATAGACAGAGCAGATCTGGGTGCTCTGGGGAAACCCTGGGCTTAATAAACTGCAGTGAGGGATGTGGAGGGGCCTGGCTGGATTAACAGTTTTCCAATCCAAGCTCTGCTGCCTGGCCTCCCTGGAGCGGCTCCCGTGCCTTGGATTCAGGCCTGGAGAAACATGGGCCACTGTCCCGTCCTGTGGCCCAACCAGGTGCCACGGGCCATGACGTGAGTGTGAGAGAAGGTAGCCAGGTACCATGAGTCACCGGGGAAGGGGAGTGTTATGGCCTTTAGAGGACGGCTGATGTGCTGAGAAAACAGAGTTCGGAAGCCAGACAGACCATAGTTGGCATCCTGGCTTCGGTCCTTAGACTGTGAGCAGTTACCCAAATGCTCAGAGCCTTCACTTCCTCCTCTGGGAAACAGGCTTTGAAAACAGTGCTGGGACGAAGATTTTTACTCTGCATCTGAAATACAGGACATGGTGCACAGCATATAAAGAGCGACAATTGTTGGCATGACCATCAGCATCATTACTGCTCAGTAAAGGTTTTGTGGGAAAACCAATAGGACTTGGGGTGTGATTTTTAAGAGCTGAGACCCTGGGGCCACGCTCCCCTGGTGCAAATCCTGGCTCTACCACATGCTGCTTGGGTGACCTTGTTTAACCTCTGTGCCTATGTTCTCATCTGCGAAATGGGCAAAATAACAGTACCCACCTTCTAGGGCTGCCATGAGGATTAAATGAGTGAATATGCACATGTGCCAGGCACTATTCTAACAATTTGTTATATAAAAATAAGATGAGGGGCACCTGGGTGGTGCAGTCAGTTGAGGGTCCGACTCTTGGTTTTAGCTCAGGTCATGATCTCAGAGTTGTGAGATCGAGCCCTGCAATGGGCTCCACGTTCAGCACAGAGCCGGCATGAGATTCTCTCTCCCTCTGCTCCTCCCACTTGTGTGCGCTCACTCTCTCTAAAATAAATAAATAAATCTTAAAAAAAAAAAAGATGAATCAATAGGGGATCTGAAGAACAGAGGTTGTTACTATTAATGCAATAATAGCAACAATTATTAATATCTACATTATGCTTTCATATCCACTATGTTATTTAAGCCCTTAATTGAAACCCAAGAAAAAATATCCTATAATGTGAAATTGAGGTCTAAATTCTAAGGAAGGCCCGAGAATCTTCCTTTCTTAGAATTTTCCTTTAAGAAAGTAGGAAAAAAAAAAAAAAAGGCCCTGGTTAATGGGAAGCACCGAATGAATGACCATTTGTTCATTTTCTAGCTCAAGTCTTTGCCTGCACAGCCAAGTTCTTCCCAACTGAGCACACCCCTCTCACGTGCCATCTTGAGGGGAAGGCCAACGTGGAGGTCCAAGCCAACGGCCAGCAGCAGACATGATGGGCTGAAGGAGAGGAAAAGGAAGACTGGGGCCAAGTTTATGGGTTGCTTTCTGACCAAGAAGGGCTTCTCTCAGCCACTGTCAACAGTGTTGGCACCTTGGAGCTCAGACTGAAAAATCATCCCAAGTCCCTGCTTCGCACATGCCCCAACTGGCCTTGGAGACAAGCCTTTTAGTAAGTATTTGTTGAATACTCTGCTGGCTAGTATAAGCCGCATGCTCTGTATCTGCCAACCAACAGCCACCATCAGTGGTATGGCCCACCACATGGCTATCGAGGGCAGATCTCATGTACAAACTCACCAGGGACGACCTTCTTCACCATTTGGCATTCTGAGAGATTTCCACACAAGGTTTGGAACAGCTCAGTGACTGCTCCTTGGTCACTCTGCCCAGATGCAAATCCAAGGCCAGTGAGGTAAGCAGGCAATTACATGCCTTGCATGTCTGCCAAGACTGGACACAGGCACCATCTGGCCAGTGTCATGGATCCAACATGACAGTGACCTCGCCCGGTCCCTGACCACCATATGTAAAAATAGCACCTGCCCCCATCACACTGTATCCCCTTATCCCATTTCACTTCCCTTCACAGCCCTGGGCCTCCCGTTCTCATCACATGTAAGCTCCATGAAAGGGGGGACTTGGTCTGTTTGGGTTACATCAACATCCCCCGCACATAAACAGTGTTTGGCACAGAGTAGGTATTGAGTGATCATTTAATTGGTTAATTAATCAGAGGCCAAGGTAGTCAAAAAGATGGTCAAAAACAAAATCCTGCCTGGGGCCTAACTTAAAAGGAAGTTTTTTAAAGAGCACTTGAAGCCAAGCCAAGGAGTCTCTGGAGCAGCTTAGCAGCCAGAACAAAGTTGGGCTTCTCGGTTTCTTTCTTCTCCCTTCTCCCCTCTATATTTTTTTCAGAATGTTTTGAAACTGATGGCACATGAAAGTCCAGAACTGAGGGACGAAAATTTCACAAAAAAAAAAAAAAAAAAGAAAAGAAAAAGGAACCAGGCCTGGGGGAACACGGAGCAGGAAGATGCTGGGGACTGAGTCACTCTCTGCCGCCTGGCCTCACCTGGCCAGCCTGACACAGCAGTGGCACCGAGCCTCGACCCGGCAGCAGGCCCCTGAGCTGGACACTCAGCCTCGTGACAACCCAATGACACAGTCAGAGGGGTGCTGCCTCTAACACAGCGCGAGGTTCTAACATCAACGGGGAGAGGCCAGGATCAGGCATAAGCGTAATATCCCTTAAAGGGCGCCAACATAGCGAAGGACATACCATCATTCCCTTGGGCTCCAGCACAGGAACAGGTGAAGCAACAGGCTAGAGGCTTGTCTTCAGGAGCACTGTGCAAAGGTTATGAATCTTTAATCCTGGAATCTGGAACCATACTCACCATAGCAAGAGAAGCACCATATGAGAGGCACCAGGATACCAACAAGAAAGATCAGATGCATGTTTCCCATCCCACATTCTGTCCAGGCCAAGTGTGTACACAGAGCTAGAAGGAGCAGAGCCAGAATCTGACCCCACCCCACTAGCGTGTTGAGCCAGACTCAGGCCAGTCCTCACGGGCCTCTCTATCCAAGGACAGCACCCAGCGATGTAATCCCAGCCCCATGGAAAGAGACTGCCATCTTTTATGTCTTCCTTCCATACTCCAGGTGCTCCCCACACGCCTGCTGGAAGCACATCAGCCACGCAAGTTTTAATTGTCTGCATCATGTTTTAGAGTCCACTAGAGATGTCCCCAGGCTCCAGGTCAGCAGCCCTGGGGTGGTGGTCCTTCCCACCTCACTGCTATGCAAAGCTCAGAGACGTAGGAGACGACAGAGCCCCAGAGAAGGACCCCAGTTGACCCCAGGTCTCCCGACACCAGGACCAGAGTTCATTCTACCTCTGCTCCTGTGATCATTTACATTCGGCCCCCTCACCTTTTCAGGCTCCCCATATCCTCATCCTACCATTTATAAAAAGAAAAAGCAGCTAGGAATCTGCACACCGAGACTCCAACAGGCAATGGTCACTGTGCAGAGCAATCAGACGGTTCTTCCGGTTTTAGGCAAGCAGTGGAGTAGAAAGGCAGGCAGTTTGCAAATGTCTACAATCTGTTAAAGTCCTTTAAAACACTGCATGCTGCCCACATCCAGGACATCCAGTCTCCCCATCTTCCTTCATCAAAGACCCCTAGTTTCAATTTTATATAATGCACCCGGGACTAAAAGGCTATATTTCTCAGCCTCTCCTGCAGCTAGCTGTATGCGTGAGACTAAGTTATGAGCAGTGAGACCTAAGCAGATATGTTCCGTGGAATTTCTAGGGAAGAGCTTAGACAGAGCGCCACAGAGAAAGGCCTCCTTTTTGGCCTGCGCCTTTCTTCCTTCTGCCAGCATGTGGCTCAGACATGAAAACTGGAGTTCCAGGAGCCACCCTGTACCGTGGGGCAGAGGGGAGACGCCTGTGCAGGAGCTGGGTCCCAGGGGACACTCTGGGGCTCTCATGGCCCTGGACTGCTACCTCCAACCTACTTTTATGTGAGAGAGAAATAATCCTTGACATCACTTAAGCCTCTGTCAAATTACTGTCCCTCTGAGAGGTTTTCCGTTGTTGTTGTATACAGCAAAAGCTAATTCTAACATAAGCCCAAAGCAAAAATAAAACACCAACAAAACCCTGCCCCCATCTTTACTCCCCACCAGCTCCATAAAAAGCAAAACATCTGTCCAGATAAAAATCCAACATTCCTACAAATTAATCCGTTTTACATTTGAATGTCCAGAATTTCTTATACTATCACTGGTTCCAAAGAACATTCAATCAAGATTCTGTTTCCTTTCTAATTAAGAGAGAATTTCCCCCAGTCTCACCGTGAGGCCCCCATCGGAGGTCTTCACGGGTCCAGGGGATGAGAGAGTATAGAAAGCAATGTTAGGCTCCCCCATGGAGGGAAGAAGGGCAGAACAGGACTTCAAGCTGAAAACGGTATGTATACCTTTAATATTTTATTATTTTCTCCTAGGCAGCGAAACATGTATGTTCATCAAATACAAACTGTGCAATATTACAAAGGGAGTTGCCAAAGAAATCCTGAATACACAAAAGAGAAAAAAAAAAAGGTTCCATGAGCACCTCCCACATGTGCATAGGATTTGGGGGATTTTGTGTCACCTCACTTAACCCACACTAAAGAGATAATAATAACATGAGCTAGATTTTCCTATTATCCCATAATATATAAGAAACTTGTGTTTGGAACAGTTAGAGGATTTGTCCGAAGCCATATAACTTGTCAGACATCCTTCTTGTCAAAATAATTGGGAGGGGAAGAAAGAAAGAGCAAAGAGTAACCTCCCCTCTTCATATTTTCCTACATAATCTGAATTCTATATAACTATGTACATGCAATATTTCATAAATTTTTCCTCTTACAAAAATAGTAAGAGTTATTTTTCATGGCTCTGTAAAGGAAAAAGTAATTAGACCAATATGCATGAGGCCGTAAGGTCTAATCAAGGCACACAGTTGTGAGGATTACCTGACCCAAGAAGACAAGCCCACGCCTGCAAGGCGCGGTTATGAACACCGAATAAGGCAGGCTGTGTCCCCTGCGCTCCTCGCAGCACCCCAGCTCTCAGCAGAGGGCCCCCACATAGCAAGCCCACGCCCAACGCTGTGCCCAAAGCCACCATACAACACAGAGACAAGCCTGTGTCATGCCGCACTGGTGTGTGGTATGAAATCATACACCCACAATTTAAAATGTTCTTTCCTGGGGCGCCTGGTTGGTTCAGTCGGTACAGCATGGGACTCCTGATCTCAGAGTTCTGAGTTTGAGCCCCATGTTGGGTGCAGAGATTACTTAAAAAATAAATAAGGTCTTTGTTAAAAGTACATAAATAGGGGCGCCTGGGTGGCTCAGACGGTTGAGCTTCTGCCTTCGGCTCGGGTCATGATCCCGGCGTCCTGGGATCGAGCCCCGCATTGGTCTCCCTGCTCGGCAGGAAGCCTGTTCTCCCTCTCTCACTCCCTGCTTGTGTTCCCTCGCTCTCTGTCAAATAAATTTTTAAAAAAACAAGAAAAAAAATACATAAATAAAATGTTCTTTGCTGCTTTAGGTTCGCTTCAAACTACCTTTCCGCTGCAGGTGTCCTAACTTGTCGCTTTCGCTTCTTCCATCTCTGCCAGCTGACGGGTTTGAAACGAACCTAAGCCAACTTGAAAATTAATCCATTTCCCATTAAAAGCCCTGATTTCCAGTGGGCCGTGGAGCAGTGGTGACGTGGCGACAGCAGGGCTGCGTGCTTGGGCCGGCCCCCCGCGAGGGAGGCAGCATGGGAACAGGGGCGCCCAGCACCCCCGCTGTTGGGGGCACCGCCCATCCTCACACCCCCTTCTCGCCGTGAGAGAAACGTTTCCTGGTGCCATGACTCTACCAAAAGCACAAAATGGACAGATAAACCGAGAAGATCTTGTGTTTCAAGAGAGGTGGGGGACTGTATAACAGTACTAGCAGAGACCTCTGCTCTCTAATACACAAGTGCAACAGGGAATCCTATCAACCGAGGGTGCTCTTCTTTCATCTGGGGAGCCCCTCTCATTCCCACGCCCTGCCTGGACCCTGGATGCACGTGAGCTTGGGCCCTGAGCACACTCTGAAGAAGAACATTTGTGGAGAAAAAGTAACAAACTTGACAATGTGGGGCACCTGGGTGGCTCAGTCAGTTAAGCATCTGCCTTTGGCTCAGGTCATGATCCCAGGGTCCTGGGGTCGAGCCCCGCATCGGGCTCCCTGCTCCGCGGGAAGCCTGTTTGTCCCTCTCCCTCTGCTGCTCCCCCTGGCTTGTGGTCGCTCTCTCTCTCTCTCTCTGTCAAATAAATAAATAAAATCTTTAAAAAACAAAAAAACAAAAACTTGACAATGCCACTGTGTCCCCTTGAGGGCAGAGAGACATGGATGACAAAGTAGGGAACAGACGACTAGGATCTGTGTGGTTCTGTCTCTGCCTTCAGCTTCTTGCAGGTGTCAAGGACAAACCTGAAATCCCAGGCTTCAAGTCAGGCCCACGCGGACCTCGCCGCCATTTGAGGAAGACACGCAGGATGCGGCCGCCCAAGTCAGAGGTACAGCCCGGGGACTACCTTAGGCTGCAGGGGACTTTGATGCAGCTTTACCTGCCCCCGTCACCCCCGTGCTCCCAGCCGCTTGCCCCTTTTCCAGGCTCACCAGAGACGTTCAGCAGCTTTCTGCTGAGTATCAGTTCTGCAGACCCCAGCCCCAGAGCCTAATTCAATAAGCCCTGTTGACTGTTACCGTGAGCCACACACTGAGGGGACAGAGTGATGACTAAGACTGGAACTGTCCCACAATGACCTTATCATCAACCAACCGAACAACTGTGACCCAAGCCCCGTAATGGAGGCGGAGGGAGACTGCCATGGAAACTTAAGAGAAAGGTGTGATTTCTTCCAAATTCACAGAGCAGGCAGGCAGCGGGCTTCCGGGAGACTGCCTTTTGAAGGATGAGTGGAGAATCAGGTCCCTGCAAACTGGGGGGACCTGCCTTCTAGGAAGCGGGAACAGCATGAGTGAACGCAGGAGGGAAGAAACCGTGGGCATGTCTCCGAAGCCACAGCAGGCTCCAGCAGCGGGAGCCGGGGAAGTCTGGCGGGGCTGAGGGAGGGGTAAACTGAGGTCACACACTGCCGCGGGGGCACCGTCACAGCACATCCAATGAAAGCCCTTGGATGCAGACTGGAAAATTCAGACTAATGCTACAGGGAGCAGCGAGCAGCCCCCGAAGGCATGGGGAGGGAGGGAGACAAGGAACAGAAGGCTTTCTGGGTGGGCAAAGAACTTGGCCTTTGTCACCAACGCCTCCTTGATGCCAACTTTTGGCATCTGCTCCACCCACTCTGCATGTCATGTCCATTCCTGCGGCAATCCCGGTGTCTGACCATCTGGATGGTGACTAACACCCACCTGATCTGACCCTGTGGCTTGTGCGTGTCCCCCGGTGGCCTCTGGCATTCACCCGCGTCGCCTCCCACTCGGAGGCCAAGCAGGCATGATCTCTACTTGAACTGGTTGCCAACGCTTAAAAATTAGGAGACATCACACTCAAAAATCTGGATTTTTCTAGGACTACCCTTCCACGTGGCCACATAGAAGCTGACTGGCAGTGGCCCCCTTTGGGCAGAGCATGCCACCTCCAGTGTCCCATCCTGTCACCTCTTTTTAATCACCAAGACTGATCTTAAACATCCACTGCCCCCTTATCTTTTACCAGGCCGCATACCACACCCCCAAAGGCCTCTGAGTCTGTGGCACCACACCACATTCAGCCTACATCCATGAGCCCGCTAGACTCCTGACCCTTCCGGTCCCGGGCACTCATCCCTCCCCAAGACCCCACAGCCCACCCATGAGACCCAGAAACCTCACTTCTCCCATACCCTCCCAGGCCCTGGCAGATGGCACTGCTGAAAAAAACCAGAAGATCCCCTCGAGAGAAATGGACAACAAACTTAGAAGAAATTTAATATACTTTTCTTTCCCTTCTATTACTGACTGGGCTCTTCCCGATGACCCCCACCCGCCCCATGTGTCAGGCCTTCCAAGCCAGGCTCAAGAAATCCAGCTGAAGAACATGGGATCCCTGCTTTTGCCAGGCTTGGTGGACCTGGAAAAACCCCAAGGAGCCCTGGCTTAGATGCCACCCGGAATGAATGGAATAAAGCCACGACTCATGCGTGAAACCTAGCAATCCACATACGTTTGCTCTACAACCAAATGCTCAGCACTCGCTGGCTAGTAAACAGGGCAGCAGCTGAGTGTTTCAGAACGGGGTGGATGCACGGTCCCCAACACTTACTCCCACCAGCATCAGCTGTTTGTCACACATGGAAGGAAACTTACTCCCCTGCCTTGATCTTAGAGACAGAGCGAGACAGAGAAAAAAGGCTGGTCACCGTACAAAAACAGAAAAGAAATATAAGTACGGTTCCTGTCTTCAGTGGGTAAACCGTCTAGATGGGGATCAAAACATCGCACCCCAGAGATGAACAAAGTCACTCATACAGGTGTGGGAAGAATGTGAATACAGGCGGGGGTCCGGGGGAGGGGGGGGGTCTGCTGGATGAGGTGGGCTAGAGCTGAAAGACTTTTTGAACCGAAGAGGTGGCCTAGGAGGACACAAATAATCAAAATCCTGTTTTTGACCAACCATCAAGGCCCTCCTCCTGGGGGGGGGGGGGGGAGAATTGTGGATCTAATAAAATTACAATTGAAAAGATGGTAGGAAATGTTAGTTGAAGTTCCAAATCCCAGGGAAAACTGGTTCAAAAAGACACAGATTTCGCCTGTGAATGGGTTTTCCACTTGGCAAGACAGCTTCTCATCCCTAAGTGATAATACAAAGGAATGAATGGGCCTTCATATCAGGGAAATTCCTAGTGATTATTAGAATGGAAATAAAAGGAAAGAGGGAGGAGGAGGCCAGAGTCTTAGCCACCGGCAGGGACTCTATGGTTTAAATTCTGGCAAAGGTAATAGCTGTTTTGTCCAAGCTGGGGTGACCTCCAGCAAAAAATACTACACTAAAACAAAGCTGACTTTCTATACTTTTAATAGTCATTTTTCTTGGTTTTCTTACCCTTAATGTCTCCTCAAAACCCTGGTCACCTTATAACACACAGCCATCTGCACCTCCCCGATGAGTGTATCAGCCCACACACCTGGACAAAATTGATAACAGCATTTCCCCACGGCTCTGGCCCAGGCTGCAGTTACTCCAGTCTTGTCCCACGTGGCCTCAGGCCTTCAAATCACCCTCCCCAGGCCCATCACACCTGCCAGCCCCAGCCCCACTGACTTCCCCTGGGCTCACCGGCCTGCCCCCCAAATCTTCCCCAGGAAGGGTCCTTAGGTTTGGCCACCTCTACACCTCTTTATCTCCCTCTGTCCCCCCCCCCACACACACACACACGTGCGCACGCACACTAAAGAATTATTTCTTCCCCCTAAACCAAAATCCATAAATGAAAGAACCTCAGCTGTTCTGGCTGAAACAAAGATGAAAGTCTATAAGCCTCTGTCACCGTGTCTTAGGGCTGCCCCAACCTCTACCCCTTACCACAGAGTCCAAAAACAGCACTATTCAAGTCAAATTTCTTCATTTTACAGATGTGAAATCGGAACCCCAGAGAAAGAGAGTGCCCGGCCCAAGGGCACACAGTCTGTTAGAATCAGGCCGGAAACCGGGTCTCCAGACTCTGCAGACCAGGGCTCCTACCCCCACCCCACGCGGCATCTTCATCCTCTTATATAACCCACACTCACACACAGCTTACCCTGGGCCCAGCATTTCTCTAAGCCCTCCACACAGATTATACGTTTAATCCCCACAACAATTTAATGACGTAGGTTCTTTTATTCTCCCCATTTTACAGAGTAGGAAACCGAGGCAAAGAGATGACAGAACTTGGCCAAAGTCACAGAGCTGATAAGCGGCAAAGCAGGGGCGTTGAACCCAGGCAGCCTGGCTCCGTACCCATGGTTCTTATGTCGTTTGCCAGGAGGAATCACTTGCTACCTTTTGGCAGAAAAGGGAATGCCATGTTATACAGCACTTGACAAATGAAATACACCTAGAGTTTCCCTTAAAAAGCAAAGACACATAAAAATGAAAATTTTTCATTTATTTATTTGTTTGTTTATTTTAGAGAGGAGGGGAGAGGGGCAGAGGGAGAGAGAATCTTAAGCAGACTCCACGCTCAGTGCAGAGCACGACACAGGGCTCAATCTCAACCCTGAGATCAGAACTTGAGCCGAAATCAAGAGTCAGATGCTTCATCGACTGACTGAGCCACCCAGGCACCCCCAAAAATGAAAAAATTTTAAAAGACAACACTGGCGTTTGCACTGAAAGCCCAAGTGTGCCAAGACCCACACTAAGTGTCTGTCAGTTTTCTCTCTCAGCTTGAGGGGCTGGGAGCAGTGCAATCACATGGCAAGCTACCCAGCAGCCTACATTTTTTTACCTATTCTTAATGCACCTGTCCTTTGCACATGCCCATTTTGGCTTCATTCCCACCCCCTGATGCCTTAAACCCTGCTGTTTCTACAACCATGACTAGAAATGGCTTTTTCTTTAATTTAAAAAGAAAAAATGTACCAGTGGCCAGCCTGCCTTTTGGGGATCTTTCCCTATTTGGGGAATCTTTCTTCACCCAAGTCTGGCACACGCTCCTCAAAATAAAGTCAGATAATCCAGGGGTGGACTGTCCAAATCTCTTGTTTCTTTCGTGTGTCATTCACTTACCTGGCACATCCATACCAGAGAGGGACAGAGGCAAGAGGAGGGGTGTCCAGCACTGAGACCCAACTTAGTCAATGGTTCTTCCAGAAGCGCCACACTAATGGCTGGCAACAGCGGAACCAACACATGGCTTGATTTTTAGAGGGTTTTGAAACCTCTGCCCACTAACCTCAAGCACCTGAGCTCTGGTGGATGCATTCACTGAGCGTTCCCTGTACACCCAGACAGAATCAGCTCAGTTACTGACCTCCAAATGTGAGCTTAATGGGCAAAAGACGTGCACAAGTTCCTCATGACCCAGACAACTCCAAATGGCCTAAGAGGGAAAGGGGTCAAACCAAACAAGGGGCTGGGGGAGACAAGAGACATTCCCACAGCAGCATCCCCACTTTCTGTGCCAACACCCTTCACCACCAGGACCAAAAACTAGGGTGTCTCATGCCGCGAGCCAAGCTAACTGACTCAAATCCGGCCGCGTCCACATTTGCATAATGGGTTCTGACATGTGGCTACCATTTAACGGTCACCAAGTAAGACGCAGGGTGGAGACCTCCCCACAAAGCATTATTTATTGTCTTTGGATCGCCACTGGCTAAAAACTCCTGAAATCTCACCAAACTCTGCTCTGTAAAACAAATGAAAAAGAACGCCATTATAAATCACAATCTAAGCAGGATCTCAGGACCTGCCCGTACTTTGTATTTTCTGATTTTCATGTAAATATTAGAACAGCACAGAAACAGGCTGATCTCAGAAACCAGGCCATTTTGATACCCACTTGACAAAACTCAACTATTTATTTCACTTTATTCTACTTCTTATCTCAAATACACAGTTCCTTTTCCTTTAACAAAAAAAAAAATCCCTCTTTTAAACAATATGTGATGCAAAGTAAATAGAACAGGGCACCAAAACAAATTCTTTCCTGCAAAATTTATGGTTCCTCTTCTGGTACCAGTTGCACACATGACCAGCACCCGGATCTAACCACCTTGTGCACAACACAGACTGCCTCCACCCCACCGCTGTGTGCAGGGCGACAGAACATGTTTAACGCTGACTTTAAAAGCAAATCAACTCAAGAAGAAGGTAGCGAGAGGGGAAGAATGAAGCGGGGGAAATCGGAGGGGTAGATGAACCATGAGAGATGATGGACTCTGAAAAACAAACTGAGGGTTCTAGAGGGGAGGGGGGCGGGAGGATGGGTTACCTGGTGGTGGGTATTGAGGAGGGCACATTCTGCATGGAGCACTGGGTGTTATGCACAAACAATGAATCATGGAACACTACATCTAAAACTAATGATGTAATGTATGGGGATTAACATAAGAATAAAAAAATAAATAAATAAATAAAAAGCAAATCAACTCTTCTCAAATAATGTGTAAGGTTAAATAATTAGGAAGCATTCCACACCACAGAGGGAGAAAAAACCCTAATCCTAGGTCTCAGGGTAATGCCTTAGAAGAGGTAACATACTCCTGGCACCCTGGCAAAATGTCCAGCACATCATTCTGTCACACACACCCCCCTTTTTATTGAGACTTTATTTATTTGACAGAGAGAGAGAGGGAGGGGGAGAGCACGAGCAGGGGGAGGGGCAGAGAGAGAAGCAGACTCCCCGCTGAGCAGGGAGCCCAACGCAGGGCTTGATCCCAGGATCCCGGGATCATGACCTGAGCTGAAGGCAGATGCTTCACCGACTGAGCCACCCAGGTGCCCCTATTCTGTCACCCCTTAACCCAGATCTGCATATTTTAATTTTAGACTCAGGCAAATGTGTTTGCTAAATAGTCAACTCAGGGAGTAGGGCCCCTTCCTGAAGTCTCCTCCATCCCCACAACACAATTAATTCCTCTCAAGCTCAGAGAAAGGAGGTGGGTTTGGGGGATTTGAGTGGGGAGGGGTGGAGGGTGAGGTAGTGTCTCTAGACCGGTGAAGCAAGATGTCTCAAGTCAGGACAGGCTTGTCCCTGCGCATCTGTACAGTGGGGTCAGGTGGATGAGGGTGAACCAGGGAGGACGCTTCCTTTCCACTGAGAGTCAGTCCTCTGTTGCTCCCATAAAGGCCAAGTACCCGCCTCACCCCTGCCATCACCCAGTTCCTAAACAGAGGTTGTCCTAAAGGTGGGAAAAGAACACAGAGATTGGGAGGTGGCAATTTAAATTCCCAGCAGCCTGGAAGGACAGAACTTACCCCAGCATTCCCACAGGCCCCACTGCAAGAGGGCCTTCCCACCCCAACATACACACACACACACACACACACACACACACACACACACCCAAAGAAGCTTGGAGAGAGGGGTAACTGGACTCCAGAGAGGTTGGAGGAAAGGAGGACCTCTGCTTCGTCCTCCCAGGTATCTATCCCTCCCTCTGGCACCTGCCATTTGCATGAATGAAGACTGCGGTCAATTTGGACCTGGGAGAGAACAAAGCAGGAAGTAAAAGGGCTGTCACATATTCAAATCTTAAAGCTCCTCAAGTCTCACTAAAGGGAGCATGCTGTCCCCACCTTCAGAGTGAGGGATTTGCTCGCCACCGCCCACCCCTTCCCAGCACTTGCCAAGGATCCTGCTCTCACTTAACCTGTTTCTCCTCTGCCTGTTTCTGGTTTCCAAGGGAACCGTATTTATATTTTTAACTAGCTGCTTTTTACATAATTTTTAAAGTATTATTGTTACTTGTACGTGGTGGTAAGACAAAAAGATCTAAACAATGAAAAGAGAAGTAAGTCTCCCTCCCACCTCAGAGCCCTGGGATCCCACTCATTCTTCCCAGGGATGTCACTTTTAAGATGTCTCCTAAAGGCAGACCCTGGCTTCAGGCCACTTACGGCCCCCCTCCCCAGCCCCCCGCCCCAGCAACAACCCCGGGTGTACAACTTGCACCTGGCACGACACTAGGACTGCAAAATGGATTCTCACCAAATGGGCAGAACAAACAAAAGAAGTTAGTGTTGACACATTCCAGAACATGAAGGGTTACAAAATCCCTCGCATATACAAAGAGGAAAAAAAAAAAAAAACCACTGGAAGGATATAGGTTGAAGTACTATATGATAGAGCTACTTAGTAGGATGATAGGTGACTTTTATTTCCAATGCTGTGCTGTGCTCTATTTTCCAAGTTCCACATAAAGTATTTTTTGAAATCAGAAATAAATCACATTGGATGCATGCAAACACATGCATCTCCCCAGCCCAGCCTGGAAGAGCCATCATTTTTTGGTATATTTTGTTTTTGTTCCATATTGTACAGGAACTAATTAACATTTCCAAAGTACTTTACAGTTTATAAAGTACTTTTTTTTTAAAGATTTTATTTATTTATTTGACAGAGAGAGACACAGCGAGAGAGGGAACACAAGCAGGGGGAGTGGGAGAGGGAGAAGCAGGCTCCCCACGGAGCAGGGAGCCCGATGCTGGGCTCGATCCCAGGACCCTGGGATCATGACCTGAGCCGAAGGCAGACGCTTAACGACTGAGCCACCCAGGCGCCCCTATAAAGTATTTTTAAAACCACAAAAGTTCCCAGGAGTCAACGATAATCCTATGACTTTCGGCTTCCCGGCACCTCTGCCCAGGGCTCTCTGAGAAACTATGACACACTGACCCATCCTCACCCTTGTCCCTCGTCCATTCCCCCAACCAGGCACTCTGCAGCCGGGAGGCCTGGCAGGACTCTGCAAGGTGCTTTCTGGGTCCAGCAGAGCATGTCCACAGACGACGTGGTGCACACAGGCAGGGGCGCAGGTAGCATTCCCCTCACAGATGAGAACCAGCAAGGTCAGTGGCTTGCCAGGAGCGGCTAGCACATGCTCCCCGGCCAGGATCTGACCCAATGCTGCCTACTGGCAGAGCTCTGGTAGTGATCAAGTCCTCTTGCAAGGAACAGGATTCTAAAAACCAGAGGTGGCCGTTCCGACTACTTTACATCCACTCTCCCTGCTTGCAGAACGTCATTCACGTATCACAGACATTTGTGTAGCAATGTACAAGCATCTGTAGCTCCCTGTTTCATTTAACCTCCTGAGGCATATTATCATATCCCATCTTACAAGTGAGAAATCTGAAGCTCGGAGATGAATGCTGTCACCCAGGGCTGTTATCCTACTAAGTCCCCGATTCTATGGCCTCTCCAGGGACCACCCATGCCAAGTCCCTGCCCTAGAGGACCCAGAGTGCGCTTCCACACTGATGCGCATGGAATGATATTACCCAAAAAGGTCCCAGGCTTCTGCCCTTTCCTATATGATGGGGGTGGTAAGTTCAGCTGTAGAGTCGGCTGCCTGGGTTCAAATCCTGCCTCTACCACTTCATAGTTCTGTGACCTCGAGCAAACTACTGAATCTTTTTCAAGCCAATTACTTAATCTTTTCCATCTGTAAAAGGGGGATATAATAGTCCCTACTCCCAAATCCTGGTCCAAATCCCAAATCCTGAGCTCTTCCCAGGCTGCCTTCTACCCCACGGGGTGTGCAGTGAGCTCACACTGGGGCTGTCCAGTCTTATGTTGGGGTGCGGGCTTAGGCATCACCTGGTGGAGAGAGTCATTCAACCTCCCCAGACCTCCGTGTCCTCGTCAGGCCCACCTGCTCCCCCTCCCCTGCTCTCCCCAGAGTTGCCTTGAGCATAATGAATGGCAAGTAGCTGCAAAGAGCACACAGTGCTCATCCTGTCTGTCCCTACTTGGAATCCTCGGCCCCACACCCCACACGCAGGAAGAAGCTGAGCAGCCCGCACCGAGAAGGAATCCACAGCCCGCAGCTTTGCTCAAACCACATGTGTGACATTCAGGTCAGTTCAAGCCACTCAAGACCTCCAATCCAGCCAGCCCAGCTTCCTTTGGAACCCACAAAACGATGGCTGCGAAAGCAAACAGACCTGTCTGCTGGTAGACCCCAGTCTAGGAAGGCACGTAGTGTGGGGAAAAGGGTGGAGCCTGCCTCCCCACAGACTAGCTGGAGGATCTCACACAAGTCATCTTACCATTATTTTTAAAATTGAGTTATACCCAGCTCCATTCACCAAGTATTTACGGTGGCTTAGAATAATGCAAACGCCACAAACAAATAAAATAAACAGTCAAGGGAATCGGGCCAAGAGAAAAAAAGTGTAGGGGAAAAAATGAAGCCAGCGGTAAGATCAGCACATAGAAATACATACTACATTGTCCCTTTCTGCAGAAGTGCCAAGATGGGCCACATGGCAGGCTCTCAGGTGCTTAGTAACCGAAACCAAAGAGAAACACGATCAGCCACGAGGTTCTCAGTGCCCAGAACATGCAAACAAACCAGTTGTTCCGAAGCCACTCATCTTTCCCTGCCTGATTCAGAGCCTCAGAGGAGTCCCTCCATTGGACCTTCGTAAAGGGACACAAGGGACTAGCAACACAGCCTGTAACATGCCCACCACAGACCCGGAACAGCTCTTCCAGCTCCTCACTGACAAGCAACTTCCTACAGTTCTTAGGCATAATCCAAAAAGGATGATTTAGCCAAAGTGGGCAAGTCACTTGACCCCCTAGAGCCGATTACCTAATCTGATTAGGCTGTTGTGAGGGTTCAACAGGAAAATGTGTGAGAACTCACACGCCTGACACACAGTGGGTGCTCCACAAAGATCAGTTCATTGCTTTTGCAAGAATGTAAGTTCCCCCAGGGTAGGGCTCTTGGTCTGAATTGGTCATGATGTATCCTAAGTACCTAGAATGGTCACTGGCACATAGTAAGTACTCAATACATACTGGATGAACAAATGAATGAATTTCCTACAGCAGGTTCTTGAAAACACTAGTCTCATGAGACATTTCCAAAGAGAGAGAGAAACAGGAAGTAAGATAAAAATCTGGAGTAAATAAGGGTTTTATATACTCCCCTCCTTCTTCAAGGGTCATAAGCATACTAAAGTTTCTTAGAAGTCCTCCAAGAAAGACATCTGTTTGATTTGGGCTACCCCAGAGTTCTCCAAATTTGCTTGACCACAAATCCTTTCTCTCTCCCAAAGAATAGAAGATAGACCCATACGTGTTCTCACAACCGTAGTGGACTCTAACTGATCCTAAGACAGAAAAGGGGCCATTCCAGAGATAAGAGAAATCCTGTAACAGCTGAGAAACAAAGAATATCCCCCACTCTCCACGGCAACCCCCTATGAACTTTGGAACACATTGCTTTTTTTTTTTTTTTTTTAATCAAATGGACCCCTCAGACCTAAACAGGCCCCTCTGTCTGGACACATGGATGCCCCTGCACATTCCAGAACCCACTTGATCAGCTCGACTTCAGCAAGACTACCTCCCAGCCTCCTGGCTCGGGGCCACCCGCATGCAGAGAAATACCCAAAAGTCAAAGCAAAGATCCCAGAGACTAGACCAGGAAGGGTCCTCACCACCCCCCAGGCAGAAGGTATCTAGGTTTGTGTCCAAGTTAGGCCCCTGGGTGGCCACCTGCAGGGAACGTCACATGCTTCTGTTTAGCTCACTAAGCCGAGAGGCCGCCTGGCAACAAGGAGGTCCCCTCGCTGACACACTTGCCGCCCGCCTCCTCAGGTTGGTGCCACCACCCCAGCTCCCAGAGAGCCAGAAGGGCAGGAGGTCAGGCCATCTGAATGACTAGCATCCCCCCCACCACGTGAACCAGGGCTCCCCTGGGCACACCACAGGGCTTGCCAGGCAGGAAATGATTAACAAGTGTTTACTGAGCACTTCCAGGCAGCAGAGGGCTGCTCCCGGCCCCAGCTCCCCTCACCCCACAGGTCTTGGTACACATCACTCATTTGTGAAGTAGCTGTCAAGCTGACAAGTGCCAAGTACCGGCTCAGGCCTCTAACTAGAACCCTGGCCTTGACCTCCAACCCCTGCATGCTCGGGACTCCAGGCCTGCTGTCCACACCTAAGGTGGGCCTACCCAGCACCAGATTCTTGGTCCTCCTAGTTCTAGCTGCCTATTCCATGCGTCTGAAAGAAATGGAAGTGGCCTGGAGATGAACACGAGCCCAGAGTTAAAAAATCACTTGTCATTCACCTTCCGCCCCATGGGGCTCGACATCTTGAATGCAACCCTAAAATGCATTCTCAGCAGCCGCTGTCTGCCGGCCCCGAGGTAGGTGCCGGGGGCGGGGGTAGGAAGATGGATGAGACCCGAGAGCCCTCTTCTCCGGAGGGCCCCTCTCTGGATGTGTCTCTGCCTTCCCAGCTGCCCCAGTCTGCTGGTGGTGTTCTCGCTGCCAGGAACACCCTCCCCAAGGGCTGTCCTGCTGTTATAACAGGCAGAGCACTCGCCCTCCCTTCCCCCACCAGAGGGCCCAGAGGTCCTGGTACGCAGGTCCATTACCCTCCATTCCTACTCCCCTGGTGCTCGGCACACGGCTTGGCACAGAGCAGGCGGTAAGCGGAACCTGCTGAATGAACGGGGGCGGCAGTCAACGTTTTGGTTGGCTAGGCCTCCTGGATGCCAACCTTGAAAACACGGGGTTGGGGTTGCGTTTTAATTCAATTAGCGCCCCTTAGAGAGAGGGTGTGGATCCAGACAAGCAGAACTGTAAGGCTGTTACTAGCCAAGCGTTCCCAAAAGAAGAAAGGAGAAGACCGGGGCACTCACCCCTGGAATACCCACCCCGTGCCCGCAAGCTGCTTTAGACCTAGACGCCTGGGACCCCCAAGGAGCCGCCTAAATGCACAGGCCCGGAAAGTGCTACGGTTCTGCGTCCCCTCAACAGAGCTGACCTGTCTTCCCTGCTGCACTTTTCGGTGCTCTCCCCTTGCACACGTAGTTCAAAAACAAAACAAAACCAGAAATCAGTTCATTACTACTTTTCCGTGGAAGAACGAATACTGGGGGCTTTGCGGCCTCTCTGATCCAAGTTCAAATCCAGGCTTTGCTGCTCCCTCCCAGTGTGATCTTGGCAAGTCACCAGAGCTCTGTGAGTCTCGGTTTGCACATCTGAACCGTGAAAAACCCCACCACAGCCTCGCCTTGAGACAGTCGTGAGGCCAAGTGAAAGTGAGCCCGGTGCCCCACGTGGGGTCTGGCACCAGTCGGGGCTCAATCCCGTCCCCTCGGCTCGTGGTTCTTCAGAGCTGGGCCCAAAAAAGCAACAAGCACGGTGGACAGAGCCCCACTCTGGAGCCCGACTGCCCGGGTTCTAATCCTGACTCCACCACTCCCAGCTACGTGGCCTCAGAAGGTGTCTGACCTCTGTGCCTCAGTTTCCTCAGTACCCCCACCTCAGAGGGCTCTAAAGCACTCAGAACGGGGCCTGGCGCGTAGGAAGCACCCTACGCCCTTAGTGCTAACCCCGTATCTGACAGTTACATTGCTCTTCACGGTTACAAAAGACTTTCCGTGCATTATCTCCCTGGATCCTCCCACCCCCTCCTGGAGACAGGCGGGGGTGCGTGTCAGTGGTGAGTGCTGGGAGAACTACACCCAGCCAACAATAGAGATGGGTGTTATCTGGCCCCAACAGTGTTTTGTTGGGTTAATTTGAGTCAATATTTTTTTAAAGCAGGAAATTTAACTTTAAAAACTATTTCCAGCTTTTCTTGAAAAAAGAATCAGAATAACCAACAACTCTGGGTTCCCTAGGGTGAGAGTCCCGGGTCTAATACTAGTTGTATGGACTTTGGGCAAGTTACTTAATCCCTCTGCATGTCAGATACTTCAACTCCTTAAAAAGAGAGAGAGAGAGAGAGAGATTTTATTTTTAAGTAATCTCTACACCCAGTGTGGGACTCAAACTCACAACCCAGAGATCAGGAGTCTCATGATCTACCTACTGAGCCAGCCAGGCGCCCCCCCACATACCTCAACTTAAATAAGGTTTAAAATTTAGGGCGCCTGGGTGGCTCAGTCGTTAAGCGTCTGCCTTCGGCTCAGGTCATGGTCCCAGGGTCCTGGGATCGAGCCCCGCATCAGGCTCCCTGCTCGGCGGGAAGCCTGCTTATCTCTCTCCCACTCCCCCTGCTTGTGTTCCCTCTCTCACTGTCTCTCTGTCAAATAAATAAATAAATAAAATCTTTATTTAAAAAAAGGAAATTTTAAAAAAATAAGGTTTAGGGCGCCTGGCTGGCTCAGTTGGTTGAGCGACTGCCTTCGGCTCAGGTCATGATCCTGGAGTCCCTGGATTGAGTCCCTGCTCGGCAGGGAGTCTGCTTCTCCCTCTGACCCTCCCCCCTCTCCTGCTCTCTCTCTCATTCTCTCTCTCTCAAATAAATAAATAAAATCTTTACAAAATAAATAAATAAATAAATAAAAATAAAAAAATAAGGTTTAAAATTTGGAGATAAAATCATCGGGTTGTAATGAGGATCAAGTGAGGTGGTATGTACAAAGCACAAAGTGCCTAAAGGCACAGTGGCTCACAAACGGAGAGTGCACACAATGGCACTGAACTATACACTTAGAGATGGTTAAGATGCTAAATCTCATGTAATGTATCACAACTGAACAAAAAACAAACACAGTGCCTAACACGTTTAAAATGAATGTGCTGGGGGGCGCCTGGGTGGCTCAGTTGGTTAAGCGACTGCCTTCGGCTCAGGTCATGATCCTGGAGTCCCGGGATCGAGTCCCACATCAGGCTCCCTGCTCAGCGGGGAGTCTGCTTCTCCCTCTCCCACTCCCCATTTGTGTTCCCTCTCTCGCTGTGTCTTTCTCTGTCAAATAAATAAATAAAATCTTTAAAAAAAAAAAAAATGAATGTGCTGGGGCGCCTGGGTGGCTCAGTCGTTAAGCGTCTGCCTTCGGCTCAGGTCATGGTCCCAGGGTCCTAGGATCGAGCCCCGCATCAGGCTCCCTGCTCTGCGGGAAGCCTGCTTCTCCCTCTCCCACTCCCCCTGCTTGTGTTCCCTCCCTTTCTCTCTGTCAAATAAATAAATAAAATCTTAAAAATAAATAAATAAGATAAAATGAATGTGCTAATCTTAAAAGGCTGGGGAGGAGGCACGCCCCTTCAAACAGGACAGGGCTGCTCCCTGCTGCCTCGTTAACACCAATCCCACAGGTGTGGCTGCTCCAGGCACTAAACCCCATGTGTAAAAGCACTTGGAACACTCTGGTAAGCACCACTTTCCCTCCTCAAGTCACTCCGCTTAAGACTGCCAGTCTAGGGGTGCCTGGGTGGCTCAGTCGTTACGCGTCTGCCTTCGGCTCAGGACATGATCCCAGGGTCCTGGGTTCGAGCCCCACATCGGGCTCCCTGCTCCGCGGGAAGCCTGCTTCTCCCTCTCCCACTCCCCCTGCTTGTGTTCCCTCTCTCGCTATGTCTCTCTCTGTCAAATAAATAAATAAAATCTTTAAAAAAAAAAAAAAAGACTGCCAGTCTAGAAAACGGTAAGGCCGGAAACAACCCAGCCTGCCTTCCGCCTCCGAGTCCAGATCTTGTCTCATGTCAACACGTGCTGACAGCCTTCTGTACACATATTATCACCACACAGACTTGGTCTGGAGGGATCCCTCTTACAAAGAGGCACACACAGCCCCAAACTACAAAAGGTAGCCGGGCTGGCCATGCCTCACAGATTAAATGTCTTACACTGTGGCAACGCCCACGTGACAGTGAACGCTGGAAGTCAGGTGGCATCTCTGTGGGTCTCCGCTGGGCCCGGCGGGTCCAGCCCCTGATAGGCAGCAGGGACCACCAGCACCCTGTGCCCTGCCCATGTCCTAGAACAAGGCTCCCACCCTGCTCGCCAAGCCCCACATTGTACTGAAAGGCCCGAGTCAAGGCCCACCTCTTCGATTCATTCAGCAAATAATTCCTGAGCACCCACTGGGAAGCGGGCCCTGGGACATGGTGCTCTGGGGGAATGTGGTCTGTTTGGCGGGGGGGGGGGAACACAACAGTTACTTCATCCTGGGTAAGGGCCTGCTGGCAAGAAAGGGCACGGCCCACTGGTGGAACTGCAACAAGTGTGATGTGGCGAGCCCATATGGGGTGTGCATCCAGAATCCAGAAGGCACTGGGAGCTTCGATGCACTTGAAGCAGAACTGGTCTGATCGCGCAGCCACAAGGCAATGAGTCCACTGGGCAGGTCCAAGATGAGAGGCACAAAGCCATGTCCTTGGTATCTCTTTTTTTTTTTAAGATTTTTTTAAAGATTTTATTTGACAGAGAGAGAGAGCGCACAAGCAGGGGGGGCGGGAGACGGAGAAGCAGGCTCCCCCCTCAGCAGGACCCTGGGATCATGACCTGAGCTGAAGGCAGACGCTTAAAGACTGAGCCCCCCCCCCCCCCAGGCGCCCCTTGCTATGTCTTTTAACTCTCACGATGACAAGAGGAAAGTACTATTCCCATATCACAGATGGGAAGACTGAATCTGGCGAAGTCCAATGACTTGGCCAAGAGCACAGAGCAATGATGCAGCAGAACCCAGCTCTGGCCCAAGGCTGCCTACTTTGCTTTTTAAACACCACACTGTAATAGGGTACTCACATACCCATACAAAACACATTTCTAAGTCTGAAGTCTGGTTCATAGTTTTACTCAATCAGGTTTATACTCTGTTATTGTGTAGCCCACATCTTACATGTCTTATATGATTAAGATTTTCTCCTATCACTAAGCATGGTCAAGGCTTAAGGACTGTATGGTAGTCCATCGTCTCAGCAATCTTCCACTGCTTCACAGTTAGGGTGTTTCCAACCAATGGCTTCTTGTTTTTCTTTTAACGACCAGCCCACACCAAGTCCATCTCTCTGCATTCTCAAGGGGGGAAACTCTGCACCTCAGATACCACCCGTTGTGTGACTTATCTTGGATGAGGATGAGTAAGACAATGACTCTCGACACTGTATCAGCAAGTTTTATTATAGAAGGAGCCCTACACTTCTTCTCCAACCCACCTCCCAAACTCAGCCTCTCAGCGTTGCCAACCATAAGTTCATTTGGTTACTGGGTTGGTTTCTCTGTTTGATGTAAACGCAATAAAATGGGAGTGGCAGGTGGGGACCATCTCAGTGAGCCAAGCATGTTGACCCTCCCCTCAGATGACCAAAGACAGTAGAGATTCCAGCATCCAGCAGACACACATCAGGATTCAACCCCAGAAAACCAATTCCACCTTCACTAAAACAGGTCAAAGATGAATGGATAAAGAAAATGTGGTATATTTATATATATATATATATATATATATATATACACACAATGGAATATTACTCAGCCATCAGAAAGGATGAATACTTACTATTTATATTGACAGATGGAACTGGAGGGTATTATGCTGAGCGAAATAACTCAATCAGAGAGACAATTATCATATGGTTTCATTCATATGTGGAATATAAGAGACAGCACAGAGGATCATAGGGGAAGGGAGAGAAAACTGAATGGGAAGTCATCAGGGGGACAAACCATGACTCACAGACTCTTAACTACAGGAAACAAACAGGGTTGCTGGAGGGGAGGTGGGTGGGGGAATGGGTTAACTGGGTGACGGGCATCAAGGAGGGCACATGATGTAATGAGCACTGGGTGTTACACGGAACTGATTAATTATTAAACACTACATCTGATACTAATGATGTACTATATGCTAGCCAATTGAATTTAAATTTTTTAAAAATGTATAATCAGTGGGGGGAAAAAACAAAACAAAACAGGTCAAAGATAGATAGATTCCCTGAATCCCCTGTGTGCTCATTATTGAAACTTTAATGTCCAGAAGATCAGGGTGGGGGAGCCAGGAAGCTGGACTTGCTCTGTGACTAGCTGTGTGGTCTTGGGCAAGTGTCTTCCCTTCTCTGGGCCTCAAGTTCAACATCTGCAAAGTGAAAGGCTTAGATTAAATGATCCTTAAGGTCCCTTCTGCTCTGAATGAGGCCCTTGGACCTGCCCAATTTTATACATGAACAGTGACTGGACTTCACAATGTCAACTGCAAAGTACAGTCCCCAAGCAATGGCTGCTAGCTAGAGACAAGATACAACACACAAAGGAAGGATCTCACAACTATTTCCCCTCATGTCCTTATCAGTCAAGATAAAGAAAAATGCATCAGATTGCCCTCTGATGGGGGAAGGGGCAGGATTCTGACTTAGCCTAAGAAAAAAAAATCAGCAGACTTGTATCCCATAAGCCTAGCTTCTCATAGTAAGACTAATGTGCTTGTCAAACTTAAAAAAAAAAAAAAACCTAAGTGACTGATTCATAACAACCCAGCAAAATACCGGAGTCGGAACAAGAGCAAGTCATTGCAACACGAATCCAGGGGGGAGGTTTCTGTCTTTATTTTCTAACTGACAATGACAAGCTTTTCACAAAACTCAAGCAAGCTGCAAGTCACTGATAAAGGGGCAGCAACTTGAGCAGAGACAGGCCCAGATAGGAGAGGCCACCCGAGTGACCTCTAGGACCCAGGAAAGACTCACTGGTTTTAAGGTGATGCCCAGCCACAATCAGGGAGGGATGTGCTGGGGGGGTGGGGGGGCCTGCTGATGCTGTAGGTGGGCCGACACCAGACTCTTCCTGGCAAAAAAAAAAGGCTTAAGTTCAAATACTAGGAAAAACAATGGTCTCTGTTTTATTAGCCTCAGCTCATTAGCCTCTGGGTAGGTGCTTTCACCGGGTTCGAATCCCCAAATGGACAGGGATGTTCTCCCAGACCAGCTGGCTCCTCCTCCTAAACCTGCCTGCACCTGCTACACGCCCCTTCCTACCTCCCAGATCATCAGCTCTGCATTTCTAGCAGGTTCTGGTCCCCCACTTCCTCTCTCTCCTCCTCCCTACCCCCGCCAATTTATATCAGCCTTGAGGGAGGCAGGAGGCTGGGAAAAGAGCCCCAGGTGCCAGGTGAAGAAGGTGATGCTCAAGAGACAAGATCAGCCCAAGGTCACAAAGATTGTGCCAAGAATCCAACCCACTCTGATAACTCCAAGTTGGTGTTCTTTCTACTGCATATCTATATACCAGGGCCCACGAAGGCTGCATCTGAAACATCTCCCCTCACCCCCACACCGCACTCACACTGGTACACACACACACAAAATTTGTTCGGTCCAGCTTACGACCAGTTCCACGGCACCTCCCAGCCTCCCCTCCCAGCGAGGCCACTGCAATCACCTGGTCTCCTAGGACCAGGTGGCATGCTAACCTGCTAAGAGCTGGACAGAGATGGGACCTCCCATTTCCTGGTTGTGCAGCTTACTTAATTTCATTGAACCTTAGTATCCTCACCTGTCAAAAAAAGGGGATAATAACAGACCCTGCCTCATTGGGTTACTTGAAAGAAATGAAGCACGGAAGGCTTGTCCTGGACTCGCCTAGTAAGAGCAGATGCACACTCAGGCCTCCCCACAGCCCACTCTGCTCACAGGTTCCAAATACCGCTCCCCAACTCAAAATCCTCCCAGGTTGAAAACATATATCCACATAAAACCTATACACTGATGTTCACAGAAGCAGTATTTACAATAGCCAAAAAGTGGAGTTAACTCAAATGTCCATCCACTCATGAAAGGAGAAGTAAAACATGATCGATCCCTCTGATGGAATATTATTCGGCCATAAAAAGGAATAGTGTTGATATACGTTCTAATCAGGATGGACCTTGAAAACATTATGCTGTGTGAAATAAGCCAGATACAAGAGGACAAATATTGTATGATTCCACTTATATGAAAAATGTAGAGAGGCAAATTCTTAGAGAAAGCAAATTGGTTGCTGACAGGAATGGGGAGTGGGGGGAGTCCAGAGTGTGGGGTTTCTTTTTGGGGTGATAAAAATCTTCTGGAACTAGACAGTGGTGACAGTTATAAGTCTCTGAATATATGAAAAACAACTGAATTATACATTTTAAAAGAGTGAATTTTATGGTATGTGAATTATATCTCAATAAAGCTGTTATGTTTTAAATTGCCATAAAAAAACCATAACAAAACAATAAAATGATGAATATTTAATATCTGAAAAGAAAATCCTTCCCAGGTTCCTCATTCTCCACAAGACAGAGTCTAAATCACGGAGTCATCTGAGACCTCCAAGTCCAGCCCCAGCCCACCTTGGCACAAACCCTGAATTTGTCACTCGTGATGCACACCCCCCCCCCCACTATACCCAGGATGTCACTACAGGACTGAGGTCCCAATGTTCACCCCCAAACAGCCACTGAGGGCATTCGCATGGCCTTACTCCTGTCTCAACTCCTGGCTGTTACCCCGAGGCCGGCAATGTGTGGGACTTGCAGCAGTCTCCAGCCAGCCCACCTTATCTCTCCCACAAAACCAGAACCTCCTAAAGGAAAGGCTCCGGACTGCCTGTTTCCCTCCTCCTCTAGTCCCCGAGCCCCACCCCTCAGGCCACTGTTGTGTCAATACCAACTGCAGGATCCTCATGACTGCCTGTGTACTAAATCCTTGATAACACCATGATCTAATCCTGACCTCAGTTCTCCTTGACAGGCACTCTCAGACTGATTTACAGGTGGGGAAATGGATGGCAGGTAATGCAGGAGAGGGAGGGAGGAAAGCGGATCAAGGTCATGGTGCAAGGGGCAAAGCTGGGATCTGAAGTTAACAGTCTTCCCATACGTTTGACATGTAATTGGGAAGCGGCCAGATACCTAGTAGGTGTTCCGTAATGTTTCATTCTGCAAATGTCAATCCAACCATCCCGTAATTTGAGTTTAAAGCTACATATTGGAGAGCAGGCACCCCTAAAATTAGCTCTAAAAATGAAATAAATAGGGGTTCCTGGGTGGCTCAGTCAGTTAAGCGTCTGACTCTTGACCTCAGCCCAGGTCTTGATCTCAGGGTTTTGAGTTCAAGCCACGCACTGGGATCCATGCTGGGCAGAGAGCCCACCTAAAAAAAAAGAAAAAAGAAAAGGAAAAGAAAAGAAAAGAAAGAAAGAAAGAGGAAGGAAGGAAGGAAAATACGCCTGATTGATTTTGCAGTAAAGTAAGTAAGAACACACAATTCAGCCCAGCTGGTGGATGGCTGCACTTAGAATTTTTCTAGATACCAACAGACAAGTGCAGACTGCAGTACAAAGCACAGTGACTTGACATTTTGCCTCAGCAAAAAAAAATTAATGAATTTTTTTTTTTTTTTAAAGATCATGCAAAACAGGTTCTATGTGAGTCACACACAGTCAAAAAGCAACGTGAGGCGGCCACCACACAGCCCGGTTGGCATGTCTGCAAATGCAAATATTAAATTTAATCTGCTTTTAGGGGCGCCTGGGTGGCTCAGTTGGTTGGGCGACTGCCTTCGGCTCAGGTCATGATCCCAGAGTCCCGGGATCGAGTCCCGCATCGGGCTCCCTGCTCGGCAGGGAGTCTGCTTCTCCCTCTGACCCTCCTCCCTCTCATGCTCTTTCTATCTCATTCTCTCTCAAATGAATAAATAAAATCTTTAAAAATAAATAAATAAATAAATAAATAAATTTAATCTGCTTTTAAAAACTGATAACACCCAGTGCTGGTGTGGGCATAATGAAACAGGCAGGCTCATACATTCTACTGGTGATGTGAGCAACGCACTCCTTTTGGAAAGTCATTCGGCGAGGGGTGTCAAAGATTATAAAGATGCCTGGAAATTAATCTAGGGAAATCATTTCCGTTCCACCGAAAAAGCTCTATGCATGAAAATACTCATCCCTGCATGACTTGTTAAGAGTGAAAAATTGGTTTCTGCTTTAATATCTAAATAGGAAAAAGGGTAAGTGGATTACAGCACATCCACTCCAACCAGCATCCTGTGGCTACTCAAAATTATGTTCATATCACCCATGGATCACCGTGGAAAAAAAAAGTTCTCTTCGTTCAGCTGTTTGGCATTAAAGGATCTGAAACTGTCCCTGCTCTGTGATCACAATTAATTTAGATAACAAGCCACCTGGCATAAATCATAGCTGTAACTAGTTTAAAATCACAGTTCTGTGATGCAGGGGGAATATATGGCTTTTTCCTCCCTTTCTCTAGCTCCTAAATTCCTTTCAATCTTGTTATGCCACTCTTATATAATTAAGAAAAAATTTAAAAAAATAAAAACAAACGCATTTTGAAACTGCTTGATCTCACATCACCACTGAGGCCTGCCTGCCCCCAAATAAAACAGCCACTGGAAGTGCAGTGTTGGCCATTCACTCTTCTGTTTATCCAAACAGGGCAAATCCTGCCAGAAAAAAAAATGCTTCAGCAAGGTGACAACCAGCACAGGCCTGTCCCGGTCACAGATCTGCCTCCCCAATTAAAAGGATCACAGCCCAGCAAAGGGCCCTGGTAACCAGGCACAGAAAATGAAGGGTTGATGAGTTGAGGCAAAAAAACCGAGAATTATTGTTTTAATTGTTTTATTGATCATGGTCACGATGCTTGACACAAAAGAGGCCCTTGACAGGGATTTGAGGCAGAAATGTTTTATGTGGGAAAATGCACTTGCTCACCCACACTGTGTGAGTGCCCAGGGCCCAAAGCACCATGAACACCGCTCAGGGCCTACACTCTGTGCACTCTGAGGTCCTGTCAACAGAAACTGTCTGGAAGTGAGCACCTCCAGCAGACAGGAAATGGGTACTTTTGTCACCAACTTGAGAACAAAATGATAAGAAAAGTTAAATGTCACTGTGGGAGTCAAGGCCAAAGGGGGAGGGGGACAAATGTTTACTGAGCTTCTCTGCACCATCTTTGTTCTAGGGCCATTTGAGCAGGATTTCATAAATTCCCAACACCCTGATTCTAGAACCAACTTGCCAAAGCTTGAACCTGGCTCCTTCATTGATTAGCTGTGTGACCTCAGGCTAGGCGCTTAACCTCTCTGTACCTCATTTTTCTCTCCTATAAAAAGGCGAGCAAGGAACCACCTCATTGAGCAGTTGTGAGGATTCACTCGGTGAAAACACAGAAAGCACTTAGCACACTGCCTGGCACATAGAAAGCATTTAGTGTCAGCTCATCATTAGTACTGTGATTCCATTCTGCAGACAAGAACTGGGCCTCGCAGAGGTTCGGTAATTTCCCAAGATCACACAGCTAGTAAGAGGCAGTGCTGGGATTCAAAGTCAAGCCCAAGGGACTTCAAAATCCGTACTTTTTTGGGGGGCACCTGGCTGGCTCAGTCGGGACAGTATGCACCTGTTGATCTTAGGGTCGTAACTTCAAGCTGGGCATAGAGGTGACTTTAAAAAAAAATCTGTACATTTGTACTCTTTTCACTAGAGCAAGCTAAACCCCACGCCTGAGGATTACTATGATTCCCCCAAACACACACACACACACACATATCTAGGGCTGTCATGGCAAAAGATAAAAAGATTATAACTGGAAATAATATAGCACTAGAAGGCAGTAAACCTGAATTCTAGTCAATTGTAACTTGGGGGAAATACTAGCCCTATGTCAGGGTTGTTCTTTCTTTTTTTTTTCTCGAGAGAGAAACAGCATGAGAGGGGAGAGGGTCAGAGGGAGAAGCAGGCTCCCCGCCGAGCCGGGAGCCCGATGTGGGACTCAATCCCAGGACCCTGGGATCATGACCTGAGCCGAAGGCAGACGCTTAACCATCTGAGCCACCCAGGCGCCCAGGGTTGTTCTTTCAATCCATCCCTTCAACAAACATCTTTCTGCGACAGGTTCTGCTCCAGGTGCGAGGGATGGAGCCGAGCACCACCCAGGTAGGGACCTTACCTCCTGAAGTTCAGATTCCAGCGGGTGGGCAAACAGAACGAGGAACGAAGAGTTTCAGGCAGTGATAAGGACAGAGGACATGAGGGACATGAGGGAGGACTGCAAGATAGAGGGGTCTGGGCAAGGGCCTGAGAAGCAGCCAGGTGGACGTGGGGAATGCTGTAGCAAGGGCCCCTGAGAGAGAGGGTTGGTGTCCACAGCCTGGCAGTGACTGGAGCGGGGAACAAGGAGGCTAAAATGGGGGGCGCGGGGGATGAGAAGAGGTCGGAGGAGAGGGAGGGGTCTGCTCGCAACCCGATCTGAGGTTCAGGGTCTTTCAGGCCACCACCTAGGCTAATACTGAGTGTAACGTGAAGCCACAGAGGGTTTTAAGCAGTGGCATGACGAGAGGTCGTGGGACAGGAAGAGTCTCGATGGGAACGTAAAAGAGCCTCAAGTAGGGCTGGCACTTCATAAAGGGTCCTTCTCCCTGGGTTTCCCTGTCCTCGTGCCACTAACCCTCTGTAACCCTGAGCAGTAGTGCCCTCTCTGGGTCTCTGTTTCCAAAAAAAAAAAAATGTCAGTAGTTCTCAGCCCGGGTTGCACCTTAACATCATATGAGGAGTTTGAAGGAAAACACCGACAAACAATGCTGGGGACGGTGTGCCCACCCACCTAGGAACTCAAATCCCACAGCTCAGGAGTGCGGGCCACCAATCCGTATTTCCTAAAAGCTCCCCGGGGGGGGAGGGGGGCAGCCATGGTTGAGAAGGACCCACTTAGAGGGGCTTCGAAGGCCTTCTTCCCCCTCAATGGTGTAAGTACACTCAAGCAAAACTCCCTTCCTCAGAGATGAAACTCAAGAATCAGACACCCTGGGGCGCCTGGGTGGCTCAGATGGTTAAGCGTCTGCCTTTGGCTCGGGTCATGATCCCAGGGTCCTGGGATCGAGCCCCGCATCGGGCTCCCTGCTCCGCGGGGAGCCTGCTTCTCCCTCTCCCACTCCCCCTGCTTGTGTTCCCTCTCTCACTGTGTCTCTGTCAAATAAATTAATAAAATCTTTAAAAAAAAAAAAAGGAATCAGACCCCCTTCAAAGATCTTTTCCAAGGGGCACCTGGGTGGCTCAGCCGGTTAAGCATCTGTCTTCGGCTCAGGTCATGATCTGAGGGTCCTGGGATGGAGCCGCGAGTTGGGCTCCCTGCTCAGCAGAGAGTCTGCTTCTCCTCTGCCCCTCCCCGCCCATGCACGTGGGCCTGCGTGCACACACTCTCTCTCTCAAATGCATAAAAATCTTTTTTTTTTTTAAAGATTTTATTTATTTATTTGAGAGAGAGAATGAGATAGAGAGAGAGCATGAGAGAGGGGAGGGTCAGAGAGAGAAGCAGACTCCCTGCTGAGCAGGGAGCCCGACGTGGGACTCAATCCCGGGACTCCAGGATCATGACCTGAGCCGAAGGCAGTCGCTTAACCAACTGAGCCACCCAGGCGCCCAAATGCATAAAAATCTTAAAAAAAAAAAAAAAAAAAAATCTTTTCCAAAAGAGATTTTTGTGGATTTATGACTTGCTAGGTGACCCTCCAGTGAGCAAGTCTTAAGCCTCAGAGAGCAAATAAACAGCAAGTACACTGCCCCTTGCTTTTCTTGTGGCCACGGCAGACATCACCAATTGATCCCAGCACCCTCTCCTGCTGAGAGAGGCCATCCCCACTGGTCGGACACTCCTTTCTATGCAGGACCCCGAGCAGCCACTATCAATCACTTGAAGATGGACACAAACTGGAACCCATTTGTCTTCCCTCGCCTAATGTCCCAGAGTCCTTTCTCACTCTGACGGTTCTTCAAGGCAACGATCCTTTTTATCTTCTTACCAGTAATGATTAAATACCAAGTTGCATGCCAATGAGCTTAGCTGGTTTGAGGCCAGACTGTGAGATCACACGTTCCATCCCTAGGGGCAGGTTTTGCTTTATTTCCTGACTCTCAGACTCTCTGTCCTCCCAGGTGACATCCTGCGCCAGACAGCTGCACCCCAAACATTTACCGGACGGGGTCTGAGACAGACCGTACGATGAGATCAGGGCAAGCCAGTGCTATTCCTGGAAAAACTCATCCAAGCAGGTGTCCTGTGCTATCACTGAGAGATGCCCCAAATGGGACACTCTGAGTGTGCCAGGCGCCATACTGGGGGCCTCTCCATGCATTTTCTTGTGGAATCTCGATCCCAAGTCTCTGAGGTGTTTATTATCCCCATTTGGCACATGAGAAAATTCAGGCCTTTGAAAGCATTATGTTGCAGTTGAACACAGAGCAGGAGAAGCTCCTGAACAGCCACATCCCTGGCTCCGGGCAAGTCCCTTCACCTCCTCGTGCATCCTCTCTATGATGGACACCATCAACGATCACCAATCACCGTGAGGGCTAAGTGAGGGCCCTGCACACACTGTAGACAGTACAGTGGACATCATGGAATAACTGGCTGGAATCCGGGTAAAAGAAAATGGAGCCTCAGACAACAGTATGGCTGGACCACACGGAGTTGGGAGCACTTGTTCAGCTTCACAGAGGGCTGTTTTCCTGAGAAGCTGTAGGCACATCGAGTTTTCAGAAAGCCTACCATCCTCATCACGGCAGAGTTTAGGTGGGTTTCCAAGGGTTTCTCCTGCCTCATTCCTGCTGGTCTCTCGGTCTCTGGCTCCGACAGCATTATCTCTAGGTTTATGCCCTGGGGCCTCTAAATACTCTAAAAGCTGAAAATTGCTCCAGGGAGCTGCTAGGAGGGGGAACTTGGCAGTGAATCTCTTTGTAATGGGATCTCCCTTTGACTGGGTCTATCTCTTCTGTGGAACTTGGCACAGTTGAGCCTTTCCCTCAACTTCACATCCCCAGCAGCACACATACCACATTAAGCCAGGCTTCCCTTCCCACCCTGGAGAGGATGGGTTAATGTCAGTTATCCCCATTTTGCAGGGGAGGAACCTGAGGCCGAGAACACAGGGAGAAATGGTGCATAGGAATCCACACCCAGGTGCCCAGGACTCCTCGAACAGTGCTTACTCTCCCACAGTATCCCTAAAAAGTACTCCCTGAACAAGCAGGGAGTCAGATGTGAGTCCTCTTGTGAGACCTAGCAACCTGGCCATTTCTCATATCTGTAAAAGCTCCGGTTAGTTCATACCTACTGTCTCAGTCAGTTACCAACAGGACTGCATGGAAATGGAAGGACAGCCAGTCCCGGCTACTGAGACCGCCAGGTACAGGCAACCTAAACCTTTAAGTCAACACAGGCATTGCCCAACACAGTGGTTCTCAACCAGGACACGTTCCCCCTCACGGGACATTTGGCACTATCTGGAGACATTTTTCATATTACAAGTGCGTGTGTGCTGAGCGGGGAGGGGGGCTTCCAGCATCTAGCAGAGGCAGGGATGCCACTAAGCATCCTACAATGCACAGGACAGTCCCCAAAACAATGAATTAATGGGGCCCAAGCATCAATAATGCTGAGGTTGAAAACCCTGGTCTAAAGGAAAAGAAGGCCCCACTGACCCCAACCACATTGTTAGGTGCAAAGCTGAAATGCCAGATTCCGGGGGAAAGCAAAGGCTAAGTGCTACACACACATCTTGCAAAAGAAATCAAAAGACTGGTGGCAAACTCAGTGGTCAGAAAGAGGCTAAGGGTCTGAGTCTTACCCCCCACCCCAGTACATCTATCCTCTTTTTATTGTATCTTTTTATTGTATGTATGCTGAATAATTCTCTGTGATACATACTTTATTTTATGTACTTCCTATAACAACCAGAGAGCTGAGTCCTGTTATCACCACTATTTTATAGTCAAGAAAACTGAGGCACAGAGAGTTCCTAACATGGTCAAAGGGAAACAAGGAATTCCCACCCAGGCATCTGGCTCTAAAGCCCTAGGTTTTAACCACTGCACTCTACTGTCTCTCAGTCCCATGAACAAGCCCAGAGTGAGACTATCAACAAAGGTGACTTCATGCTGCCTGATGCCCACTATCACAGGAACAGACTCCCAGTAGCCAGATACCAGGAAGCCAAATTGGAGATTATCATTGATTTTAGAGAAGACCAGGTCTGAGCTATGAAAACAATTTCAGTATCAAGTCTAAACTCTAATGAGAATGCAGGATCAGAGAACAAGGAAAGAGGCGGTTTCGGGGAGAGCTTTGCAGGATGAGATGAGCTTGAGAAGTAAGTTGAGGCATGAAGTCAGAAGATGAGCCTCTGATGATGAGGTCAAGCTATATGTAGCAGGTGTATAGAAATGGAAGAGACATGAGCTAGGCTGGCGAGTGCTAGAGCTGAAAGATGTGGTTAGTGTTCTTCCTGCAGTGCCCACTTTAGATAATACTCCCAGGCATCAAGGCTCACAAAAGTTGAACACCTTCAGAGAAGGTCTCCTCAAACCTTGGGAACATGGCAACTGCAGCCCCAAAGTCAGGAGATGTTGCGTTAATAAAGAGGGGTGAATTGGGAGTGAAAAGTTAAGGAGCTACGAAGTGCCACAAACTGGATTGGGTGCCTTATACACCTTCCCTCATTTAACCCTAATAACTCATGGCCTGGCAATCATTATCACTTTCCAGATGACACAACAGGTTCCAAGAAGCTTAAGCACCTGGGCAGACAGCAGGGTTACATGGTGCAGAAAAGTGTGTATTTGGATCCATGCTTCTGCTGATACCAAACGCCATGCTCTTCTTCTTACAGGACGCTCTGAAGTCATGTCATCTCTGCCCAAGTTCAAGCTCTATGAAACCCAAATTCATTCACAACAGGAAGACCAAGACTCCAACAAGATGCCATTATGTCATTTATTTGATTGGGGCCAAGGCCACAAAGTTTCAGGAAGTCTTTATCACGTATGGTTCCAGAATCCAAAATCCATAGCGAAGATACTCTTATCTTTTGTGGCTTTGGGAAATAATTTACTTCTGCCACGTCATGACTCTGGGCAGCACCCATCCCACAGAAGACAGTCCTCCTACATTTGAGAACTGCCCTCAAGTCCAGCTGTCCGTCCAGGAGACTCAGACATGCCCTGGCCCATGTAAGCAATCCTGTCTGGTTCCCTCTTGTGCCCCCAAAGAAGCCCACAACCAGCTGGTTGAGGTATGTGGCCATAGACCAGATCATAACTCTCTGGGCCTCAGTTTCCATCCCTGTACCTACATCAAAGGATTACACAAGTTAATATGTAAAAAGTGCTGATAATAATTCATAATCAATATTCAACCTGCGGTACCTATTGTTATTTCTATGCCCTCAATTTATCCAAAGACAATCAACAGAGATGTGTTCAGAGATTGAATCACAGAGTCATCTGAATAGTGTTGATTGTGGCAAAAAAAAAAAATGTCAAAAACAAACTAGAAGATTAATCACAGGAGAAATGAGATAAGGGACCTCCATATAGCACGGTAGGATGCAACAGCTGAAAGTTACTCAAGAGAAAAGAACATCTACTGGCAAGGGAAAAATGTTTGCAACATATTGTCACTACTTCACAAACTGCCATAAACTGCCCCCAAGAATAGACAGGAGAGTGAACTCACATCCCCAGAAACTGGAGATTTCTTTATGGTCTTCTGTATTTGCTGAAAACATTCTGGATGCAAATTTGGTATCTCATCTACATTATGTCCATATTTGTTTGTTTCCAAAGAACATTAGAAAATACTTCCCACTATAAATCAACCAGAGAAAAACAAGTATCATATGATCTTACTGATATGAGGAATTCTTAATCTCAGGAAACAAACTGAGGGTTGCTGGAGTGGAGGCAGGTAGGAGGGATGGGGTGGCTGGGTGATAGACATTGGGGAGGGTATGTGCTATGGTGAGCGCTGTGAATTGTGTAAGACTGATGAATCACAGACCTGTACCTCTGAAACAAATAATACATTATATGTTAAAAAAAAAAAAAGAAGAAGAAGAAGACAGCAGGAAGGGAAAAATGAAGGGGGGGAAATCGGAGGGGGAGATGAACCATGAGAGACTATGGACTCTGAGAAACAAACTGAGGGTTCGGGGGGGGGGGATGGGTTAGCCCAGTGATGGGTATTAAAGAGGGCACGTATTGAATGGAGCACTGGGTGTTATACACAAACAATGAATCATGGAACACTATATCAAAAACTAATGATGTAATGTATGGGGACATAACATAATAAAATAAAATTTAAAAAAAAAAGAAATAAAATACTTCCCACTAAGTAACAGTGACACTCCAGGAAAAAGCCTCATGTTTACGCTGTAACTTTCTGGGGTACCCCTAGGGACGCATGTGCCCCCCCATTGTAATACACACAAAAATATATATATATAAGTTACAAAACATGTGTAGCAGGTAATCCTATTTTTGGATGGATGGGAAGGAAGGAAGGAAGGAAGGAAGGAAGGAAGAGAGGAAGAAAGGAAAGGAAAGGAAAGGAAAGGAAAGGAAAGGAAAGGAAAGGA
>NW_023270418.1:24273784-24786162 GCF_011800145.1 Mirounga leonina | reverse complement strand
GAAAGGAAAGGAAAGGAAAGGAAAGGAAAGGAAAGGAAAGGAAAGGAAAGGAAAGGAAAGGAAGAAAGAAAAAGAGAAAGAAAATAAAAACATAAAGACAAAAATCACCATTCAAAATATTTAGGGGAGCGGAGATTACAGGTAATTTTGCTTTCTTCTTTTATCTATCTATGTTTCCATGTTTTTTTTAATTAAAAACAACAACAACAACAACAACAACAACCTGAACTGACTCACATGGGAATTAAATCAACCACTTCTGGATTAGGATCCTGCAGCCAACTGGGGTCTAAGGGCCCCCAGAGCATCAGCATGAGTGGAGTGAGGGGAGCACAACCTGGAGGTAAAAATTTTGAGCTGTGAGGCCAGGGAGGGCCAAGTGTGAGTCCCCCACTACTCACCAGATGGCTGATGATCCCTCAGAACCTCAGACCCCCTGAAATCTCCTAAGTCCTCAGAGTACATGACAAGGTAGGCAGGAAGTGTTCGCTCTCTACCAAACCCATTTACCAAAGAACACAAAGCATAGCCAATAGCTTGTTCTACAGAGGTGTCCTTCAGAGGTGGTCCCCCTGAAGTTTCCAGAAGGGCAGCTACTTAAGAGTAGGCCTCCTCATCTTTCAGGGGACCCACTCCCCTCCTAGGGACCTCGCTGAAAGCTGGTCCCTCCTGCACCAGCTACTGCAAGACAGTGTTCAGCTACATATGGGGGCATTTAAATGCATAACTGGGGACTTTATACTGTTTTCCCACTGTCTCTGGAAACAAAAGCCACCTCCACCTCTCCCCCACATCTTCCGCCACTCGACTGCCTATAACAAGAGGCTTCCAGTCTTTTTGACGATGCCTAAAGCCACAATAAGAAATTCGTATTCTGTGCACTTCAGTACACATACGCACAGAGTGTATGTAACAGAAACAAATTGTATGACACAACACTTACCTTTTCTACATGCAGAAAAACCCGGAAAATTTCTAGTCCATCATTTTTTAATGCTGCTCATAACTGACTAAATTGGTTTTATGGCCCATGGTTTTAAACAGACTGCTCTCCAGCAGAGAGATCTAGGTTTTGGTTTTCCAAACTTTGCCCATGTTCTGGGTCATATTAGGTGGAACCACGTTCGAGTGCCGATATTCAAAGGACCAAAAACAGTATTTCATATGGTTCAACCTAAAAGTATGTATGAGCCACAGTAGGGGACTCACCCGCCCAATATGCCTCTAGTACGCTGATTCTAAATTTGATTAATTTTTACAACTAGGCTACACTATGTGCAAAAGACAGATGACACCTGACTTGGACAAGTCACTTAGAGATGGACCAGGCCACACCTTCAGTGGGAATGACAGGGGCGCCTGGGTGGCTCAGTTGTTAAGCGTCTGCCTTTGGCTCAGGTCATGATCCCAGGGTCCTGGGATCAAGCCCCGCATTGGGCTCCCTGCAGGGAGCCTGCTTCTCCCTCTCCTTCTGCCCCTAACCCCACTAGTGCTCTCTCTCTCGCTCTTTGTCAAATAAATAAATAAAATCCTTTTTTTTAGATTTTATTTATTTATTTGTTAGAGTGAGAGACAGAGCACAAGCAAGGGGAGCGTCAGGCAGAGGGAGTAGCAGGTTCCCCACTGAGCAAGGAGCCTGATGTGGGACTCGATCCCAGGACCCTGGGATCATGACCCAAGCCAAAGGCAGACTATAAAATCTCTTTAAATAAGTAAATAAACAAACAAACAAACAAATAGTGGGAATGACAATGACAAATTCACAGGAATGTTGTGAGTTCATATACGCTGAAGGGGTTTATAACCTATTAAGGTAAACACAATTTTTTAAATTTTTTAAATCTTAAATCTAAGTACTAATTTATGCCAGTACCCCCAGCAAAATAAGATGATAAAACAACAGCCAACATTGTTTGAAGGTTTATTTCATGCTAAGAACTTGTCATGTGGATCCAGTTAGTTCGTATTTTCATTGTCCCCATTTTCCGGATGAGAACAAGCGCAGCTCCAAGCATGAGAGTTGTTGGAGGACTCAGGTCTGTCTGACTCCCAAGCTGGTACACTAAGCTCTGGGCAGCAAGCTCCCCCCTACCCACAACCAGCTCCCTGCAGCTCTCTGTCTCCAGGCTTGGGAACAGGACCACCAGCAAGGTCCGCTCTCGGTGGGGAAGGAAGAACCCCCATGACACAAGGACATGAAAAGAAGGCGACCCTTGGGCCAGGAGCAGGAACTGCAGGATCGCCTTGCTGCCATAGAAACTGGTGGCACAGTCAGCAGACTCCCCTGGTCTCCCATCTCCTGCAATTAAAGCCAAGGATTATGTCTTTACTTTGAGTTGGTGGCGTTAAACAACTCCTCTTGGCCCTGCAGAAAAGGTACCCAGAGACAGGAGGTAGCCTCAGTCAGAGCTGACCAGGTCACAAAATAAAGAGAAATGCTCAAGTCAATGCAAGGAGGACTCTGTTTTTTAAGGAACACGGTCAACAGTCCTGCTCTTTTGGGGCTAGGACCACACTGGCCACTCTTCAGTCATATCTCGTGGTCATTTAACCTATATTAACTTAATTATATTCACTATCAAAAGAGAAATGTAATTTGGTTTTTTTAAGATGTATTTATTTATTTGAGAGAGAGAGAGAGCAGGGAAGGGGCAGAGGAAGAGGGAGAGAGAATCTCAAGCAGACTCCCGTTGAGTGTGGAGCCTGATGCAGGGCTTGATCTCACAACCCTGAGATTGTGACCTGAGCCAAAATCAAGAGCCAGACACTTAACCAACTGAGCCAGCCAGGCACCCCGAGATATGTAATTTAAATTATGCTATCAGTTATCAACACTGCTCCACATTATACATTTGAATTAATATATATGCATACGTGTATGTATACATTCCATCGTGGACTTAATATCTTAAATGCAATTTAAAAGATTTTGTAGCACAATTCTGACAAGTCATAATTATGGCCTCATGCTCTAATTTTAAAATCTAACTCTTGAGTAAATGGAATATTCTGTTAAATATTGTTCTTCTATTTCTGTATCCATTTACAAGGAACTTTAACATAATGCGATCTCAACTTATCCAACTACACTGTGTGAGAAGTACTACTATTATTATTAGCATTTTAGAAATGTGAACACCAAGGATCAGAAAGGTTCAGGCACCTACCCAAGATCACAGCTAGTTAGATGGGAGAGCCAGCGTTCCAACCAAGCAGTCTGGTTCCAAGCTCTACACTCTCCTCACCATCCAGGGATCTTATTTATCTCTGAGTCCCTGAAGAACAAGGGCCACAACTAAAATAGTTGGAAAATACACCTACTTCCAACACAAATGAGAGCCAAAGGACTAACTTCTTTAATTTCCAAAGAGCTTGTATAAATCAATAACAAAATAGCAATCTCTTTTTTTTTAATGAACAAGGAGTTAACAAAAGAGTAAAGAAAAGGAAGAATGCAGATGGTCCAGGGGCGCCTGGGTGGCTCAGTCGTTAAGCATCTGCCTTCGGCTCACGTCATAATCCCAGGGTCCTGGGATCGAGCCCCGCATCGGGCTCCCTGCTCAGCCGGGAGCCTGCTTCTCCCTCTCCCACTCCCCCCGCTTGTGTTCCCTCTCTAGCTGTCTCTCTCTCTGTGTCAAATAAATAAATAAAAATAAATAAAATCTTAAAAAAAAAAAAAGGCAGATGGTCCAAAACATAGGAAAAAATATTCAACTAATTCAAAGATATAAATAAAAGTAACAGGACACAATTTTTCACCTCTCAGACTAGCACACATTTAAAAAAAATTTAACAATCCTCGGGGCACCTGGCTGGCTCAGTCAGTAGAGCATGCAACTCTTGATCTTGGGGTTGTGAGTTCGAACCCCACATTGAGTGTAGAGATCACTTAAAGGAAAAAAATTGTTTTTTAATTAAAAAAATAAAATTTAACAATCCTCAGTTATCAAACCTATGGGCGAGTGCAGGCACAAACTGGGGCAATGTTTCTGGAGGACAACTTAACAATAGCTATCAATTTTTTTTTTTAAGATTTTATTTATTTATTTGACAGAGAGATAGCGAGAGCAGGAACACAAGCAGGGGGAGTGGGAGAGGGAGAAGCAGGCTTCCCACCGAGCAGGAAGCCCGATGTGGGGCTCGATCCCAGGACCCTGGGGTCATGACCTGAGCCGAAGGCAGCCGCTTAACAACTGAGCCACCCAGGTGCCCCTCACTATCAAATTTTAAATGCATGTACCCTCTAATGCAGCAATCCTAAAATTAGAAATTTATCCTATGGATATCCTTGTGAGAGTGATAAGAAATATGCACCAAAGACATTCTCTGAAGCATGATTTATAAAAGGCGGGGGGGGGGGGGGGGGGGGGGGGCAGGGGGCACTAAAAACAATTAAAGTGTCCCCTGATAGGGGCATGGTCAAATACATCATGGTAAATTCACACATCAGAATCCCAGGCAGTCATTTAAAAGAATGAGTTAAAGCTGTAAGTATAGGTATTAAATAATCTCTAAAATAACGAAGTAAATTAAAAGGCTAAGGAGACTACAATGTATACATAAAGTTTTCTTCAATGTAACTTTTTTTAAAAAGATGAATAGGGATACTTGTATACATTACAAAGAAACATTTTTCCTCCTGGAAGGAAACCAAAGATACCCACAGTGATTACCTTTGAAGAAGACTGATATTTTTCTAACATTATACAGTTTTAGATTGGAGGGTTTTTAACCCGAGAATCGTAGGCTGTTTTAAAAAGTCTAGGAAACCCTTGAAATTGGATACAAAGTTGTAAATATGTGCACTCCTTTTGGGGAGAGGATGCTTCCCTTTTACATACTCTGTAAGGGTCTTATACCCCCATGCCCTGCCCCGCCCGGAAAGATTAAGAACCACTGTGTTACAGACTCCACATTGGAGCTAAGTTTTAATATTCACTCACTTATTTACCCAGAAGCCATGAAACAACACCGGGCTGGGGCCCAGCACAGGCACCCAGAAAACCACCACCCATTCCTGCCCTGGAGAAGGAGATAGTTTGGAGCATAATGATGACATTGTCTGCTCGAAACTCAGAAATGGCAACAGGGCACAGCTTTCCTCTAACAGGAAGAAGGAAAAGTGGAACTGAAAATTATTTGCATGTTTAAAATTAGACCTTCTGTGGGAGCTGACACTACTTCGTTTTCAAAATGCCCCCTAATCCACCGTCTCAGTCCCACCAGCCCTCCACCCAGGCATCTACATGCCATGAAAATTCTGAGACAATGGGATGATTATAGCTATCACTAATAAGGAAGTAATAACAAATTTCCTACAGCTCCCGTCCTCTGAGGGGTCACCAGAAAAGCCACTGGAAAGCCATACGAGGTGGCGACAGAACTGCTGTGGGATTCTCTAGTCTGAGATATCTGCCGCTTCCAGGGATCTCGACTTAAGAGACCCTCTGCCCCCACTCATCCCTGTCAGGGCAACAAGGACATCACACACACAGCCCATATCACAACTGTGACTGGTTAGCTGGGGGTGATCAGAGTAACGTCTCACTCCCAAGCCCCGTAAGTCATGAAGGCAGGCTGCCTGCTGTGTGCCCAGTATTTCCCAAACTTAAGCAATTTTTCACCTTTGCAAGTTTGTCATAACCATATCATCCTTTCATAACTATTTACCCAATATTTTTCTTTGGATCAGCTTTTTATTAAACATAAACAAATTTATATGTCGGGACACCACTTAGCCACACTACCTATAAAATCACGGACATGATAGGCAACTTACTATTTTTTTTTTTACTAATACCCCCTAAAATAAATAATTCTTAACATTAAAAAAAAAATGGGGCGCCTGGGTGGCTCAGTCGTTAAGCGTCTGCCCTCGGCTCAGGTCATGATCCCAGGGTCCTGGGATCAAGCCCCGCATCGGGCTCCCTGCTCCGCGGGAAGCCTGCTTCTCCCTCTCCCACTCCCCCTGCTTGTGTTCCCTCTCTTCGCTGGGTCTCTGTCAAATAAATAAAATCTTTAAAAAAAAAAAAATGTTTTGTGACTGAGCTAAGTTCATCTTGCATGCCCGCAGGTGCCGCTCTGTGAGAAACGCTTGATAAGTATTTGTTATACGAACTAATGATGTGAAGCCCCACTTCTTCTCCCCAAATAACAGCAGCGGCCACAACTTTAGAATCGTGCTTTAGATTTCATATGGCAGTTCCTCTTCTATCATATTTGATCCTCTTCAACTGCCCAGTGAAGCAGGAAGTGTTAGTCCCATTTTCCAGATAAGGAAATGAGGAGTCACAGAGGTTAAGGGACTTGCCCAAGTTTATGCAGCTACTAAGTGGCAGAGCGAGGACCCGAACCCAGGTCTTTCCACTCCAGACCCTGTCTCCACTAAGACTCAGGCTCCCAAAGCAACACGAGCAGGAAAGAGGTACCTGGGTTGTCCATGTCACAAATGGAACAGATCCTATAGAGTACAGGATACAGAGAAGCCAAAATGACTCCCTGCCCCATCAGGGTTCAGAACCCACAAGCCTGTTCTTCACAAGTCTTGTCACCTCATCTCTTACTTGCACACTGAAGACCTTCTCTAAAATAAATGACTTTGTACAGCACAGGACAGTAAATGGGGGCAGTGAAGACATCAGACTTGGCTCTACCACATCCTAGTTACAAATCATTGGTGAGCACAGAACCTCAGTTTTCTCTCAGATAAAATGGGAACATGAACAACATCGACCTTTTAGTATTTCTGAAATGGTCAAATGAGATAATGCATTCAAATCCTGAGCACAGTACCTGCCACATATAATGTTACCTATTAATTATAATATTACCAGCAGCGTTAGGTTAAAAAGGAAATACACAGAAAATTGCCTCTTACCCTGCACTCAAAATAATTCACTTGGCCAAGCAGTGAATGGACTAAGAAGTAATTGCAGATGATGTGCGGGCTACACCCAGGCCTACAGTCATTCAGCAACTCTACCTCGGCCTCAACCCCAAGCAAAAATTACTTTTAGGAGCTAAATAACCTCTCTGCTGACTGAAATTGCTCACTCAGGAGCCAGGATTCTCCCCACTCAGGAAAGCTTGGGGATCCGTGGTTGTCTTCATCGTAGGGCTCAACTCGAAATCAACTGAAAGTCACAGTCTAACCATAAACCCGTCTGCTCCGTTTTCCCTAAACTGTCTGCAAACAAAACATAATCGTGTGGTTTTTCCGTTGTTGTTCTGAAGCAAAACAAAAATATTGAAAGTCACCCATATGAGATTTTAGCAAGCAACTTAAAGAGGAGTCAAAATATTTTTTGTAGTCTGGATGAAGCAGGTAGGTAAGCAGGTAGGTAAGCAGGCTTAAGGATCACAGACGCAAACAGTTATTATTCACCAGGAAACAAGAACGCAAAGAAAAAGCAAATCCAAAACACTATAAGACCAACAAAACAGCTATCAGTCACCAGCTTTTTTCTCCTTTCTTTCCTTTTTTTTTTCCATTTTAAAGCACCCCACTATCAAGCTATTTCTTTTTTTTTTTTTAAGATTTTATTTATTTATTTGACAGAGAGAGACACAGTGAGAGCAGGATCACAAGCAGGGGGAGAGGGAGAGGGAGAAACAGGCTTCCCGCGGAGCAGGGAGCCCGATGCGGGGCTCGATCCCAGGACCCTGGGATCATGAGCTGAGCCGAAGGCAGACGCTTAACGACTGAGCCACCCAGGCAGGCGCCCCTATCAAGCTATTTCTTAAAGAATCTGTCAGGACTATATTTCCCAAGAAAAGGAGGCAAGGGGGCTGGGGGGACAGGACTGCTTGGTCACGTTGCCTAAAACATACACGTAAACCAAAATTAGTGCGCAAAAATGCTATGAGATTGGGTGGAGTCAGACACTGCAACTAGCACAGTCCTCGTGCTGGAATCATCTCTGACCGTCTTTCCTGTCTTGAAGAAGGGGAATGAGATGCCAGGGTCAAAAATGGCTTTTCCGGCCCTACTAAGCACTGAATTTTTCTACATCTCTGCTTTTCAGCTTCCACACCTATCCTCATTAATTCCCTCACAGAGCTGTGTCTTTTCCATGACTTGTCCATTTTTTAACCTGCTACGGTGGATTCCATTTAAAACACACACACATGCTATCCGAGCTTCGGAAAACCAATCAAATGTTAGGGAGGTAGCCTGATGCCTTCACCCACATTTCCTAAATGCACAAACTTCAGAAATCTCAAATATGACTTCCAATCTCAAATATGTTTCCTTTTGAAAAATTCAATTTATACCCACAGTTCGGGGAGTACACAGTGAGGTAGGGCTGTGCCTACAGTTAAAAGTAACAGCAAAGCGAAAACACGGCAAAAGAAAGAAAAAAAGAAAAAGCATCATGAAAATACTAGGCAGAGGCAGGCAACACAGTTCCAGTCCCAGCTCCTCTATTGTCTTGAACTCAGCCTGATTACCGTCTTCTCTAGGCCTCAATATTCTCACCTAAAAAATGAAGGTTTCAGGCTATCTTGAAAGTCTGGTCTGGCACGAAAATTCCCTGAAATATCCACTCTCAAAATGAACTGTCAACTGTGGATTTTGGTGAAAACGCTTTTTCAGAGAGCCTTTTAGATTTCCTATTTTATAATGTATCCCAAAATGAGAAATAAAAAGAGTTGCCTTGAGTTTCCACAGAACACATTAGAGAGGAAGGAAATATCTGAATAGGGGACAAGCAGAGAGCAGCAATTTGCTACTGAAATACAAGGAAGGATTGGGCAAGCAATCAATTTACCCCAGACATTTTTTCACTGATTCAAAGCATAGCTAGCAACCACCATGGACAAAGTAAAAACATAATATAATTAAAAATATGTGTGTGTCAAATTAAACTAAAAATAAATGAAGAGAAGTATTTCTTTAGTATAAACTTTGGTCCAAGAGGTCTTCAATTATGAGGCAATTTTCTTTTTAATCTCATAGACTGCTCTCCATGAATTTCCTTACAGGGACAGGGAGACACACGGTGCCTTAATGTAACCCCATCTGGACACCTTTTAATGTTTACAAAGCTCTTTCAGACATTGGCCAGTGGAAAGCCCCTCAAACAATTCTCGGGGGCAGGTGGTGTTAGTCCACCCTACAAATGCTGTTAATGAAGGTGTGGGAAACTGAAGACCGTGTCCAACCCTGAAGTCTGGCCGTAGAGTTAGTCCAGTATTCTCTGCAGGAGGAGGTCACACTGCCTTCCAAAGTCTACTGAAGAAAACTGGGAGGGTATCTCTGCACCCAGAGCAACTTCTTGGGTGCTCAGAGTTACTGCAGCCCCCAGGCCCCAGCGCCCTTATCCTGACTGCTAGGCTTCTTTCCGGCCCCAAGGCTGATGTTTCTGCTCTCAGACAATCCGGTATCTGTGCTTGAAAAGTTTTCCCTGACACCAAGGTTCCATCCTCGACCAATAACTCATTTCCCAGGCTTCCAACATCATCTCCTTAGAACTGTTGTTTGTATAAAACAAGCAAGATTTTCATTAACAAAATGCACAACAGGGGTATCACCAGGCCACTTTCGACCGCGGGTGCAGGACCCTAGCAGGCTCCTAGAAGGCTGTGAAGACGAACCCGCTTGCTCAGCTCCCGCGACCAGGGCTCGGTGATTCTGCTCTTTCACTTCTCCTTCTCAAGTTCCCTATCTGTGACATGGGAACGTCTCCCAGCTGTCCTGCCTCACCCCCAACAGGAATACTATGAAGGGGAAACAGCGCTTTCAGAAAGGTCGGTCGCCAAAATGCCAGGCACAGCAGTATCTGAAAAGCGAAGCTAGAAAACAGGGCGGTGGGGGGAGAGCCTGCGCCCACAAAGCACGAAATAAACGCCGAGGGAAGCAGGCAGCTTCTCCGGGAAAGGGACCGTCGCCTTGACGAACGCTTGCGAGTGGCCACCTTTGCCGGGGCTGGGGACTCCCCCCAGAAGCGGTACCCTCGGCCCGGAGGCCCCGCGCCCGGTCCTGCCCCGGCTCCCCCGGGCCGCCGCCGCTGCCCTTCGGCCCGGCCCCTCGGGCCCCTGCAGGCCGGGTCGGAGGTCGGCCGCGCTCGGCCAGGCCGGCCCCGCTCCGCGACGCGAGCCCTTCGCAAACACGCCCCCTCCGGCCGCCGCGGGCGGGCTAGCCGGGCCCGCGCCGGCCAGATGTGACCAGCTCCGGGAAGCGCCGGGCCAGAGACGGCCTGGACCCGCGCGGGGGCTTCCACCGGGAGGCCACGGGCACCCCGGGACCCCGGATCCCGCCGCGCTCCCTCCGGGACTGGGGCTCGATCGCCGGCCCGCGAGGCCGGCTGGGTTCCGGCGGGCCCCCTCCAAGAGGGGGGGCGCGGAGCCCTCGGGCCCCTCACCACCTCCCGCGGACCCCGCAGGCAGGGCACACCGGGGCAGGTGCAGGGGATGCCAGTCCCGCCCCCGCCCTCCGTGCCCGTTGCCCCCCACCACCCCCGCCCCCGCGCCCGGGCCCACCCGGCCGCTCACCTGGCCCAGGCGCAACAGCAGCAGCAGCGGCGGCAGCGCCCAGCGCAGCCCCGGCGAGCGCGGAGGCGGCCGCGCCTCCCGCGCCGCCCGCTTCATGCCCCGCGCGCCCTGGAACGTGCCCGGGACGCGCGAGTCGGGCCCCGCCGTGCGCCCGAGTGCGGGCGCCCTCGTCGCCGCCTCCAGCCGCCGCCTCCTCCTCCTCCTCCTCCAGCCCGTCCGCCTAGTCCCCGCTCCGCCCGCCCCGGGCTTCCCCGGGGACATGGCAGCGGCGGTGGCGGCGGCGGCGGCGGCCACACGGCGGAGCCTGGCGCGGCTGCCGCGGGGGGGACGCGTCCCTGGGCGCGCAGGAGCTTCGCGGGGCGGAGCGAGCGGCGCCCACCCCCAGCGCGCGGCGCCCTGATCCCGGCTTCTGCGGCTCCGGCGGCTCCCGCTGCCTCCTCCGCGCGTCATGCGGCTCGGGCTGCAGGGAGCCGGCCGAGCGCTCAGCCCCCTCCCTTCGCCCTCCCCCTCTGAATATTCATCGCTTCCTCCCGCCCGGCCGGCCAGGCGGCTGCAGAGCACCGCGGCCCCTCGTCGTCCTCCCGCTACAGCCCCCGCCCCCACCCCGCCGGCCGGGCGGGCGGCGGGGAGGGGGCGGGGGCGCGCCCCGCGCGCGCCCTGGCGGCTCCCCGCCGGCAGGCAGAGGAAGCGCCCCCGCCGTGCCCGCCCTCTCCGCCCAGCCCTCCCACATTCCTGGGACTCGGGACTCGGGACCCGGGACCCGCTCCGCGGTGCAGGCGTCCCAGCCGCGGCTCCGCTCCACGGCCCGGGGTTTGGGCCACCAGATGTTGGCCGAGATCCCTGCCGAGGGCACAGCCAGGCCTGCGTTTAGACAACGACCCCGCGAAGGCCTGGTTGACCTGGCCGGTGGGAGGGCGTGGGGCTGAATGAACCCCTAAATTGTAGGAGACGCGCTGTGTGCTGCGTTCTCCCCGCCCCCATCCTCCCCGGCAAGGAGGCAGAGAGCCGGCATTGGAGCGGATCGGAGATGAGGACCCCAGCTCTGGCGGACGGTAAACCTGGCTCTGCTAGTAGGACTAGCTGTGTGACATCGGAAGAGGCATTTCACCTCTCTGGGCCTCCCCACTCATCTGTGGAACGAAGATAATACTAGTACCCGTCTAGGGAGACTTGACTGACAATTACATGAGCTAACGGGCAGGGAAGTCCTAAGCACCCGGCCTGACACATAATGGGCCTCAGTAAGCACTCGCTCTTCTGGCAACTTTCATCGCATCATCGAAGAAGACTACGAGCTACAAGGTGTTCAAGATAACTGTTGATATTCCTACCATGCCCGTGCACAAGGGAGAAAAGTGAGGATCTGGGAGGCTAAGCCAGTTGCCCTAGGAGAAGTAACGAGAGAAAGGGCCAAGCCAAGGAGTGCCCGGGAGGGAGAGATGAATTCCAACCAGGGGGAGAAGTGACACCTGAGCTGGGCTTTGAAGGATGGGTTGAATTTCACCAGGCAGATAGAGGGGGGCAGGGTCTCAGGAAGTGGGAGCAACTTGGCAAAAAAAACAGGAGGCAGATGCTTTAGGCTTGTTCTTTTGAGAAGCAGGGAATGGGAGGTTGGGGGTGGTGGGTGTTGATATTCGGGGTTGATTTTGAAAGAGGAGTTTAGCAGGGTGCAAACCACCAGATACCCAACACTGCCTCCAGGCCCCTCTTGTACCTCAGGTTCCCCATCTACAAGATGGGAACACACCTTCACTCAAAAGCTCCTACCAGACCATACACACAGGCAAGCACAGATGGTGTGGGGACTTGACCTGCTGGCCTTGCCATCTTTTGTTTAAACATGATGTAATTATCATAATGCACAAGGAATTCTCTTCCCCTTTGCCTCTTTCCCTTCTTGGAGGAGAGACAGGTGATTTGAAAGGCAATAACATCCGTGAGGCTCAGAGGGAAAGAAAGCTTGACTTACCGCAGGAGCTGCCGGGTCTGCAGACTGCAGCAGGTGCAGACCCTACAGACCCTACAGATCCATCCAGGCCTCCCTGGGTTCATGGCTTGGATCTGCAAACAGCGCCATGAACTCCAGGGTGCGCTTTGATTTTTCTCTTGGGTAAAATATATGCCCGAGTTTAAGTGTTGGTTGGAACTGGATTTCCCTACTCCATGGTGATGAAAGAGAATAAACAGTCTTTTCAGCAAAGGGAGTTAAGACCTGAATAATAAACTACCTGTTCAGTCATAAACAGATCACACTGGATGAATGACCTATATGAGAAATGAAATCAATGCTGAGGAGGTGTGGTGTAAACTCCCTGAGGGCAGGGATTGAGCCTTTGTCACCCTAATTGCCCTACAACACTTGACTCTGTGCCTTGCCCATAGCAGGAACTCCGTATGTGGGCAGCTGCATGGTTGTATAAATGTATCCAGGGTGACCGTGATGTGAAAGTTCATTTTTCCACACGGATACATTAAGGAAGGATCATTCACTTTGCAAAAGGATTTGAGACTAAATTCCAGTGTATAGGTCTCACCTTCAGATGTCACTTCCCCTAGAACTTCCCAGATACCCCACCCCTGAGTTGGGCCCACTTCCCCTCCAGGCTCTCATAGCTCCCTGTGCTAACCTTTTGTAACCACAGTGTTGTAAGTGCCTGTTTATGTGACCATCTTCCTCAATGGACTCTAAGTAAGCCAACTGAAGACGAGGTCTGCATCTTCTTCATCATCTCCCCAGCATATAATAGTCACTCAAATAATATTCAGCTAGTTGAATTGAATGCATTCCTTTGAATAGCAAACTAAGGTATTAGATATATGCCTGTTCTCTCCCTCCCTCCCACACACACACACACAGACACACACACACACACACACCCCAAATTCCATTTGCAAACAGCTTTCCGGGCATAAATCTACTGTGCAAAGTTCAAGGCACATTCTCTTTGAGAATATATAATGTGTGTGTAATGATAGTTGACCTTTTAATCATGTCCATTTTCAAGCAAAAGCTAAAGCTTTACTGAATATGGGGCCAGGTGCATAGAGAACAAAAGAGCCAAACCAAGAGGTCGGAGTAGAGGGTTCCTGGATGTGTTCCAAAACTGCCTGATAGGAATCACCTGGTGACTTGTTATACTCGATTCCCATGCCTCTCCAGAGACTGCAGGGGATGAGGCCTGGGAATCTGTTTTCAACCAGCTCCTTGGGTGATTCTTGCTGTCAAGCAGGGTTGGAAAACACTATTTATCCTATGGCTGGCCTGCATTGTGTCCCTAATAAAAAGAAAGACCACTGATCAGTTACCTCCTAGGTTCCAGGCACTACTCTAGGTACTTTATATCCATTATTTCTACTCCTTTTAAGAACCCTGCAGAACAGGTATCATTATCAATGTTTTACAAACCAGGAAACAGTCTCTGAGAGGATTAGTTACTTACACAAGGTCATACAGCTTCAAAGTGGCAAAACCAGGATCTGAAACCAAATCTTTCTTGCCACTATGCTACAATGCCCCTCCCCTTGACACTTACAGATAAGCTAATGTAAAGTGCTCTCTGTGTTGGTTGTTACTATTAACTTTTGTTATTACTCTCCTGAGCCTCAGTTTCCCCGATTTTAAATGGAAAGGGACAGAGGCTACAAGACTTCCTATTTCACCCACAAAGGATGGGGAACAGGCAGAGCAACCATGTTTAATGATACATCCACCATCCCACCAGGAGGCAAGCCTGCTGGGCACCAGCCTGGAACCAGGTCACTAGCCCCTCAGGGAGTCCATTCAGCCTGGCAACCCTCAGTTAATTTTAAAAGCCACCACGAGCAAACCATTCTCCAAAGCCCTCCTAAGCAGAATGGAATGTTTCTTGGGAGTCTGATTAGCTAATGTTGCAGGCATGGCTACCCTGAGACCTTCCTGTCTCACAGACTTGAACTGAATCAGAATGAAAAGGAAGACTTGTAGAAAGTTCTTCAAAAAAAAAAAAGTAGCACTTCATCTTTATAATAGTAACAGGATGTTTCCTGTGGACTAATAACTGGGCTGTGGTTAGAACTCCATGTTTGTCCACCAGACCTCAGTTCCTCCCTAAACAGTGCCTTAATCACCTGCGCATGCACCAAGCCAGGAAGTGCCTTGGCAAATGCCTTTCTTGTCTCTGACTTCAAGCACTTACAACATTAAGCATTTCCCTAATTCTTTTCTCGTGTGTGTGTGTGTGTGTGTGTGTGTGTGTGTGTGTGGTGTTGAGCTAGGAAACAAAGTTTGACTTACAAAGAAACAGTTGCATGTGACAGATTTTCAGGGCTGGAAAGAAAGCCTATTGTAGCACCTCAGGGTCTGGGAGCACAGAAACAGAGCCATTTCTCATGAGTCCCCCATCTTTTCCCCAAGTTCAGGTACCCCTTGGGATCGGCCCACTGGCTTCTGCTCTCCCAGCTTCTTAGGTCCTGAGTCAAGGTCCTACTGAGCCCAGCACCTTTGTGTTCTGGCAGGACAGACCCAGGACCCAGAGTCTTAGGTACCTGGAAACACAGGGAGTGTGTGCCAAGGAGACTTGGAGCCTAGGGGACAAGGAGCTTTTGTCCAAGGCTTGAGAATGACTTCTCCATGAATACCAGAAGTGGCAGGCAGGGGGCAGGAGGCGGTCAAGCCTGAAGCAGAAACATCCGCTCAAACAAAGAAAGGGTGGAGAGGTGTAAAGGCAAGAAGAGAAGAGTGAGCAGGAGGCCCAGAGTCCGGGGGCTTCTTGGCAGCTGGGTCCTTCCAGGCTTGTTAAAAATAAATTAATTTTTTCCAGGATTGAAAAGGAATATGCTTTTCTTTTTCCAGGTTGGAAAAAAATTATTAATCAAATTGTGCTGGATGTATAGAATACCCGGGTCCCTGCAGTTAGGATAAGAAATCAACTTGGGGAGGGTGCCTGGGTGGCTCAGTCGGATAAACGGCTGGCTCTTGATTTCGGCTCAGGTCATGATCTCAGAGTCCTGGGATCGAGCCCTTCATCAGGCTCCATGCTCAATGGGGAGCCTGCTTGAGGATTCTCCCTCTCCCTCTCCCTCTCCCTCTCCCTCTGCCTCTGCCCCTCCCCCAACTCATGCACACACTCTATCTCTCAGATAAATAAATCTTTTTTTTAAAAAAAGAAATCAGCGGGGCGCCTGGGTGGCTCAGTTGGTTGAGCGGCTGCCTTCGGCTCAGGTCATGATCCTGGAGTCCCAGGATCGAGTCCCGCATCGGGCTCCCTGCTCGGCAGGGAGTCTGCTTCTCCCTCTGACCCTCCCCTCTCTCATGCTCTCTGTCTCATTCTCTCTCTCAAATAAATAAATAAAATCTTTAAAAAAAAAAAAAGAAATCAGCTTGGAACAGTTGTATAGCAGAATCTTGCTAGTAAGGAAGAAAATACTCTGCAATCTAAATAAGCAAATAAAAATCATGTATGACAACATAGTTATATTATGTATATAAATGATAAACACATGTGTACATATATATCATATTAGATATATGCATGAGCTATGCTCACAGAAATAAAATGTAGTGGGTATGAGGAGAGACTCTGGAGTCAGCTGTCTGGACTCAAATCCTGATCCTACCATTTATTAGCTGTGTGACCCTGGACAAATTAAGCTCTCTGTGCCTCAGTATCCTTATCTATAAATGAGGATGTTCTTGATGATAATATCTGCCTCACAGGATTGTTAAAAATATGAAAATAGTTAAAGCATTGATAACACCGCCCAGGATAAAGTGTTTATCGTTATTAAAATGCCTTTTTGGCAGATCTGCGGCAGGGTGGCATAATGGGAAGAATATGTGCTTTGGATCAGATGGTCATAGGTTCAAATCCTATATACTTGCTATACTTCTGGCCTCCATTTCCTCACAAAGAATGGGATGATAATACACTGACCTTAAATCGTTGTGAAGATGAAATGAAATGACATGTGAGAAGTGCTTGGCACGTAGTCTGAGAGCCCCAAGTGGTGGAGGCATTAGTAGTTGATGGAAAGAGAGGGAGATTGTGAGTCAGGTCAGAGACTAAGACTTCATTAGCTAGGTGTCAGAGCACAGACAAGTCATTCCTCTTGGACTTAGTTTCTTCTTTTGTAAAATGGGGATTAGATTAGTGTTATCAGTCAGGATAAGCGAGATTATGCTGCAGTAACAAACACCTCCCTAAATGTCAATGACTGAAAACAACAAACACCTATGTCTCATTCTCCCTACATGTCCTCACAGGTCGGCTGAGGGCTGGGCGCCATGTCATCCTCACCCAAGGAGTCATCTGCTGGAGCAGACAACGTCTAAAACATTGCCTGTTGCTGTGGCAAAGGGAAAAGGGCTTTGGAGAGTCTTGAAGGGGCAACTAAATACTCTGTCCTAGAAGTGACTCTAATTTTTCACTCTCATTAGCCAGAACTAGTCATCCGGCCCCACCCAACTATAGGGGGGCCAGGAAATAGAATCCTACCACGTGCCCAGAAAGCAGAGCTAGAAATGTCTGATGAAGAGCACTCATGACCAGCACAATTACAGAGCCTCTAATATCTTGCTATTCAAAGCGTGGTCCACTGACCAGCAGAATGAATGTCCCCTGGGAGCTTGTTAGAAATGCAGAGTTTCTGGCCCCACTCCAGAAATTTTATGTTAATGGTTAATTTTATGTGTCAACTTGAATGGGCCACAGGATGCCCAGATATCTGGTTAAACATTTCCGGGGCTGTCTGTGAGGGTGCTTCTGGAAGAGCTTCACATTTGAAGGGGGTGCTGAGTAAAGCAGATTGCCCTCCCCAATGTGGGTGGACCTCATGTAATCTGTTAAGGGCCTGCATAGAACAAAAAGGCAGAGGATGGTTGAATTCTCTCTCTACCTGACTGTTTGAACTGGAAGATCAATCTTCTCCTGACTTTGGAGCTCCTGGTTCTCCGGCCTCCAGACTCAAACTGAAATCTACACCATCAGCCCTCTGGCTCTCGGACCTTTGAACTACACCACCAGCTTTCCTGGGTGTCCTGCTGGCATATGGCAGATCTTGGGGCTTCTCAGGCTCCATAATTGCGTGAAAGAAAACTTTATATTTGATATATATATTTATATATATGCATCTATTATATATATCATATAATTAATATATATACTATACATTATTAATATATATACTATATATTACATATATATACTATGTATTAATAATATATGTATATTTCCTATTGTTTCTGTTTCTCTAAAGAACCTTAACTAATACACCTACTGAAACAGAATCTGCATTTTCACAAGATTCCCAGTAGATTCCTATAATTAAAGTTTGCGAAGCAGACCTAGTCTGTGGGGCGGCAGAGTAATATGCTCCGTAAAAGCCTCTCAGCCTTTATCCGTGGATTTGGCTGACATGTTTATTTCTGGAGCCCCCTCGGAGACTCAGAATCAGAGTTCTGTTTCTAATTAGAATGAAAGCACAGGACTCTGCATCAGGAAGCACGCAGGTGATCCGAATGCAGTTAGCTTCCTCCAACCACAATTTGAGAAAATATGCTCAAGTTTGGTCTGAGTCGATGGCATTTTCTTTTTTCCTACGAAGCAAAATGAATTTTAAAAGGCCTAGACTACCACCTATAAGCAGAATACCTTGAGAGCCTTCTTTCACTTACTTGGAAACAATAAGCCAAGATAGAGAGAGGGTAAAAACTTAAGTCATAATATCTGCTGCCATTATTAGCTGCTAACTAAGTATGAGGCTCTGTGCAAGCTACTTGATACCCTTTATCTCATTTAGTCCTTACCAACACCCTATACCAGGGACACTCTCATGATCCCCATTTTCTGGTTAAGGAAACGAAAGCAGGTACAGTTTAAGGTAACTAACTGGCTCAAAGACACACAGGAGAGAGAACTAGGAGGCACGGGTCTGCCTGAAGCCAAAGCTTGTGTTAACCACTACATGATGGCTTCCTGGGGAAGGCATCCCTGACCTGGAGGTCCCTCTTCAATCCCCACCCTGAGCATCTCCCACCTGGCCCTTTAACCTTCAACCTCATGTTGAGAGCAGCATAACATAGATAACCCTCAATTCCCCATATGTACGTAGTAAATGAACCATTTCAGGACAAGGACATATAGGCAAATTCTTCATCTCCCCCCGGATTCTTCTTCATCTGCTGCCCTTATTTGCCTCCATCTTTGACATTTCCATCAGACATTTTTTCAGAGGCTTGCATCCGCTCTGTTGAAATATGCTGTTTATGCTCTCAGGTTTTATCATGCTGGTTTATCAGAGAATTGTAAAATGTAACACACACAAAGAACCTTGGTGGCCATCCAGTCCAACCTGCTCATTCTACAGATGATGAAATGGAGGCTCAGAGAGGTTAAGTGACTTGCTAACGGTAACACAGCTGCTCTAGATATCAGCAGTGCTTTAGCAGTAAGGCTTCTGTCCTGCAGTCTTTCTTGACACTGCTCGCTCTCCGCAGGAGAGAAAATAAGACCTCCTTCATTCTGGGCTTCCATCCTTTCCAAATGACCTCCATTAATTTCTGGGCTGTTAAGAAATGTCAATATGCTTGATTTAGCCAAGACTTGAAGTTTGCAGTCACCAAAGATATAAAGGACATGAAGCAAAATGCCTTGAGCCTCAGCCCTGGAAAAGTAAGCTGGGCTGGGCTGATCCTGGGCCAGGTTCCGACTTGGCTATTGTCCTAAACAGAGAAATGCAGCAGAGAGGAGGAGTTTATAGAACAGCTATGTTCCCAGCATTGGTAAGGCCACAGCAAGTGTCCTCAAGGTCTTGGCTTTTCTAGCAAAGCTAGATTTTCCTTGCTCTGCTCCTTTCTGACACAGTGACAACCTGGAGACTCTATGGCTGGAGCAAGACATCCACACAGCAGAAACATAAACCTAAACAGGGCAGAGCAGAGAAGGGATCCTGCCTGAGTCCCTAACCCAGCTGGGCAAGTGTTACCTGGGAGCATCCCTGGCTCCTAGCCTCCAGACCTTCAGCACCAGCCCGAGGCAGGTGTGTTCTCTGCATGCCTGGACCTTACGCAGGAGTTAACCTTCCACTCCCAGAGCTTGAAGGGAGTTTAGAGGTCATGCATTCCACCTGACTTTACTGATAAATAAATGATAAATAAGTGAAGGTCAAGAGGAGGACAATGACTTGTCTAAAGCCATTGAGAAGTTTAAAGGAAAAGAGAGAATGGGGACTAGGATGGGACGTAGGATATATATAGGTATTCACACACGTGCACATGCACACACATACACACACACAAGGTTATACCATTTTAAAGTTTACAAAGTTCTTTCACAAACAGGCAATGATGATACTCAAAGTACTTTAACCTGTCAGGCACAGGTTCTGATGAATCAGGTTGGACGGTGGACTACAGCCCTACAAACATTAATTCATTTGGTCCTCTCAACAACCCTGAGACTCGGGCTCGGAAAGATTGACATTTAGTTCCATTCACCATGTTAGGTAAGATTTGTGCTTGCTTGTTTGCAGGTTACAGGGATAGCTTAAGCCAAAAGGGGGGCTTTATTATGAGAACACTGGGGTGTCTCACAGACTCCAAGGCAGGAAGACAGCCAGGGCACCGAGAACTGGGAACCCAGCAAGATCCAGGCCAGTTGTCTCTCCACGTCTGCTTCTTGCTCCTCCCCTGCAGGCCATCCATCCTGCATCCATTCTCTGCATCTCTGTGCACTTATTTCTGCTTCTCCCCACCCCTGTTTCAGGTTATTACAACAAGCCCTAGACCATTTCAAATTCCCATTTCCGGAAGAAATCTGATTGGCCCAGTTTGGATCCCATGCCCATCCCTGGTCCAATCAATGTGGCTAAAGGGACAGGGTCATATTATATCAAAATAACCTCCAAAGACCACTGCCCCCCCCCCCCGAGGGCAGATGCACAGACATGGGTCGCAGTGAGCAGGGCAGACACCCCAGTAGGCTGATTAGTATGGTCACATGAACATGCAGAGCCAGGGCTCAGACCCTGGGCTTGGACTCTCAGAACAGAATGCCCTTTCCATAGGAACACTGACCCCCCTTTTCCAAGGTCATATCCAAACACATGGATGCTCACTCTGCATTAATCCTTGAGAGCCAAGAGTCATCCCTGCTACCCTGGAAGGATTTAGGCCAAGGGCTAAGATTCAATCCCAACCATGGCTAGCTCTCCTGCACACAGATCAAGGGAGAGCCCCCTGATTGGTTCCTGAGGGTATTAATAAAATTCAAGAAGCAAAGGAAGAATAAAACCTGCCCTCAGCCATGGAGCCCCAGACTTCTGCCTGCTTCTTGTCCTGTGGTTGTCTGAGCCTACTATTCGGGGGCCGAAGAGTGGTGGCTGACTGTGGGGAGCACTGCACGGGGCCATGGCAAGTAGAGGGAATATCTGCAAGGAACCTCAAAATTAAAGGCCTGCTCAGAGGCAGGCAGAAAGCTAGAGTCATTTAACTAGAGAAGGACAGCACAAAAGGCCAGAGCTGATCCTGAGATGGATGTGGCCAAGGAAAGAACCCAAAGGAGGAAGACAGCAGGCAGCAGATGCCAAACACACTGGTAGACACCTCCCTGCAGAGGTGGCTCTTAAAGACAATGGTGGGATAGGGCACAGGGCACTCCCACATCGCAGGTGGGAATGGAAGCCAATTTAGTCTCTCTGGAGGCAGTTTGGGAATATGTATTTTTTTTTTTTAAAGATTTTATTTATTTATTTGACAGAGAGAGACAGCGAGAGCAGGAACACAAGCAGGGGGAGTGGGAGAGGGAGAAGCAGGCTTCCTGCAGAGCAGGGAGCCCGATGCGGGGCTCGATCCCAGGACCCTGGGATCATGACCTGAGCCGAAGGCAGACGCTTAACCGGCTGAGCCACCCAGGCGCCCCTGGGAATATGTATTAAGTCTATAATAATAATAATAATAACAACAACAACAACAATAATAAAGGCATCTTGACCCCAGAAAATCCACTGTTGCTGTCTCTCCACTGAATAGAAAAGAGCCTGGCACACAGAAGGGACTGAAAAAAAAAAAACCTGCTGAACTGAACAGCAGGGTGAGTGCAATGTGCACGGAGAGATGCAAGGGTGTTCAGCATAACAGCAAGTTGCAAACAACCAAAATGCCCACCAACAGGGGACTGGTTAAATAAATTAGAGTATAGCCTTATAAGAAAGCCTTGTTTACTTATAGATATTAAAAAGGATGGCATAGATGTGTACCAATTGCTTTGGAAGGATATTCTCCATATGTTATTGGAGGAAGGAAGCAGGACAAAAGCCATCTCATTTTATAGAGAGAAGAACATTTTAATATATGCACAGAGCTAAGTTAATAATGCAAGCAAAAGATGCTCAACATCATTCATCATCTGGGAAATACAATTCAATTACATTAGTTCAATTACATAAATTTACTTTAAAGTGTTCCACAGTTTTTATGGAAGTTGAAAGAATTAGACAAAAACAAAAGAAGGAAAGAAGGAAATCAATTAGTAAAGCCCTAAAAGCATTTGTTACATACTTGTACTAATTTAGAACTCTTAAGTAGCATTTTTTTGTAGAAAATTTAAAATTAAATATTTTAAGAATTTCCTCGGTTTTACCAAAATCAACATTAATTTTACCTTATTCTTTTATTGATGTATTAAATTACAAAACAAGTGTACATAGTTGAAAGATAGTATTGGAATGCTATTTTTTTTAAGATTTTTTATTTATTTATTTGAGAGAGAGAATGAGATAGAGAGAGAGAGCATGAGAGGGGGGAGGGTCAGAGGGAGAAGCAGACTCCCCGCTGAGCAGGGAGCCCGATGTGGGACTCGATCCCAGGACTCCAGGATCATGATCTGAGCCGAAGGCAGTCACCTAACAACTGAGCCACCCAGGTGCCCGGAATGCTGCTATTTTTTAAGGGGGAAAAGCTAATGCTCTTCAAGTTCTATATTAACATAATTTTACTACATTCTGATATCCACCTGAATAAAATGAATATGTCAGGAATGTGTTCTCAAACTTTTATGCAAGTAGTGTACTAGTTTCAATTTATCATCCTAACATGGTACTAAAGAACAAAGGCTTTCTTTCAGAAGTATGGAGGAAATATATTGTTTTTCTGACCTTGTTTACTATGTCACTTAGCTCAAGAAGAAGTTATAAATCTAGTTTGTCTACTTTTTTTTAACTTAAATGTAATCATGGGGAATATTCAATTTAACATAGTATAAAACCATTACTTATGATAACTAAACTATTATCCCAGTGTTCACTATGAGAGGCAAATAGATCCATAAGCACACCTATTAACAAATCTACTTAAGTAATTTAACAATTTACTTGTCTCAGAAAGTAATCTTCTACAAAATTCCTTTTTGATATATTTGTATTCTACTATATGAATCGACATATGTCTGAGCGTGGAAGGTTGTATAACAAATGGTGCTTTGTCTCATGATATGACATATGTGTGGATGTAGGTTATATAACTTATACATTAATAAACTCTCCATTGACATTAACAGATGAGCTCCTTGTTTATAGAGTGACTATGAAATATTTTCATCTCCCGTGAAGGACAAAAAACAGTCATAAAGGAAATGTGGGCACAGGCCCACAAAATGTTCCATCAAGTAATAGGGTTGGTCACCTGGAGCTAGAAATGATCTTAATAGCCAGTCATTATAGTTCTCTGAGCTACTCTGTCATTTTGATCCTTACTTTTTTCTTCCAACCAAATAAATAAATAAACTCTTTTGTCAAATATAAAAAAAAAAATAATGCAAGCAAATGATAACAATGGGAGATGAGATTTCAGATCATTCTGATTCTTTTTCTTTCAGTTTATTCCCACTTTCTAATTGTTCTATAATGCCCATGTGTTACTTGTATAATTAAAAATAATATGGAGAAAATAAATTAGGGCACCTGGGTGGCTCAGTCGTTAAGCGTCTGCCTTCGGCTCAGGTCATGATCCCAGGGTCCTGGGATCGAGTCCCACATCAGGCTCCCTGTTCGGCGGGAAGCCTGCTTCTCCCTCTCCCACTCCCCCTGCTTGTGTTCCCTCTCTCGCTGTGCCTCTCTCTGTCAAATAAATAAATAAAATCTTAAAAAAAAAAAAGAAAAGAAAAGAAATTAATACATGAAAACATTTCTCATCTAACAGCAGTGAAGTAGGGCCAGGAAGGGGAATACAAGTGGTCTATCAACAAACGGTTTCAGAGCATCGGTTACATGCACTGCCAAGTGCTCCAGCAATGACCAAGACGTGCAGGGGAAGGTCCCTGCCCTCCAGGAGTCCATAGTGTGATGGCAGCAAATCATGGGAGAGGGTGGGAGATGGCTGCAGGCTGGTGCTCAGACTGGCCACCAGCAGCCTTCTGCTTCCTGCCTGTGGGACAGACCACAGGCAACCTGCAGGGCCAGAGAGGCAGCCAGAATCGGGGAGAACCAAAACAAAGGCTGGCAATGATGGAGAAGGGCCGATTCTCATCAGCGAGAGTTGAGCTTAGCAGAAAAAAAAATTAAAAACCCAACTGTGTGCTAGACTGTGCCAGAGGCCAGGAATACAGGTGCTAGGAATAATCAAAACTAGCAAGATCCCCGTTTTCATGGAGTTACAGTCAAGGGGGAAAGGGAATAAAGAAAATTGACTGATCAATCAATCAATAAATACAGCAAGACAAATACGAGTATAGTGAAAGACTGTGACTACACTTACCGTGGTGAGCACTGAGTAATGCACAGAATTGCCAAATCACTATGTTGTACACCGGACACTGATAGAACATTGTCTGTCGACTATACTTCGGTAAGAAAAGAAAAAAGAGAAATACTAATGATAAGCACTATTCGTTTTTAAGCCTCATCCAAATATCCCCACAGTCTTACTTCAAACAGTGAATGTCATGGAGAAAAAATAATAAAATTAATATCCTCATACCTATTACCAACATTTAAACAGTCCTTAACATTTTGCCAAGTTTGCTTCATCTATTTTTCTGCTGCTGCTTTTGTTGTTGATGCTTTAAGGTATACATTTCATGATATTTCACCCCTAGATACTTGAGTACATATCTCTAAAACATAGATTTTTCTGGGCGCCTGGGTGGCTCAGTTGGTTGGGCGACTGCCTTCGGCTCAGGTCATGATCCTGGAGTCCCGGGATCGAGTCCCGCATTGGGCTCCCTGCTCGGCAGGGAGTCTGCTTCTCCCTCTGACCCTCCTCCCTCTCATGCTCTCTGTCTCTCATTCTCTCTCTCTCAAATAAATAAATAAAATCTTAAAAAAAAAACAAAACATAGATTTTTCTACATAGCCTCAACAGCATTATCATACACAAGAAAATTAACGATAATTCCTCAATATGACCAAATATCCTATCCATACTCAAATTATACAATTGTTCCCCAAATAAAATTTTTTTAAAGATTTTATTTTTAAGTAATCTCTACACCCAACGTGAGGTTCAAACTCACAACTCCAAGATAAAGAGTCACATGCTCTACCAACTAAGCCAGCAAGGTCCCTCCCCCAAATATTTTTTTAATGCTGGTTTTTCAAACTAGTATTCAATCAGATTCTACACATTGTGTTTGAATGTTTTTACTTTTAAGTCTCTTTTTAATGTCTATATCTACATCTCATCTACAATTTTTATCTATAGATATATCTTCATTGTCAAAATGACTGCTCCCAAATGTCACGTACCCAGAAGAGTACCTCACAGCCAGACCCATCCAAAAGAAACCCAGGCTGTTGGCAGGTAGCAAACACTGTAGCCTGGTCTCCTCTGATGCACTGGTAAGAGGTAACTGACTATGGGTGAAATCTCCAGCCTCGGAAAAAGCAAAGGATATCCTCTAAGTGAATCGGATCCATATGAAAAGGACTATAGTGTCTCTCTCTCTCTCTCTTTCTCTCTTTGCCTTTCTTATATAAGTCAAAGAGGCAAGTGGATGTAATGGGAAGAGCATATGTAGATGAGGCTCCACTCCAGCACCATGACTGCAGAGCAACATGGTATTAGGCTCGTCATTTCATATCTTTGAGCCTCATTTCTTGACCTGTTAAATGTATAGTGTTTATAGTGTTAACTGATGCAGTTTTAGGATTTATCTTTTACAGCAGCTAGCATTGCTTTAACCAACACAAAGTCATTACTAAGTCATACTTAGAAGGAAAACCTACATAGGTTTGCTCTAAACCATGGTGGGCTTTTGGAAAACTAAATAAGGAACCATGCAACTGGGTGGTAGGGGGACATTTAAGTTTTAATACTTGAAATGTATTTTCAAATTTTCAAAATGTATTTGAAATCATCATCAAATGTATAACACTTTTTTTTTTCATATTTTTACACTCCTGAAAGAAGGTCGTGTATTGTAATTGGGGTATCTCAAATTGCAGACAGCCAGGTGATGGTTGTGATGTAGTTGGCACTGACTACACATGCACAAACCTGCTCACAGTTCTCCATCTCTTCTACCTTTTCCTTGAGCATTGTGCATTCTTAGTGGTACAGGTGCTGAGTTTAATCACCACTTACAAAGTCTTCGAAAAGACTCCATGCTGGGGCACCTGGGTGGCTCAGTCGTTAAGCGTCTGCCTTTGGCTCAGGTCCTGATCCCAGGGTCCTGGGATTGAGCCCCGCATCAGGCTCCCTGTTCCGCCAGAAGCCTGCTTCTTCCTCTCCCACTCCGCCTGCTTGTGTTCCCTCTCTCGCTGTGTCTCTCTCTGTCAAATAAATAAATAAAATCTTAAAAAAAAAAAAAAAAGAAAGACTCCATGCTGATTTGGCATTGAAATGAAAAGTTATTGTGAACTAAAAAGGCAAGGAAACAGAGCAGCGATATATGATAAATCTCTATGTCTAGGGGTGCCTGGCTGGCTCAGTTAGTGGAGCGGGTGACTCTTGATCTCAGGGTTGTGGGTTCAAGCCCCACAATGAATGGAGAGATTACTTAAAAAATAAAATCTTTAGGGGTCCCTGGATGGCTCAGTTGGTTAAGCATCCAACTCTTGATTTCAGCTCAGGTCATGATCTCAGGGTCATGGGATCAAGCCCTGCATCAGGCTCTGCATCCAGCAGGGAGTCAGCTTGAGATCCTTCCTCCCTCTGCCCCTCCCCACACACTCTCTCTCAGTCTCTCTTTCTTTAAAAAATAAATAAATCTTTGAAAAAAATCTATTCTAAATAAGACTTTTAAAAAAGCTCTTCCAATATGCATCAAATGAAAATTCTAAGTGATAGGAAAGCTTTATGTCATGGTTTTCTATCTCTTAGAAATACAGTTGAAATACATTGGTATGAGTCCTATGTGCTACATAAGAAAGGAGCAGGGTGCTATGAGGGTGAATAACAGGGAGGAACATAATTCAGATAGGGAGGGGAGGGCGCCCTGAGGGAGTGATAACCCCTGAAAAACAACAGTGGTGGCATCCATGGATGACTTCCCATGAACTAGGTACAATTCTAAGTTTTTTGTATAACTCACTCAATCCTCATAAAAACCCGCTCCATTTTACAGATGAGGAAATCAAGATAGGGATGGAGAATGTAAATGATTCATTCACAACTCAGGTCACACAGCTAATGAGTGATAAGCCAAGAATCTGTACCACAGCAATCTGGCTCCAGAGCCCATGCATTTTACCACTTCAATATCCTCTCTAGTGATTAAAATGAGTGAGTCAGGGTGCCTGGGTGGCTCAGTTGGTTAAGCGACTGCCTTCGGCTCAGGTCATGATCCTGGAGTCCCGATGGCTCTAGAACCAGACTTGATGACTTCAAAGTCATGCTCTGCAACAGACCAGCAAGGTATTTGACCTTTCTATGCCTTGGTCTCCTCATTTGTTGTGAGGATAAATAAGTTAATAAGCTTATAGAGCTTAGATCAGAACCAGAATATAGTTAAGCCCTCAAAAAACATTATAGTATTATTATATTCATACAATGCTCACAATAACTCTAAGGAAATCGAGGCTCAGAGAGGCTTAGCAGTTTGTCTAAACCACACATTTCAAAATAGGAAACAGCAAAATGGGTGAAGGGGAGTGGGAGATGCAGGCTTCCAGTTGTGGCATGAATAAGTCATGAGAATGAAAGGTCCAGCATAGGGAACATGGTCAATGGTGGTGTACTAGCTCTCCATGGTGACAGATGGTAGCTACACTTGTGGTGTGCAGAGCATAACATATAGAGATTGTGAATCCCTGTGGTGTACCCCTGAAACTAACAGAACATTGTATGTCAACTATACTCAAATAAAAAATTAAATAAACTAATTAAATAAAATAAAAGCCTTGATCTCAGGAAGGAAGGAAGAAAGGAAGGAAGGCTGGGAGGGAGGGAGGGGGGAGGGAAGGAAGGAATGAGGATTCAAACCTAAGTCTGTTCACTCAGAAGCCTTTGCTTTATGCAGTACCCCCACAGAGCTGCCCATTAAAGATGAGTCGGTGGTTTAGGTATTCATTCTTGAAGGTTTCCAGGAACAGAGATTCTAAATCCCAATGTGACACCTCATTTTAATGTCCCAAATCCCACCCAAGAGTGAGGCTCTCTTATTGCCAATCTGGACTTCATCTGTTTTATTTTAAAGGTCATTTTCTCTTTGAGAAGCCTGAGGGAAGATGGGACACTCACCAGGCATTTTCTTTCTTTTATATTTTTCATATATGTACTTCACATTTCCCCACCTATATGGAGAAGGCCGGGATCATTTTTGAGTCTGGCCCAAAGGAGGTGCTCAAAAAAAATGTGTTGTATGGAGAACAGCTTGGTGGTTGCCAGAGATGGGAGGTGTGGAGGTGGGTGAAATGGGTGAGGGGCTCCGAAGGTACAAATGTCCAGTTATAAAATAAATAAGTCATTGGATATAATGCACAGCTTGGTGACTATAGTAAATAATACTGTGATGCATATTTGGAAGTTGCTAAGAGAATAGATCTTAAAAGTTTTCATCACAAGACAAAAAGATTTAAAAAAACAGGAAAAAAAGATTTATAACTATCTGGGATAATGGATGTTAATTAGATTTACTGTGGTGATCATTTCACAATATATACAAATACCAAATCATTCTGTTGTACACCTGAAACTAATATAATGCTATTATGTCAAGTCTATCTCAAGCTGAAGAAGAAGAAAGGCACAAACCATGTGTTGTATGAATGAACAAACCAGAGAATGGGTGCATGGCCTCTAAGGTCTCTCCCAGATCAGACAGACCCCATCCTACCCCTGCCCACCCAGCTCGTTGCTTTCTCTTTGACTCCCATTTCTTTTCTTTTTTTTTTTTTTTTAAGATTTTGTATTTATTTATTTGACAGAGAGAGACACAGCGAGAGAGGGAACACAAGCAGGGGGAGAGGGAGAGGGAGAAGCGGGCTTCCTGCTGAGCAGGGAGCCCGATGCGGGGCTCGATCCCAGGACCCTGAGATCATGACCCGAGCGAAGGCAGACGCTTAACGACTGAGCCACCCAGGCGCCCCTGACTCCCATTTCTTAATCTCAGTGTTTCTCAAACAGCGGTGTTGCCAGGGCACCCTGAGGACATTGTGGAGTTGAAGTGGCCTTGGTATATAGTGACACCCTGGATCTCCTCATTCTTCATTCCCTTGGGCCAGTTTTTTACCAAGAAGCAGATTCTCTCCCTCTGCCCCTCCCCCACCTTCTAAAATAAATAAATCTTTAGAAAAAGAAAAGGGTAGAGATGGGGAAGGGTGGGGGTGGGGAGTAGGGGTGGGGTTGGGTTTAGGGTGGGAGATGCTGAGGTTGAGGGCGGGTGGGTAGATGACATGTGACTGGAACCCTCATGCGCATCATAATAGTTGGTCAAGGTCACAGGTGTTAGAGGCAGAGGAAGGTCGGGAGCCCTGCTAGACATTCACCCTTAAGATAGGAGACCTGGGCCTTTGGTTACAAGTAATGGAAGCCCATCTCAAACAAGCATACGGAAAAAAGAAAAGCATGTACATTGCTCACATAACTTGGAACTCCAGGCATGGTGCCAGTTTCCTATGAAGCTAAACATTCAAAGGAGGCCTCAATTTTTCCCTTTCTCTTTATCTCCCTGCCCTCTTGCTTTTCTCTCTGGGTCCGATTGTATTCTCTCCTCAGAAGGCAGGCTTCCCCCACCTGACGGCTGCTGGCCACCCTCAGTGGACACCCTTCCAGCTGCAGCAAGCTCTAGCTGTCATGACTGTGGTTAAGTGGGGGGCAGGGGAAAGGGGTTGTCGGGGGCGGGGGGAGGAAACTGGAACTGTTTTGTCAAAAAATCAAAAGCTTTCTCGGAAGCCACAGAGCCAACTTCCCCTCAGGTCTTAGTGATAAAAACCGGGTCACATGGATGCCCCTAGCTGCAAGGGAGTCTGGGAGGGTCGGAAACAGGGCCGTTGTTGGCTTAGACGTATCATGATCCATTGCCTGGGGCTGGCCATGTGGTGACATCACGCAGAACGAACTTGGGGTTTCTTAAGCCATAGAAGAGGGAGACTAGATTGGGCAGGTAACTAATGGTGCCTACCACAAGAAGGTGTCGTGAGGCAAACTCAGTAGATCACAGAATGAGAACAAGGAGAAGTTTTGCAGAAAAAAAGCAGGAATGCCAGCTGAACAGAAACAACTAATGTGCACATTACAGCTGGGAACTTAGAGGTGAAAGCCAGGAAAAGAGTTGAATCAGGAGAGGTTGGGGCGGGGGGAGCAAAAGGAGAGGACCCGCCAGCTATGGGCAGCACCTGTCAGGACATTTCCTGGAACATACAGCTCTTTATCTAAGGATATTCTGCCGCACTAGTTCAGCAAATGCAGAGGACTCTTGGTGAGCAAGGAGCAAATGAGACATCTCCTCACCACAGAGTCTGAGTTCTTCCTACTGTTTTTGTTCGATCCTGATTCATGTGCCAAGGCAACCCTAAACCAAAGCAACAAAGCTACGGCCTTGGGGCACCAAAGGGAGACACTGAAACATCTTCAGTGGTTCCCAACCACCACGAACTCAAGTCCAACTTCATGGTCTGGGCCCGGCACCCTCTCTCATCCGACAGCTTCGTCTCTCACTGTACTCCTCCAATCTCTGCTCTCCACCAGCCCATCAGAGCTCCCCAAATCCAGCCTGCACCTTCCTGACTCCAGGATTTTGTGCCCAATGCCCTTTCTGCCCATTCCTAGCTGTGACATCTCTGAGCCTCCATTTTCATATCTAAAAAATGGTAAAAGCATCTCTCTTATCAGGTGTTGGGAGAGTTTTGAAAATTAGGTAAGACATGTTACATGCTGAGAAAACTGTCCGGCACATAGTAAGGGCTCAAGACATGTTAGCTATTATTATTCATGAATCCCTATTTTAAAATCTTAGCAAACTCGATGTACGTATTGTAGCACTTACCCATTCCCTCCCTGCTGTATCTGTGAATGAATATGTCAAGAGGGTGAGCATCATGAGGCCCAGCGTGGTGGGTGTGGCTGCCCCGGGCACCTTGTTCTTTGCAGGGGGCCTGCGAGACACACCGCTCGTTGCTCTTGGACAGTTCAACCCGAGATGAAAGACCATCAGCCTGACAAGGGACAGAATGTGTCCATCCAGGACATTTTGGAGAATTCAGGGCTAGGCTGGGCAGAAAGTCAGCCTCGGGGGCTGCTCCCCCTTGCTGGCTGTGGGGCAACACCAGGAAATGGAGCCCACCCACAATTTCACAACGAAGTTCTTGGGAAAGTCAGACGAATCCATCCACTGCTGGTGTGTGGTTAAGGCCTGTTGCCAGGCATCTCCCCCCCCAAGGGCAGGAACCTGCCAGCATGAGGAGGTGAGGCCTGAGTGCCACTCACCTCCCTCCACAGCCAATCAGCAATGACTCAGCAGGAAGCCAGCCAAGGCCTGAGTCATTCCCTCCCCTGGCACCACACCCAGGGTTTTCCTCCAGGGCTGGTAAGCCTGCTTAGAGCTGGAGGTGTAAATCTTCAGTACCTGGGTCTACCCAGGCTAATGAAATCACTTCTTTAACCTAGCTCTGGAGTTAGACTGCCTGGGTTAGAAGCCTGGCTCTGCCTTTTATTTAACCCAGGGCAAGTTTCTTAGATTCTCTGGCCACACGTTGCCCATCTGTAAATGGGAACAATAATAATACATCCTTCAATGGAGTGAAAGAGCTTAGAGCAGTGCATGATGTATTGATATCCCTTCTAACACATGAAGCCAGTCCCACCTCAGGGTCTTTGCACTTGCTGTTTTCTCTGCCTAGAATGTTTTTGCCCCGGGTGGCCACATCCCTCACTTAATTCAGTCTTGACTAAATAATCATTGTCTCGCGACGGCCACCTTATGTAACCCCTCCTCCTCCTCCAATACTTTTACTCTTTCCCACTTTTTCTCCTTAGTACTTATCATCGTCTAGTAGCCTATGCATGTTATTCATGTATCTTCTCTACTGTCTATCTCCCTCCACCCACACTGAAATTCAAGTCCCACATTTGTCTGTCTCCTTCCCTGCTGTATTCCCCAGACCTACAAAAGTGCTGACACACAGCAGCTCTCAATAACCAAATGTGGAATGAATGTAAATGAATGTCGGCTTCTTCACAATTATTTGTCACCAATCATCATTATCACCAATAAAGGTCACCAATCAAGATCACCATTATTCCTTTACAGTGAGAATCAGAGAAAAGTTCAAAGTTTAAAACCTTACCGCAGTCTGCAAATCTGCTTCCAGTTCATTGGCTTGAATAAACAGATTCTCAAAGCTCTGACACATCTACTGTTAGGGTGGAAAATTCTGTTAGCCATTGGGGCTGGGCAGGGGGCCGATAAGGGACAAAAGTGATTCAGGCGGGGCTGCCCGAGAGTGGTGAGAACCAAGGAAGATGGGAACGCAATCCCCACCCATAGACATTACTATTAAAATTAAAAAGATCATCTCTACTGGCCAAACACATTCGAAACTGCATTTCCCTGATTCCAGATTCTAACTGTAAGTTTATCTTAGCATCCACTTGATCTTCCCAATTTTAAAATCTCCAAAGATTAATATGACTCAGAGCCTCTGCTTCTCCCACCACCTTGACATCAAAATCCCAGCTTCACAGGTCCAATAGTCAGCTCCAATTTTAGCTACCCTGTTTTGGGGCTGCTTTGCTGCCCTTATAACCACCCCCTCCCCCAAAGTTCAGCTTGAGACAACTCACCGGTGTATTCCCAAAGCCTAGCAGAGCCCATGACATACAGGGATGAGTGAATGAATGAATGACTTGCTCAGAGGAGGCAGTCATAAGGGCTCCCAGTACCTTCCTTGCCTCCATTATTCAATCTTCAATAGCCCCCAGGGAGACATCTACTGTCCAGCTGGAGTCTCTCTCCAGGACTATTTCTCCCCTACTCCTCAAGGGTGAAGGTCCATTAAGAAGACACCGATTCACATCATTAAAGAGAACTACATCAGTGTTCGGTGTAGTCCGCTGAGTCTGTGTAGAGATTGGGGTGACCCCACTTCCTCCCCAAGGACGGTAGGTGGGGACTTGCTTCTGTTTGTATAAAGGCCCATCCTGGTGAATTTTCCAAACAAAGAGAGACAGGTCCAGAAATGTGGAACCTTTACTCCTAGAAACAGAAACTGCCAGCATCCCTCCCTCTCCCCTCCCCCACCCCCCCATAGCATTTTCTCATTAAAATAGAAAGAAGAAATTAAGTCCCCCCTTCTCTCTCTCTCTCTCTCTCACACACACACACACATCCATGTACAGAATGGAGCCTAGACAGACTTGAGTTCTAATCTTTACAGATTGTGTGACCTTGAAGTTCCCTGAGCCTCTATCTTCTCATCCTTGAAATGGGAAGAAAAATCAAGTGACCTGCCGGGGTAGTGGGAAGATTCAATGTGAGCCAAGCTTCCTCCTGATTTGCCCAACCCCCCCCTTAGCCTTTTACTGGGTACTAGGTGGGAGACACACACACACACACACAGACATGCACACACCAGCCCCACCCCCACCTCCAAGATGTAGCCCGGTCCTGCAGAGAGGACCATTAAATTAGCTCTTGCCTAATGTATGGTGATTAACATAACAATTAAAAAATTTTTTAAAGCTAAAAAATTAAAATTAAATTAAAAAAAATTAGCTCTTGCCATCATCCTTGCTCTTTTGGCTCACACCCTGAATGCCGAGCCAAGACCACCAGCCCCATACAGCAGCCCTCAATGCCCACCACCGTCCTGCCTCTCCAAGCAAAGCCCTCCAAAAAGCAAATCCCATGTAAGGACAGTTGGGAGTCTGTGCAACATAAATGAGAGCCAAATCTCAGCAGTGACTTCAGCGTCACACACAGGCTTGCTGTTGCTCCTTGTCATTGGCCCCATACTGCACCCACCCTGGCCATTCACCTGTAATAACCATTTTCTTGCGTGTGTGTGTGTGTGTGTGTGTGTGTGAGAGAGAGAGAGAGAGAGAGAGAGAGAGTGTGCGTGCACACAGGGGAGGGAGGGGCAGAGGGAGAGAGAGAATCTTAAGTAGGCTCTACGACTGGGGGGGGCCTCCATCTCACAACCCCAGATCATGACCTGAGCTGAAATCAAGATTCCCATGCTTAACCAACTGAGCCACCCAGGTGTCCCCTGTAATAATCATTTTCATGGAAGCCTTAAAAGGTTGCTGCTCATTGACAAACACGGGAGTGGATATTTTCAGGGAATTTCTGCTGAAGCATCACCATGTGAAGACATCACAGAAAGCCCCTGCCAGCCCTGTGGCTTTGAAGACATCGCTCAACTTCGTGTTTCCTGAGCCTGAGCCCCCACAGCACCCAATGCTGAGTCCAGCGGTAGCACTGAACTCTGAGATTTCAGTGTGTGGTTGCTTCTTGGTCCCTCACTAACCTGCCAGGGCTTGAAGGGTTGGGACTGGGTGCCTGGCACCCAGGAGTGCTGAATAAATACTGCTTGGCTGTAAATCCGAATACAAGCCATCCAGAGAGGTTTTCTCTCGCGTCCCCATCCCTCCCTATCTAGGGGGAGGAGGGGTAGGGGCAAGGGACAGGGGTGTAGGGGACAGGGGACTTCTAGACTTTCTCAATATCCTTCTGAACTAAGAGAGCGTCAGGGCCTCTAGGCCTGATAGCTCTTCCTCTTTCTCCTCGTCATAGACACTACAGCTCTTGACTTCTAAGCCTAACATGGCTGGGGAGGAGGGGGAGGGGTGTGTGAAAAGATCAGAAGCCCAGAGACAGCCTTAGAGAATAGGTTTGCTGCTAAACCTGTTGTGTAACCTCAGGCAAGTAACCTGGGCATCTTCCTAAACCTCTGGTTTCTAATCTGTGAAGACAGGAAGCCAACACAGCGCCAACTACCCGGTGTTTAGACACACATCCATATTGCTAACTCATTCGATCTATAAAATGATGGATTTGGATGATGTAATTTCTCAATTCCTAATGGGAAAGATTTCAATAGTTGCATTCAAACCACTCCAGCCTGGAGTCCCAGGAAGGGATGGTGATGTCACAAGAGAGAGCACAGGATGTGGAGCTGATCTGGGTTTAAATCTCTGGTCTGTCACTTCCCCATTGTGCTGATGTTGAGCAACTCACATGGACACTCTGAGCCTCAGTCCCCTCGACTACAAAATGGGAACAATAGTATCCCACTCACAGGGCTGCCTGGAGGATAAAAGGAAATGGAGTACCTGGAAGCCTAGCATTGCACTCAGCACACCATGTCAGTTCCTGCCCCCTTCCCAAACTACTTAAAGAAGATGTGACAATCAGCCTTTATGCAAATTATTGCTGCTACTCCCTGAGGTCATTTGCTTGGGTCTGGTCTGTGAGAAGGAAGCGGGAAGTTGCATCTGACGGTCTGAAGAGTGCTGAAGACAAAGGTTTCACTTCTGCAGCCTTGACTCCAAGGCAGCGTGGGGTGGTCATCAATGCAGAGCCCAGCAAAATCAGCCTTTCCCTCCAGACTCTGCTGCCCCAAAACAAATACATTTCTTTAAAAAAAAAAAAAAAATTAAATTTTAAAAGGTCCCCCTTCACTGTGCTAAGTGCAGTCCAGAATCAGGGTCACCTTCTCTGAGACACCCTGATACCCCACCCCAGCCCCACTTACAATCCCAGCCCTTCTCCCACCTCTGGCAACTCCCCATTGCCCCGCCTGCTTTACTTTTCTCCATAGCACTTATCCCCACACACGTGCATGCACGCAAATGCACACGCGTGCACGCAAATGCACGCGCACGCACACGCACACACGCCCCTCACTGTAAGTGCTGTGAGGGTTCAGAATGGTAGGGGCTGTGTTGGCCGCAGTGTCTCCGGTGCTGAGACCAAGACCTGCGTTAGTAGGTACTAAATAAAAGTTTGTCAAAAGGATGAATCGGAGCCTGAGCTAAAGCCAAACTGGTAGTTATGGCCAGATCATACTAAAATATCACCTGGGCCCCTCATTTCAGTTTGCAAAGCTCTCTCACAGTATTTATTCGCTCTTGTGCAGAAGACTTGGTTTCTGCATTTTCTAGGTGAAGAAAGCTAAGTCAGAGAGATGGAATGCTTCCGGAAGCCCAGGGAAGCTCTTCTGGCCCTCTGGCCTTGGGCAAGTCACTTCCCACGTCTAATCTCATTTTTTTCTTATCTGGAAAATGAAAAGATGTGGACTGGGTCCCATCTGGGGCTAAGATTTTTAAACTCTAAAATCCCCTGACCTGGTTGTTAACCCTTTAAAGACTGAGTCAAACGGTGTTCTCCACAAACCCTAACGGCAGAATCAGGACGAGCTGCCACCTCGGCCCTTCTGATCCCATTTCCAGTTCTCTTTCAGACCCCACTCCACTGGGGGACAATGGAGAAGAAGGGGACAGCCACGTGGAGACCTGGAAGAAAATCGTTCTGGAGGGGCCCCTGGGTGGCTCAGGGTTAAGCATCTGCCTTCCGCTCAGGTCATGATCCTAGAGTCCAGGGATCGAGCCCCACTTGGAGTCCCACATCGGGCTCCCTGCTCCGCGGGGAGCCTACTTCTCCCTCTCCCTCTCCCTCTGCCCCCCCCCACTTGTGCACAGGCACACTCTATCTCAAATAAATAAATAAAATCTTTTTTAAAAAAAGGAACTGACAAGACTAGCTGATGGATTCATTAGAGGCTGACATAGGGTAAAGGAGTCAAGATTTTAGCCTCACTGCCTTCCCCAGCAAGACCTTATGCTTTTCTCCCTAATTTCTGTCTACTCTCTCCTCTCTGCCTTCTCTTCACCATCACCAAACCTACCCATTTCCAGAAGTCACGCACGCTCTACCGTTTCTGCTTCCCTCAGTCCCAGGAATCTTCCTTCACTGAATCTCTGGATCCTTGTGTGCGTGCATCCATCAGCAGGTGCCAACATAAATTTCTGTTTCAACAGCTGTGTTCTGTACCCCTATTAGGTGATCAGTTCTCCAAAGGTAGGTATCCCAGCAGAGCTGTAGGACAGAATGGCATGTTAGCCGGGGGGCACAGGTGGAATCTCATTCGTTAGTTACGTCAGATAAGTTACTGATGTCTCTGAGCCTCAACTTCAGGTTAAAAAAAAGGGGGGTGTAATTAAAGAGCTAACGCATATAAGTGCTTAATACGTGCAGTGCCTGGCACATAATAAGCCTCTGATAAATGATAGCTGTGGTTGTTATCTGCAAGACAGTTGTGCTGCTTGTGACAATGACTTTGGGCAAGTGGTTTTCCCTCTTTGAGTCTCAGTTTGCTCATCTGTAAAATGGGATGTATATAGAATTCAGCTCTAAGATTCTCAATGCCTCTGTTCCATTTGTTAATGCTTTAGAATCTACCTTGGGTAATGTTAACCCAAAACCCTTGTGATGTGATTCATTCTTCATAAGGTTGCACCGCCCTCTGTTGGAGGTATTCTGCCTGCATTTGTTGGATCCTTAAATCGACAGATACTTAAAAGCCCAGAAAGCTCCCTCGCCTCTATTCTAATAATCTCTTCTTAAGTAACATCTCTTTCCGTGTAGCTATAGATTATATTTACAAAAACAAAAAAAAAAGTGGGTTTTTCTGCATTTTAAAATTCTGTCCCTATTTTATTCCTTTTTTAGGTCCTTATAAGAATTTGGGTTTTTTTTAATTATTTATTTTGACATAATTTCAGACTTAAGAAAAATTTGCAAGAAAATTGTACTATATCCTTCGCCCAGATTCCCCAAATGTTAACACTTAACCTAATTTGCTTTATCATTTCCTCTCTGAATCTGTTTCTCTCTTTCTCTCTGTCTCTGTCTCTCTCTCTCTGCATATATATATAGATACACAATACACACACGTATATACACACATATATACCTAGTGCATGTATTTTTTTCTGAATCTTTGACACTAAATTAGACACGAAGCCCTTTTATCCCTCAATCCTTTATTAATGATGATATGATATTATTTTCAAATCTTCAGACTTTATTTAAATTTCTCAAATTATTTCCATAATCTCTATAGCAGAAAAAAATCCACATTCCATTTTACATTCAGTTGTCATGTCTCCTTAGTTTCCTTTACTCTGGAATAGTTTCAAAAATTTTCTTTGTCTTTTAAGATATCGACATTTTTGAAGAATTCAGGCCAGACATTTTGTAGAATGTTCCTTTATTTGGATTTGTTGGATGTTTCCTAATGATTAGATTCCAGCTATGCATTTTTGGCAGTAATACCACAAAAATTTAGGGTTTTTTCAGTTTAAAAAAAAAAAGCAGTGTGTATTTAGGAAAGATATGCAATAATAATGAAAATTATACAATTATTTATGTGTTTCTTTACATAAACAAACACTTGGGGAGCTTTTAAAAAATACCGGGGGCTCCTGGGTGGCTCAGTCAGTTGAATGTCCGACTCTTGATTTTGACTCAGGTCGTGATCTGAGGGTCCTGGGATCAAGCCCCTTGTCAACTTCGTGCTCAGTGGGGAGTCTGCTTGAGGTTCTCCTTCTCTCTCGCCCTTTGCCCGTCACATGGGCTCCCTCCCCCGACCCTCTCTAAAATGAAATAGGGGCGCCTGGGTGGTGCAGTCGATTGAGTGACTGACTCTTGGTTTGGGCTCAGGTCTTGATCCCACGGTGGTGAGATCAAGTTCCACAGAGGGCTCCATGCTCAGTGCGGAGTCTGCTTGGGATTCTCTTTCCCTTCCCCTGGCCCTCCTGCTTGTTCTCCCTCTCTCTCTAAAAAATAAATAAATATTTTTTAAAAATAAGATAAATCTTTTTTAAAAAATTAAAAATAAAATAAAAATACTGATGCCCAGCCCCATCCCTAGAAATGTTGATAAAATTAGGATGTTGAGTATTAGCATTTTTTTAACTCTCCTGGTGCTTCTGTGCAGTCCGAGTTGAGAGTCATTAATTTCTCCTCTGCTAACTCCAAAAGGAACATTGAACAAGTTACAGAGATCCATAAAAGTACAGTAAGATAAACTGGGAGAAGGGGAAGGACCCTCACTAGGAGAAGGACATGCATGAAGTCTCGAAGCAAGTAAAGCTTTCTTTGAGTGGGCGATAAATTTGCTCTAAAAAAGAACATGAAGATAGTGGAATAATGTGAAAGTCAGAAATCCAATTTTAAATGATATACACAAGATAAACCTACACTGCATCTAGAAAAAAAAAATAGAAGTGCCAGAGGTTGCATTTGAATGGTAGCATTATGGTTGATCTTTATTGTTTCCATATTTTTCTTTCTTTTTTTTTTAAGATTTTATTTATTTATTTTGACAGAGAGACAGAGAGAGAGGGAACACAAGCAGGGAGAGTGGGAGAGGGAGAAGCAGGCTTCCCACTGAGCAGGGAGCCCGATGCAGGGCCTGATCCCAGGACTCCAGGATCATGACCTGAGCCGAAGGCAGTCGCTTAACCAACTGAGCCACCCAGGCGCCCTCACATGTTGTTTGTTAAAGGCTATTTTCCATATCAGATGAACATTAAATATGAAAAACACCTTGTTATGCTTTGCCTAGTTGCTTTGAAAATGAAATTAAAATTCTTGTCATACTCGGGTTAGTTGCTTTCCACCAACATTCAGCCATGTGCTTTTTTTTTCTTAAAAAAAAAGCAAATGTACCAAATAAATTACAGTAGCCAGGCAATATTCAGTAATTTCATTTATAATAAGGATTTTACACATGATGCGAACATTTCTAGAACAGAGTCATTCTTCAAAAGGAACTCAAAGAATGTCTTTAATGTTTTCCCCATGCATTGAGACCAAACATTTTTACTGAGATCTGTCTAAAAGGCTCAGGAATAGGAAAACAAAATGTAAAAGTCTGGTTTGGTTTAGTGTAGTTGAGTTTTAATTGCTTTTGTTTCTAAGAAAAAGAATTGGAAAAATATGTGGGCTTTTCCACTGGGAGTTCTAGAACCAGCACAGGGCGGGGGTCAGGAGTCCTGGGTCCTGGTTAAGTCACTTCTCTCTGGGTTTTTATGTCTTTGTTTATAAAATGAAGAGTTTGGACCAGACCATCCGCTAAGGAACCCCCCAGCTCAAAAATTCACGATTTTCCAACTGGATTGTCCTGCATTGTTCTTAATTACCTGACTCTAATGAATGACCCAAATGGCAGCCCTCCCCTAGGTCCGGGCAGTCCCGAGACGGTGCCAGGACCTTGTTGTAAACACAAGAGAAATGAATCAAGGCAGTTTTCTCCCTGTCCACCCTCTATCCACTGAGGTGGCTCTTTTCCCCGGTAAGAAAAGAGAAAAACAGAAAGGAAATGGAATAACTGGATTTAGGGAAGTAAGAGGAAGAAGACAGTGGAGGAGCAGAAATGGAAGGAAAGGTCCCTTTTTGTTAAGGATTTTCATATATTTAGCCATCCCAACCATCAAAGTCTATGTAATATATTCTTGTATTCCAAATCGGATACAGTAAATTTAGATCTGTAAAGAGTCCTTAAAAAGTACTGCATTTATTTAAAATTCTCCCAAATGTTTTTCATTAAAGGAAAAGCTTTTTCTTCCCATCACTCAGTTTCTAGAGCTGTGCCGTCCAATATGGTAACTACTAGCCACCTGTGGCTATTTAGATGTAAATTTAAATTAATGAAAATTAAGTCAAGTTTAAAAATCAGCGCCTGGTCACACCAACCACATATCAAGTGCTCAAAGCCACACGGGGTTAGTGACCACCATCCTGGGCAGTGCAGACATAGAATATCTCAATTATCGAAGAAAGTTCTATGGACAGCACTGTTCAGGAGTGTTTGATTAAGGGAGAATGGAGTTCAGAACATTTGACAGAAAATTAGACAATGGGAGGATGAGAATGATATGGTCAACTCTTAGCAATTATAATAATTATAATAGTTCCATGTACTGAGTTAAGCGATTTATATGCATCCTGTCACTCCTTAAAACACCCTCATGAGGTGGATACCCATATTATCCCTATTTTACAAATGGTAAAACTGAGGCTTAAAGAGATAAAATTGCCCAAGGGCAATAGCAAGCAGATAAACCCAGCCTACCCAGCACCAGAGTCCATGCCTTCTTACCTCAAGTTTAAGGGGCAAGACAGACCTCTAGCTGGTTGCGGTAGGTGTCATAAGTCCTAGCCATCGTGTCAACACTGTCCTAGGCACTGGGGACACCATGCGCCCAAGCCCCCACCCTTGGGGCAGTTGAGAGACAATGGAGTAGCAAATAAATTAATTGGTTCAGCCAGTGACTAAGGCAAAGAAGTTAACAAAACAGGCTACCATGGTAGACATCGATGGGGAAGGGGCTCCTTGAGGCACTGGGGGAGGCCGCTCTGAGGGCTGACATCTGCGCTGAGACCTGAGTGAGGAGAAGGAACCAGCCAGAGGGAGAGTGGAGGCATTGACCATGCAAATGCCGCCTTGAGGCAGAGGCGGGCCCTAGCTTGGTGAGCTTGGTGAGCTAGCATGACCAGCATGGCCCAGCTGGTGGGGAGGGGAGGAAAGCACAGGGCGCAGAAAGTGGAGGGCCAGCTGTCCCTGCCTCAGGAATAGAGTCACCTCAGCTACTGGGTGAGAAAAGAAAACCCAGGGGCACCTGGGTGGCTCAGATGGTTAAGCATCTGCCTTCAGCTCAGGTCATGATCCTGGGGTCCCAGAATCGAGCCCCAAGTAGGGCTCCCTGCTCAGTGGGGAGTCTGCTTCCCCCTCTCCCCATGACCCTCCCCCTGGCTCATGCTCTCTCTCTCTCCCTCAAATAAATAAATAAAATATTTTAGGAAAAAAGAAAAGAAAACCCAGAGGGTCAGCAGGCAACTCTCCTCATTCACCTGTACTCTGGCCACTCCGGTGGGCCACCTTTTCATCTCACCCTAATTGATGCCCACTATTCTAACTGGCCTCCCACTTCCACCTGTGGCCCCTGGAGTCTGTCTCTACTCAGCTGCCACAAGGGCTCTGCTACTCTCCAAGAACAAAGAGTAAAAGGCAAAGGCATTGCGGTGGCTTGCAAGGCCCTAAGCAGTCCGCTCCCTGCCATTCTCCTGACTGGCTCTCCTCTAGCCTCCTTCTGTGCCCTCCACACCAGATACACTGGCCCCTTGCTGTCCCCAAACACATCAGACCACTCCAGCCTCTGGACTGCTCAGCTGGAATGCCCCCTCCCCAAGTTCACTGCACAGTTCACTCCCTGACCTCCTTAGGGTTTGGCTCTGATTCCTTCTCCACGAAGCCTTCTCTGACCACCATATTCAAAATCAAAACCCTCTTACTTGCTTTACTTTCGTCCCTATCACTTATCCCCTGCTAACATACTGTGTCTTCTCCTGCATTTCTTGAATGCATTTAGACTATACATTTCTATCTCCCGTCTTATCCTTTCCATGAGAGCTGGAGGAGTCTTTGCTTTGTTCCCTGCTGGATCCTTGGATAAATCCAGAATGAACATTGAGCTCCACTCTCTTAGGGGTCCTCTTCCAGATTTGGAGTTCTATCACCTGACACAGTAAATGTGACAGAACTCCTTCTCCCTATGACCCCCTGATTTTGGTTATTAGTCACAGATGACTGATCCAGTAAGATGATGTATTTTTTTAAATATTTAAACCAATGACACCTTCCAGTTAAAAATTTAACCAGGCCCCTGCAGGCCTTTCCCCAGCCTAAGACACAGACACCATGTAGACTAGCAGCAGCCAACAGAAATATAATGCAAACCACATATGCAATTTTAAATTTTCTGGTAGCCACACCGAAAAAAGGAAAAAAGAAACAGGTGAAATTAATGTTACTAATATATTTTGTTTAACTCAGTATATCCAAACATCATCATTTCAACATGTAATCAATATAAAAATTATTAATAAGATATTTACGTTCTCAGGGTGCCTGGGTGGCTCAGTCAGTTGGGTGTTTGCCTTCAGCTCAGGTCATGATCTCCGGGTGCTGGGATTGAGCCCATGTCCAGCTCCCTGCTGACCTCTCTCCCTCTCCCTCCACCCCTCTGCCCTGCTTGTGCTCTCTCTTTTGTGCTATCTCAAATAAATAAATAAAATCTTTAAAATAAAAAAGGTATTTTACGTTCTCTTTTCATACAAAGACTTCCAAGTTCAGGGTGTATTTTATGCCTAAAGTACAGCTCCACTTGGACCAGCCACATTTCAAGTGCTCATAGCCGTATGTGGCTAATGGCCACAGCACAGCTCTGTGGTCTCTGGAAGAGAGGCTACGGGGTACATAGTGCCCAAGCAGGGGCTTTGGGCCTCTGTCCGAAAGGGCTGCTAAAAAGCTCACAGGGGCAGAAGCTCCAGGAGCAAGCAATCCTCGTTCTCTCATTCCCTCAGGCCCTGCCCCCAGCCCCTCTAGGCTCATGGGTCTCCCTTGGGAGGAGTGGGTTCCTGATCCTTTTGGGTCTCTTCCACATCAAGACACCCACCTCCCACCCCCCGCCCCAGACACTCCAATGACCCACTGCAGAACCAGACTCTGCAGTGGGGAGAATCTGAGGTCAGCCACCTCCATCCAGGGGAGGAATGCAGGGACCAGACCCTCTCTCCCAGCAGCCCAGGGAAGGAATGCATGCAGAGGGTTCCCTTCTCCAGAGACGGGAGCTGTATGCCCAGCCCTAGGAACGGAAGAAGGGGGAAACCAGCCCTTCAGCTGGAATTTCTGTTCATACTTCTTTCCAGGGGAAAAAAAAAAAAAAAATCTGGAGCCATTTTGGCTTCCCTCTCTCCCAAGTCAGGACAGTTGACCGGTTCCCAGGGTGAAGTTACTTAGACTTCAGCCCCCCTTCTCATAGAGCTCTTTCCCCCAAGACACTGCCATATGGTCCTGTTTTGCATGCGCTGCTTGCCACAGCCTCAGTCTGGGCCGCCCCGGCTCTCAGACTCCCACCCACTTACTGTATTTTTATCACCCTCCCCTCAACCCCACACGCTTGCTTCTGCCTTTCCCTCCGCCCCATCAGCCTCTGCTGTGGTTTTTGATGATTTCCCCTTTGCTTAATCATTCTCGTGAAACAGGACCCGAAATAGAAAATAAGAGAGTGCTGACTTGGATGGAAAATAGACCCGCTAGAACAACTGCAAGTAACAACAACGTGCGAATGGCCATCCCCGCAGCGTGGCCAGCTCGCCGGTTTATGGACAGAGCAGCATCTTACACACCGGGCGCAGCGCTTTTCCTCTGCGGGGACAGCACGCGTGTGTTGAAGGCCTACTACGGACGACAGAGGCTTGTTGTGCCAGGCTCGGGGGGAGAGACAGGAGTGGGCACGGGTGTCAAGGCTTCTGGCCCCAAGGACCTTGCAGGGAATAAAGACAACGCCTGCCCTGCCCTGAAGGCTTTAAACCCGGCTGTCGGCGGGGCGGGGGGCTTCATGGAGGAGGGGCACCCGAGCTGGAACTCGAAGGCCCGTGCTGCTGAAAAGGTTGAAAGACAGTGTGCAGGGCGCCTGGGTGGCTCAGTTGGTTAAGCGACTGCCTTCGGCTCAGGTCATGATCCTGGAGTCCCGGGATCGAGTCCCGCATTGGGCTCCCTGCTCGGCAGGGAGTCTGCTTCTCCCTCTGACCCTCCCCCCTCTCATGTGCTCTCTCTCTCATTCTCTCTGTCTCAAATAAATAAATAAAATCTTTAAAAAAAAAAAAAAAGAAAGACATTGTGCATCGAGGCGGGAAAGGGGAAGGAAGCTCCCGCTCGGCACAGCAGCCGGCTGCTGCCAGATCAGCGGGGCCCGCTGCCGGACACAGAGCTCCAAGTGTTCAATGTCCTCCTTAAATGAAGGAAGGATTACCGACTTCCATGCCCGGCTTTCCCATCAATGGTTCCGTCGCTTCACTGTTCTGAGCTCTGAGAGCATCCACGTCAGAAGGTTGAGGGACGTGAGCCCTCAACGTCCTGGAGCCTGGTCCGAGTGGAGATGTGCTTTAGGCATAAAATACACCCTGACCTTGGAAATCTTTGTATGAAAAGAGAACGTAAAATCCAGAAGGACAATCTGGATCCTCACAGCTGAGCTGCCACCACTGTGGGCCCCTCCACAAGACTCAGTGTCGGCAGGCTACGGGCCACTTGGACTGGATGGCAACCCTAGCCCAGGGGCCTCCCCGGATCTGGCCTCCCCGGATCTGGCCCCCCCGGATCTGGCCCCCAGCCGCTGCTCTGAGCTCCGTCCTCTTCAAACGGTCTGAGGGGCCACCCTCCTCCGGAGTGGATAAAGATTGTTTTCTCTTTTGCAAAAACGGAATGGAGAGAAAGGAAAAAAGAAAACGTCTCCAACCCCTCCACCCTGCGAAAGTAATCCCTGCTCTCCAGGCAACCAGCCAATCGATGGGGAAAGTCTGAAAGAGCTTTACAACTCACACAAATTCGAAGTCAGAGGCTTATTTTTATCGTGTCTGGAACCATGCCCCCCAAGTACAGCTCAGTGATCCAAGAAAGGCCATTCCTGGTCCCCATTTAAGTGGTGGCCTCCACACACGTTCCATCACATCACTTGAGTTTGAATTTTTTTTTAAGATTTATTTATTTATTTGAGAGAGCGCGAGAGAGCAGGGTGGGCAGGGGCAGAGGGAGAGAATCTCCAGCAGACTCCCTGCTGAGCGCGGAGCCCAACACAGGGCTCGATCTCACGGCCCCAAGATCATGACCTGAGCAGAAATCAAGAGTCAGGGGACGCTTAACTGACTGAGCTGCCCAGGCTCATGCCCGGCTTTCCCATCAACGGTTCCGTCGCTTCACTGTTCCGAGCTTTTTTTTTTTTTAATAGCATTGATCACGATCTGAAATTCTCTTGTTCATTCATTTGGCTTCTTGTCAATCATAAGTCTCCTCCCTCACCCCCAACCAAACTGCATCCCCAGAAGAGCAGGGTCTGTCATGGCACTGGAGTACCCCCAGTATTTTGCAACAGTGTTAGCATGAAGTGGGCATTCGATAAGCAGTTGTCAAAGTTCACAGAGGGTTAAATGGTAGTATCCATTAGATCTAGAAAAGCACATGCCCTCGACTCTGAAAATGAAAGTGGTAGAGTGATTCTGACTTCCATTTTCCTTACAGAAAGTAAGAGAAGCTCTGAACCTCATTTGTCAAAACAGTTCATTACACCACTGTTTGTAATAACAGAAGCCTGGAAGAACCTAAATGTCCATGTGGTAAATAAATTGCAATACAGTTACACAATGAAGATACTATGCATACTTATGAAAGAACAAGGAAGGTCTTTGTGAACTGATATAGAAAGATTTCCTAGATATAATCTTTGGTGAAAAAAGCAAAGTACAGGACAGTGTTATTAAAGTATGCAATCATTGAGGGGGGGATGAATGGGGTGGGAGGGTGTGTTCATATGTGCTCATTTATGCAAACAGTATTTTCTACCAGGGTGCAAAAAAACTAGGTGTAATGTCTACCTGCAGGGGCGGGGAACACGATTACTTGAGAGGAGAGACGATTTTTCATAAACCTTTTTGTAAATTTTGAGTTTTGAACCATAAGAATGTATTACTGATTCAAAAATAAAATCAATTAAATCCACAACCATATTCATTTATTTAAAATATCTACTGATTGAATAATTAATCTGATGTATGCAGTTTAGAATCCCTTGGTGACTTTGAGGAAACATAAGCCAGCGTCCCTTCCCATTCTCATTCAAGGTCACACTCCTAAACCTGCCTTTGCTCTTCCTCTCCCTGCCTCTCCCCTCCTGTAAAATAAGGCCACTTTCCTGAAGGTGGGGCCCCTGGACGAGGCTGTGTCACTTGCTCGCTGTAGGTGTGTGAAGGACAGGTAAACTAGCTTGTGGTGGCAACAGGAATTCCCTCCGTGCCAGTGTGTTCCTGTAAACAATACAAGAATGTCATCATGTTTACATAATAGGGAGTTTTACAAAAACAACTTTCCTGCTTCCTTAAGTGACTAGATAAAAAAATAAATAAACTTGGCTCTGCCCTGAGTCAACTGGCTCAGCTGGAAACCATGGAGTCTGGGGAATTTTTTTTTTTTTAAAGATTTTTTTTTATTTTTTATTAGAAAGAGAGAGCACAAGCAGGGGAAGCGGCAGGCAGAGGGAGAGGGAGAAGCAGACTCCCCGCTGAGCAGGAAGCCTGATGTGGGGCTTGATCCCAGGACACCGGGATCATGACCTGAGCCGAAGGCAGACGCTTAACCATCTGAGCCACCCAGGCGCCCCGAGTCTGGGGAATTTTTACTTTTTTGAAGATTTTATTTATTTATTTGAGAGAGAGAGTGAGTATGGGGGGTGGGGGGCAGGGGCAGAGGGACAAGCAGACTCCCCGCCGGGCAGGGAGCCCGATGCGGGGCTCAATCTCAGGACTCAGAGATCACGACCTGAGCCAAAGTCAGACACTTAACTGCCTGAGCCGCCCAGGTGCTCCAGTGTGGGGAAATTTCTGGGTGAAGAAGCAGCAGTAGGTTCTCGTGTGCGTGGTGTATCCTGGCAGTATCAGTCTTGAGCTGATGGAAAAAGGGTCTCTTGGAAACTACAGTGTCCACAGACAGCAGGGCCAGCCTTTGGAAAACCAAACTCATCTCCTAACTTGGCTCTGAAGGCAGCAAAAGCAGGGTCAGCTTCCAAGGTATGCAGCCCTCACTTACAAGGGCCTTTGCACTTGTTCTAATGCTCTGCCGTCTCAGTCTTGACATTCTTAATAAATCTTTAACAAGTGGCCCATATTTGCATTTTGTACTAGGCCCTACAGATTCCATAGTCAGTCCTGCAGGAATTATCACAAAAATCCTTGTCATCTCAAGTGTGGTTTATTGTTTGTTGTGAAAAATACAGTGTTCTCATTCACCAGTGTACCTGACTTTCTCAGATCCTTCTCTGAAAATCATTTTAGGAGAGCTTCAGGGTCCAGGAGAGCTTCAGAATCCAGGTACTGGGGTGCCTGGGTGGCTCAGTCAGTTAAGCATCTACCTTCGGCTCAGGTCATGATCCCAGGGTCCTGGGATCGAGCCCCGCATTGGGTTCCCTGCTCAGTGGGAAGCCTGCTTCTCCCTCTCCCACTCCCCCTGCTTGTGTTCCCTCTCTCGCTGTGTCTCTCTGTCAAATAAATAAATAAAATCTTTAAAAAAAAAAAAAAGAATCCAGGTAACTGTGGCCATGTGGGAAGGCAAGGGCATGCATGCTCAAGGTCAAGGGACAGGGACAGGGCAGCCCACTTTCTACCAATTTGGGAAAAGCCAGGCACTGTTAGCATTTCTCTTCATTCCCAGCTCACACAAGGTGCCTAGAATTACTGGGTTCACAGCGTAGCACCTTTGAGGAAAACCCAAAGAAGTCACAGGGACAGGCCTCTAATTCTTTTGCATTTGTTCTTTAATTTAAAAAATATTTATTGAGCGCATACGTGCTGGGCATGCAACAGGAAGGCACCTTCCTGCCGTCATGAGCTTACAGGGTAGCAGAGCTAGGCAATAAGCAACTAAATGACCACAATGAGAAATATGAGATGTGATAAGTGCTGTGGAGGAAGCAGGTGCAGAGGAGAGAGAGAGGAAAACTGGTGGGTGGTGGGGACTACCTTGATAGAGTCATTAGGGGCGGCTTCCAGTTGCTCAGTTTACCACCTGATAGAGCACTCGCGTGCAGAATAACAAGGTTTAGTATAAATGCCGTACGAGTATCAGACATGCGCCTTGTGGAAGCGCTCATGCTCACTGAATGTGGCTTATATTAAACTTTTCTCAGGAGCACCGAGTCCCTGAAGCACCCTGGCCTGGGAGGCAGGAGCCTTGGGCCGGTGGGCCCTCCATCTGCCTGGCACTTGAGGGTTTACAAAGCACGTTCGCATCCAACTTCTCATTCTCAACAACCTTTGAGACCAGGTGGGGATTATCATTAACTCCACCTTCTAGAAGGAGGTTCAGAGAGGCTAATCTAATTTGCCTAGGTCACACAGGTAATAAAGGAATCAGGAATCAAAATAAGTCTAGCTGATGCCAAGTCTATCCGAGGCTCTTCCTAGTAAGTCATGTCATTCCGTGTCAGGGACCTCCCGTGTTTAGAAGACGCTGCCTTCCTTTCTGAGATATCACGGGAGGGCCCCACTGCCTGTGACCCCGCCCGGAACCACTGCCTAGTAGAGTTGCAAGGGCCCGCAGAGATCTTAGTCAGTCTCCTCGTTTTATAGCTGAAGAAAACACAGACTCACAGAGGGAAGGCGGTTCGTGAATCTCCAGCCCAGATCTCTTTCCACTTCACTCAAGACCTTCTGGGTTTGGCTCACTTCCATTTACAGAGAGGTTAGCCCTTGAGCTAGGAGAGCTTTGCGGGAAAGAAGAGTAACCAGAACTAAAATGTAAAGGGTTTCCTGGCAACTAGAAAAGTGGCCATGCGTGCTTTTGCCACCTGGCATCCATTTTACCCTTTTTCTGGTGTTCCTCATCCCCAGGCTTCCCCTAGGAGGACCACTCACATCCCCTAGTCAGGCTCTGCACGCGGGTGGAATTATTTCCAGGAGTTCATCTCACTTCCTGATTTAGGAGTGGGCACGTGACTCGGGGTTGGCCAATCAGAGCATCACGTTTTCCTGGCCATGCGATTGGCTCCGGAATAGACATGTGACCTATGCTCAGCCATTCATGTTTTCTCCCCGAAGAACCCTCAATCTTGAGAGTAGGGCTGGAGCAGAAGACGTGGCTGCAGCTCATTTATTCTTGCTGCAGCAACCTGTGCTTTTCAGCCTAAGTCTTTAGCTTTCTCGACAATTCATCCTAACTGAAAACCCCTCTGCAACCCTTTTGAAATGGTAGTTAGGAAATCAAGTGATAATATGGTTTCCTTTATCTCCTGACAAGACTCTTTCACTGACAGGTCGCAGCTTTGGTCTTGAATAGTTACTTGGAAAATGAGTCCCAGTGCAAGAAAATTCAGCGGACACAAAGTCTTTTCATGATTCCTTTAAGTCAGTGCTTCTCTTGTGTGTGAGGTCCCTAGATCAGCAGCAGCTGTAGCAGCTGGGAACTTGTTAAGAATGCAAATTCTCAGGCCTCACCCCAGACCGGAGGCATTAGAAACTCTGGGGAAGAGGCCAGCAGTCTGGGTTTTTCAGAAGCTCTCCAGGTGATTCTGATGCCCACTAAAGCTTGAGAACTTCTGCTTTAAACCACTAAGTTCAGTACTATATGAATTTACTTAAAACATTCAAATATGATCTATATGTCAATTTTTTAAAAATAAGCTCTGTGCCCAATGTGGGGCTCAAACTCACCACCCTGAGATCAAGGGTTGCATGTTCTACGGACTGAGCCAGCCAGGCGCCCCTCAATTCTTTTAAATGTTAAAAAAAAATTGAAATATGAAAGGTAAAAGATGTCTAAAATTTGTGTCTCACTTCAGACCAAATTTTATAAGATTATTTTATGTTAATCTAATCACCTAAAGACAGGGCTTGGCATCAAACAGACTTAAGTTCTAACCCTCCTTCGGCTACTTGTTGGCTATGTAAATTTAGGCAAATTATGACATTTTAAGCTTCAGTTTTCTCATCTAAAAAACCTGCAATAAAAACCCCTCTGTCCTAGGTCATGTGGACATTAAATGAGATAACGAATGTAAAATTGCTAGCACATAAGATCTCAGTACGTTTCAGCTCGTTATTACTATGTATATGGGATTAAGGCTACCAATTACTTATTTACAAGCACTGACTCCCTTTTACTGTCCCAGCCTGGCTGAGAACACATTTACCATTTGTCTGAAATTGATGTCTAGCCTGAGAGCACACTAAGTGGAATCAGAAAGCCCACATCCTAGGCTTGGCCAGTAACTCACCGCATGACATTCAGTGAGCCAATTCCCATCTCTCAGCCTCAGGTTCCTCAAGTTTTAAATAACCAGATTGTGACAAGCTGGGCTCTAAGGTCCTTCTGGGCTCTGACACTCTAAAATTCTATGCCTTAAGGCTTGAATGGGTTTTTTTTTAATTGGCTGTAGGAGGCACAGTCTTCAGTGCCAAAATGCAGCTGGGAGCATCTATTTTTTAGGAGACATGAAAAGAGGACCGAGCTCTAAAGGTGGGTATGAGCGGGAGGCAAATCTTCCCACAGAGCAAATGTCCCTATAGACTTATCCACCTGTCTCGGGGACCACCCCATCCCCCAGACCTTACCACCATGGAACTCGTCTCCTCATTCAGCCGGGAGAAGCACGCTCCCTTTCTCTATCTACTGCCAATTGATTCATCACCTGGCTTGGGCGGAGTACTCAGAACTCTAGCCAAGGGCCCTCCCAAAACAGAAAGCAACGTGGCCACTAGCCCTTGAACCTGCCAGTAAGAACAAGAAGTTCAGTCGCTGCTGGGTTTTAAGCCAGGTTCCAGGGCATCTCATGATAGCCCTACTCTACTTAAGCCAAAAGGGCATGGCATCAAATCACTCTTTTCATCTTCCTCTTTTTATTGATCTACATCTTCTATGGTGTTTCCCCCTACATTGTATGTTTATCATTTCTGTTTCATCCTCAAAGCAATAGCCTTTGGAGATCCTCACCAAGCACAGCGAGTCTTATTTGGCAGTAAGAGCACAGTGCTCCAGGAGGCTGGAGGCCCCAGGTCATGGGTATCCTGGCAAGTCACTTAGCATCCTCGGCTCTGCTTATCACTGTTGTAAAGTAAGGGCACGTTGGACCAGCATTTCACCTAGAATACTTCGCAAGACTGCAAATCACCACTCAAGGGTTGGTGGCTGGCAAAAATTTCTGAAGAGTCCTGAATCCGGTCCTGCCCCCTCCACAACCACAGGCCACTGACCGGTCTTGGCCAGCTGTTTATGGATGTGAGTAAACAGGGAAGACAATGTGAATGGACTGATGCAAATCTACCAACAATACGACCCTGCTATCCTGCTAAGGGATTGGGGGGTGGGGGAGGGGTCAGCAAGTGGGGAGGTCTTGAAAGACTCACATACTTCCCCAGACTCCCAGACTCATAAAGGACAGCTTGGGAAGATAGGTGGCAGCCAGCTTCATCCATCTCGTCCTCAGTTTCCTTTCAGATAAGGAAACTGAGGCCCAAAGTGGGGTAGTGAATCCTTAAGATCACGCAGAGAGTAGGTGACGCCAGGTCAATGCTCAGCCAACAACAGCCCCTGACTCTGCTTTTATGTCATGAAAGTTAATGGGCCCAGGGGAACTTCTCTACCACGAAGATGGTAGATCAGATGGACCCTTCAGCCCTGCTAATTAGGATGCTCATCAAAGCTGCAAATCACCCTCTGGCACCGCTATCCCCATAGCAGCGACAGGAGGTGGCTCTGACCCTGGCTGCATTTTTCCCAGGCTATCTCATCAAAGGGCCTGCCTGGCCTTGCCGTGTTATCCCTTGATCTTAATCAGCTACACTCCATTTTCTATCGTGTTTTATCCACAAAAGCCTCCTTGGCTTCCCAATAGGAAATCCAGGCCAAGGTCCCAGAGTTAGTACGAAAGCCAGGCTGGGACCGGTTTGATGAGAGAAAGTACAAAGGATGCGCTAGGTCTGCAGCCCGCAGTGCCTTCAGAAATCCACACGTGTGCACACGAAGGCAGTGCGGGGCAGTGGAAAGAGCAGGCAGACAGGCCTGAGTTCAAGTTCCAGCTACTTCCCAGCTGCCTGACTTTGGAGAAGATATTCAGCCTTGTAAGCCTCACTGTTCTCATGTGTAAGATAGGGGTGTCTCTACTTTGCGCACATGGTTGTTGGATTGTGTATGTAACATCATTAGCACTGGGGGGCCTGAAAGATGGAACTCTGGGCATGTTGCTCCCCTGATGCTCCACGTTGGAGTGGTGCTAGTGAAGAATTACAGGTTTGTCCTGACCTGGAGGCGGCCAGGGTGTGACAGGCAGAGCCCATGACTTGGGTTCGAGGATAGCCCTGATGCTCATCAGCTGTGGCCAATTCCTCTTCTCCTCTAAAATTCAATTTTCGAATCTCTAAGTGGAAAGCTTTTCCTGTACCTGAGATGATGGTGATGAAATTGCTTCATAAACAGTAAAACACGCCAGTGTTATCTCTTCTCATTAGCCCACACTGGTATGTAGCCAAATCCTCCTGAGGCCTTGGACAAGTCCTTAAACTTCTCTGGGTGTATCAGTCGAGGTCCCAGCAGGAAACAGATGGCACATCCAAACTGGGTGATTTGACTCGAGTGTAATAACGCAGGTACTTGCAACAATGTGAGCACAAAATGGATAGTGCGCTATCTCAGGGCTAGTTACTGCAAGGAGCCCTTAGTACACCTAGGGCTTGAAGGAACGAGGGAGAAGCAGGCACTTGGACCATCCACAGGAGCTGTGGCCTTCAGAGGAGGGATGCAGCCTGTGCAGATGCTCTGGCAGGGAGCAACAGGAGAAAAGAATACCCTTATGTTGCTCTCCTCTGCCTTCCGATCTGCTGTGGGTGCTTCCCTCTGGCCTGATCAAACTGGAAACCAGAGAGTAGGAAACCCACTGAGGCAGTCCACACAGGCCTGCCTCCCAAGACACAGCGCAGGGCAGGAAAGGGTAGAGAGCAGGTCTTGGAGGGGCATTTGGCAGAAATCCAGCACACTGGGCTTGAGTGTCTTCTACAGTTAAAGGGTGGCATTAAATGAAACGATGTCTCCTTTGGATCTCCCTCTCTAACAGAGTCTCAGCATTTTCCGAAGCTCCAGACCAGAGCCCAGAAGGTTTAGACCCAGAAGGGAATCCAACCCTCTCCCGGGGAGATCTTTAGCCTTTCCAATGAATCAAGCGCAAGGACATCCTTTTTTGGCAGTCCCTAAGTTAAATGACCGCCTTTGAGTCCCATACTCAAAGCAGTGGGCAAGCCAGCCAGAGAGGGAGTCATTATTTGGATTGACTATGTTTTAGTATTTATTTTTCTCTTTTAACCAGAGCGAGCCAGGTGCATAACTCAAACGCTAAACAGATGCCCTTCTGCTTTCATTCACTGGAAGAAATAGAATGCAGTATAGAAGTCTCTTTAGGCCTTATCTTTAGAAATAATAAATTGCATGCAAGCGAACACCCTGGAGCAATCTATTTTTTTTTCCAGCACCTTCTAGCTGACAGTCAATGTGGCTCCCACGGGAGATATCAAAGAGCTGAGTAATCTTGTGGAGACAATAGTTCCCAAATCCCCTTTTTTCACTCCATCCCATTCCAGATGGGTGACATAAATCAAGTGCCCATAAGAGAGCTTCCCAGGCGATCTGGGACGATAGTTAAAACTGTAGGCTCTAGAATCGGTAAAGCCCAGGATTCAAGTTCTTGCTCCGTCACTTACTAGCTGTCTTCGTGACCTTGGATGAGTGACCTAAGCTTCAATTTCCTCATCTGTCAAATGAGCTTAATAATAATGCTTTATCTGCCTCATAGGGTCATTCCAAGAATTGAACGAAATAGTACAAACATTTAGCACATAGGAAACATTCAATAAATGGTAGTGGAGGGAAACTGGGGAGCTGCTGACAGATATATGACACTAGATCCATAACGGTGCCTCTCCCCCAGCCACAGCACTTCCCCTATGCTCCTTCTATGGCCCTCATCACTTTCCCGTGCATTTTAGCCATCCCCATCCCACCCCTGCTCTAAACATATCACTCGCAATGCTTGTCATACCCACAGCCCTTTGCTGTGGTTTGTTCTCCATAGTATTATAAATCAGGAGTAGCTTTTAGCTCTTAAAGCGAATCATCATCATAAAATACTGTGTATTAGTTATTCCAGCATTATAAAATTCAGGGCAGGGAAAGGCCATCCCAATTCTGTAACGCAGATGGCACTAGAATCTTAACCATAAAAGTTAATGGGTGGCTCAGTTGGTTAAGCATCCAACTCTGCTCAGGTCATGATCTCAGGGTCTTGGGTTTGAGCCCTGGGTTGAGCTCCACACTCAGTGGGGAGTCTGCCTGAGATTCTCCCCCTCTCCCTCTGCCCCTCCCCCCACCTCTAAAATAAATAAACAAATCTTTAAAAAAAAAAAAAAGAGTTACCTGAAGCCTATCAACAAGCTGTGAAACACAAATACTACCTGTTTAAGGGCTACCTGCAAACACAAAGCATACTCAGGGGAAAAAAAAGAAGGGAGAAAGGAAAGGAGGGAGGTTTTAAACATATGTACCTTTTATTTTTTAAGTATTTTTACTCATTTTACTTTGTACTTAGTTGTCTTTGATTTAGGAGAAACCGGCAAGGGATTTTCCTATGAGATCATAAGGTCAGGACCACAACCCCAGAAAGAAGCTCTATTCGTCCCCGTTTTATGGTTGAGGAAACTATAGTTCAGAGAGGGTGAGTGATTTACTCAGAGTCACACAGCCAGTTAAGAGAAAAAGTTCAAATCTCAACAAACAGATATGTATGTTTTTATGCCACTCCCTTCGAAAGTACTTGCACTGTTTATACATAGCTCCTGAAGTTGCTAATGGCACAGACTGTGAGTCAACACCGCAGACTTTCTCAATGTCAGAAAACGTCATCACGAGCCATTTGCATTGTGGCATTGTGCCTAAAGAAAATTTATCTAATCTGTTGTCTAATCTCTTCCATCCACCTTTTATGGTGATAAACTAGTGGCCTAGAGGAGCCAGCCATGAACGTGAGGTGTGGCGCTCTTCCAGCCTTGACTCGCATGTTGCACCCTCCCTCCTTCATTCAGGCGGCCTTTTAATCTTCGTCTAAAATCTTGACTCTGTGGTCTTATGTGTCCACACCCTCCTGTTTCCAGCCCCACTGCAGTTGCTCTAGTTCAGGTCTTCAGATTATTGCATAAGCTCCCCATGATCTCCCCATGTGCAGCCTCTCTCTGTTCCAATCTGTTTCGCACCCATTTACAGGTTAATTCATCTGCGACACCACTCATATCACAGCACTTAAAAACTTTCAGTAGCTTCCTATTGCCTATAGAAAGGCTATAGAAAGCCTCTTATCCCTCATTCAAGACCTTCAATGATCTCTTTCTAATCTGTCTTTCCAACATTAACATCCTTGTTCCATTGCTCCCAGCAAATTATATTTTTCACTAATGCCCTCAACTCCCCATATTTTCCCAAAATGATGCAACCAGAGCCCAGTTTCTCTCTCTCTCTCCCTCCCAGCTCTACTTCCTCAAAGAGGGTTCCGTTCTCAAAAGTGTCTCTCCTTGTGTCTGAAGATAACTGGCAATGACTTTGAAGGCCACATGCTTCCATGTTCAAATTCAGCAGAGAAGAGGAACCTCCGCTTCCTGGTAGATCTCACTGTCCCTGACTAGCTTGACTTTTGTCATACACCATCCCTGAATCAATGCTTGTGGCCAGGGGATGGGATGGGTTCGTTGGAGGAACTCCCTGTATTTCCCGGTCATGAGGTTTGGGTAAGACTGACCCTCACCTTCAAGTTCAGGTATGAGCCCTAATTGACCTAGGGTAATAGACACTCTGGAGGCCTTTTCTTTCATGAAGCCTTTCCTTTACTCCCCTGGCTAGAAAGCAAGTTCTTTCTCATTTGAACTTACAAAGCTCTTTAACAGCATTTTTTCTGTTGCTATTACCACTGTCTACCTTGCATTAAAGCTCTCCGTCTTATCTCTGCATCCTGAATGCTCATCACACCCACAATCTCCTATGAGAAACGGCTCTGTCCACAGTCCTTCGCTAAGCAGCCACCTCTGAGTTACTTTATGTGATCATAGATCATATCCACCCTGTCTCCCTGCTGACCATGCTGATTAGACCTGAGGTGGGCAGGCAACCATAAGCAGCCTGCAGCTTCTAGAATGTCTAAAACAAACAGTTCTACCCAAAGACCTCAGTGATTAGCTTTGAAGACCATGAGAGACCTGCCACAATGAGTAGGCAGGAACCACAAGGCAAGGCAATGACACAGAGGGTAGAGAATAAATGCTATTATCCTCAGGGATAAGAAAGCTTAAGACTCAGAGAAGCCAAGTAACCTGCCTAACAGGTAGCCTAATCCTAAAGCCAACTCTCCCAACCAGTATACCATACTCTCAAAATGCTCCCCAAAGCAACTGCATTACATTCAATGCAGACAAATCCTTATTATACAAGCTAATGGAGGGAAATGTTACTAGGGAATGAACAAAAGGACCATTGGTCATTGGTGGCGGCTCCTTTCCCTGGGACGGTCTGGTCACCCATGCCTCTCTTCCTGCCCACGAGTCTTTTGGTCACTCCTTTCAAGATTGCCTCTGAACATTTCCCCCACATCAAACCCTGATCTGAAATGGTTTTCATCTACCGTCAGCCAAGAGAGGTCTCATTGACCCTGAACATGACGAGCAGAATGCCAAGCCCTGGAGGAAGGCCACTGCAGCGGATTCTTGTGGGGGAGGCCACCCAGCCTACAACAACCCCCATCTCTTAGAAGTTTCCTCCACTGCCACCCAAGAATGGGTGCGAGCAGCACTGTGCTAGGTACCTTTATTCCCACGGACTCGTCTTACTCTCACGACAACCTTGAGATGCACAACTGAGAGTAAGTCAACCATGCAAGGCCACCGTTCTCTAACATGCTGTCATCATGATTTTTTTTTTTAAAGATTTTATTTATTTATTTGACAGAGAGAGACACAGCGAGAGAGGGAACACAAGCAGGGGGAGCAGGAGAGGGAGAAGCAGGCTTCCCGCCGAGCAGGGAGCCCGATGCGGGGCTCGATCCCAGGACCCTGGGATCACGACCTGAGCCGAAGGCAGACGCTTAACGACTGAGCCACCCAGGTGCCCCTGTCATCATGATTTTAACTCAGGTCTGGCTGGCTCCAAAGCCCTGGTTCTTTCCACTGTTCAGTGCTGCCTCCGAAACGGAAAGACAAATGAGACTCTTGCATTTGACTTAGGATACAACATAACTAAGGTTTTGGCTTCATTTTCTTTTTATTGGCATAGGTTGTGCTCAATATAGACGGTTATCTTTAGCCTTTCTTTGGGCAATGACACATCTGTAAAACACCAAACAAACCCTTGACTTGTTTAACAAGCTGGTATTGTGAGTCTGGAGAGTCTGTGCACATGGTCACATTCAACCACGGGATCGGTATTAAAACAAGTGACTGTCCCAGGGATACTCCGTCAGATGGCTTAGGATTCTCTTGCGATGAGGATATTACTGATGAGAAATTTTTAAAGGCCTGAGGGAAAACCTTCCCTCAATTATGGAACGCTTCCAATATATCTGAGCAGAGTTGGAAATGTGTATGTAATATCCTGATGGGAGTCTTTTCTGCAAGTCCAAAGCTGTTTAGGCAAGTTGCTCCAGAAACACTCCCCAAATGTAGCTAAATTCCAAAAATTAAGTGGCTCATGTTCTATTCTCAAATCACTGTTTCACTGTGGGCTTCTACTGCTCCAGTCTATCCAAATTACACCACACTTATTTGAAAGAAGGGAATATTTTATCTATTTCATTTATAAAGTCAATAAATTTATTCTGAGCACCAATAGGTGGCAGGTGCTAGTGATTCGATGGTGAATAAGCACCATCTCTTCCATTAAGGAGCTTCAGTGTTTGACTCACACGGTGTCCCTGCAATTCCATTATAGTACTAATGAGAGCTTCTTTCTGTTGATGCATTACAGTTCATTTGAGTGTCATGATCATCCTGGAGTAGGCAGAGCAGGTTTAACAATCTCCATATTACAAACAAGGAGCCTGAGATGAGAAAAGTTATGTGTTTTCTCCAAAGTCCCACAACTTGTAAATAAGAGATCTGAGAGTCAAGCCCACTTAATCAGGGAGTCCCACTTATGGAGTCAACAATGCTCTCTGATCATATTTGAGACTTGATATTTCTTGAAGATGCACAGATTTCTGTTTGTGGTACTCCAGAGTTAAGGGCTAGCACACTATGGCCTGTGGGTCATATATGCTGCCATCTGCATTTATTTGTTATAAATAAAATTTTATTGGAAATAACATGTTATTGGAACACAGCCACACTCATTCACTTGCAAATTAACTATGCAAATTAACTATGATGGCTTTTGCGCTACAACAGCAGAGCGGAGTGGTTGCAATGGAGACTATGAGGCCCAAAAAGCCTAAAATACTATTTCTGGCCATTTTAGAAGATGTTTGCTGACTGTTGGTCCATAACATGAATTTAACTTGTCTTCCCCTTGATCGCTGTCTTTGGCGAGGGTCATGGATCAGTCTGAGACCAGGGGGTACAACGGAGGCTCTTAAAGATCACAGTTCCATAAACTCCACCTTTCACAGGGCTTTTCTCCTTCTGTCTGACCTCAGATACTGCCTTCCTTCTCAGTTCCAGGGGGAGGACCAAGCAAATTTGCATATTTGAATGGTCAAGGCTTCCAGTCGCCCGGCTCACGCTTCTCTGCCCAACGCACCCTTTGTGATACCTTCACAGCAATTTGATTCCCTCAGCGAGTCTCTATCCCAGACACCCTCTGCTCTCACTAACTCAACAAGCAGGCCCTACATTCTGTCTTTGATGCCAGGCAAGCCTAGTATGGTATTGGGGTGGAGATGGGAGGCATTTAATTCAATGTGTCAATTAAATTCACTTTGACAAAGACCTCACACTCAGACTTTTGGCATCATCTACAAAAGAACTTACACCTGGAGTCACTGTGCCATGCTGGAGGATCGCAGCTAATACTGGACCATGTCACACAGAGTCTACTTTGAATTAATATTGCTTTAGAATTCCATCATAATTTGTGAATAACATTATAAATCTAATTTTCTTTTCTGGGGGTAAAAATATTCATTTGTTGGGTGCCTGGGTGGCTCAGTCATTAAGCGTCTGCCTCCAGCTCAGGTCATGATCCCAGGGTCCTGGAATCGAGCCCCGCATCGGGCTCCCTGCTCGGCGGGAAGCCTGCTTCTCCCTCTCCCAATCCCCCTGCTTGTGTTCCTGCTCTCGCTATCTCTCTCTGTCAAATAAATAAAATCTTTTTAAAAAAATATTCATTTGTTAAATCCAAACATTTTAAATATGCCCCATTTGTATAACACTGCTTTAGGTCTTCTCTATATTTCCATTTATCAAGAAGTACAAAAAAAACCTCAAAAGAATTCTGAGCTTCTTTTGACTTTCAGAGGCCCCAGTGCCTCAGTCAGCTAATTCTAGTCAATAAACGTGCGCCAAAAGCGGGCGCTGGTCTTTCCTAACAACATCCCTGAGTTTGGCCACAGTTAGGTATGTTTTACTTCCTACTATCCTGTCCCACATTATGTGTACATCTCAGGATCCATGGAGGCCAATGAGGAGGAACTCCTGCAATTTTCCCCTCTTCTGCAATCTCTCCTGCAAAAGGGGAGAAAGATCAGCCCAGAGAAGAACTTATTTTACTTTATTTTTTTTAAGATTTTATTTATTTGACAGAGAGAGAGACAGTGAGAGAGGGAACACAAGTAAGGGGAGTGGGAAAGGGAGAAGCAGGCTTCCCGCTGAGCCGGGAGCCCGCTGAGCCGGGAGCCCGATGCGGGACTCGATCCCAGGACCCTGAGATCATGACCTGAGCTGAAGGCAGTCGCTTAACCAACTGAGCCACCCAGGTGCCCCGAGAAGAGCTTTTTTTAAAATCTTAGACATGGGGGGAGTGCCTGGCTGGCTCAGTTGGTGGAGTATGTGACTCTTGATCTTGGGGTTCTGAGTTTGAGCCCACATTGGGTGAACAGATTACATAAAAATAAAATAAAATCTAAAAAACAAACAAACAAAAACCATAGACATGGGGCAACCGCAGTACTCTCTACTGCATCAGTAGAACCAAAATGCAGGCTTCCTCGCACACAGCCATAACCCAGTACTGCACACATTCAAATGTCATTAGAGAATGAGCAACCAGCAGAATCGTCTGCCTATCCCCTATTTAACTTGTCCCAGTGCTGCCTACAATGCTGAGCTTAACATATATGTGTATGTTTTCATATGTAGACACACATAGAATATATACACCTATTCACACACATATCATGAATTAACACTGATTTCTGAAATTTTGCTTCCAGTTTCAGGTGATAGGGATGAAAGTTACTGCATCTCTACATGATCTGGAAAGACTCAGAGTCTAAAGGGGTTGGGTGTTTGTTCATTTAATAAGCCTTTATTAAGATGTCTAGACGCCCAGTTCCTTTGAGCAGTGAATAACGGGCTCAGCTACGTATGACAACCTTAGATTCAGGAAACTCAAAGATGCCCTTGAGGAGCCCATCTGGTCAGGGAAAGAATAGGGAAACACATATGATATTGTAACAGTGACCTCATAAAGTGATGTTCAAATATTATGAGAGGGAGAAGTGATCAAGGATAAGGAGGCATGAAAACATGGGGCCAGTTTAGGGAACACTGAATATGTTTTGGCAGAAGGGAGAAGGAGCTTTATTGTTCTGCACAGTGGTTCCCAAGCCTAGAGGGTCATCCAAATCCCTTGAAGAGCACTTAATTATTCAGCCATTTAAAAAATGAGGAAATCAGGGCCCCTGGGTGGCACAGTTGATTGGGCACCTGACTCTTGGTTTCAGCTCAGATTGTGATCTCGGAGTCGTGAGATGGAACCTCATGTGTGGCTCTGAGATCAGCACAGAGTCTGCATGAGATTCTCTTTCCCTCACTCTCTCTCTCTCTTTCCCTCTAAATAAATAAATTTCTAGGGGCACCTGGGTTGCTCAGTCGGTTAAGCATCTGCCTTCAGCCCAGGTCATGATCTCAGGGTCCTGGGATTGAGCCCCACAATGGCTCCTTGCTCAGCCGGGAGCCTGCTTCTCCCTCTCCCTCTGCTACTCACCCTGCTTGTGCTTGCTCTCTCTCTCAAATAAATAAATAAATAAAATCTTTAAAAGTAAACAAATAATTTTTTTTTTAAATGAGGAAATCATGTCACTTGCAACAACATGGGCATTATGGTAAGTGAAATAAGTCAGACCAAGAAAAACAAATACTGAATGATCTCACTTACATGTGGAACATAAAGAAAATAAAAAACGAAACTCATAGAAAAAGAAATCAGATTTGAGGTTACGGAGGGTTGGAGAGAGACAGGATGAAGGTGGTCAAAAGGCACAAACTTCTATTTATAAGATAAATAAGTATTGGGGACGTAAGGTACAACAGGATGACTATAGTTAACACTGCTGTATGCTATATAGGAAGTTAAGGGAGCAAATTCCAAGAGTTCTCATCACAAGGGAGAATATATATATATATATATTTGTATCTATATGAGATAAGAGTTGTAACTAAACCTATTGTGATCATTTCACAGTATATGTAAGTCAGATCATTATGCTGTAAACTTAAACACAGTGCTGTATGTCAATTACATTTCAATAAAACTGGAAAAAATAAAAGCAGTGATTTAAAACTAAAAATGAGGGGTGCCTGGGTGGCTCAGTCGTTAAGTGTCTGCCTTCAGCTCAGGTCATGATCCCAGGGTGCTGGGATCGAGCCCCTCTTCAGGCTCCCTGCTCGGCAGGAATCCTGCTTCTCCCTCTCCCACTCCCCCTGCTATGTTCCCTCTCTCGCTGTCTCTCTCTCTCTCTGTTAAATGAATAAATAAAATCTTTAAAAATTAAAAAGAATAAAAAATAAAACTAAAAATGAGGGGCGCCTGGTGACTCAGTCAGTTAAGCATCCAACTCTTTAAAGATTTTATTTATTTATTTGACAGAGAGAGACACAGCAAGAGCGGGAACACAAGCAAGGGGGAGTGGGAGAAGGAGAAGCAGGCCTCCCGAGGAACAGGGAGCCCAATGCAGGCTTGATCCCAGAACCCCGGGATCATGACCTGATTCGAAGGCAGACTAAGCATCCGACTCTTGATTTCAGTGGAGGTCCTGATCTCAGGGTCGTGAGATCGAGCCCCCTGTTGGGCTCTGTGCTCAGTGCAGAGTCTGCTTGAGATTCTCTTTCTCCCTCTCCCTCTGCCCCTCCCCCTGCTCACATGCTCACGCTCTCTCTCTCAAATAAATAAATAAAATATTTTAAAAAAACAACTAAAGATGAGGGGCACCTGCCCGTCTCCGTTGGCAGAGCATGTGACTCTTGATCTCAGGGTTGTGAGTTGGAGCCCCATGTTGGGTGTAGAGATTACATTTTTTAAAAACTAAAAATGAGAAAAGAGAAAGGAAATTACCCTCCATGCTCACCCATCTGGGTATAGCCTAAGCCTCTGCCGTGTACTAAGTTCCCCCAGGTGATTCCAATGCTTTGCTGATTAGGAACCACAGGTGTGAACCAAGCCCTCACCCAGCACCCACCTCGTGGTGAAATTGTAGTGTTCAGAACTTTCTCCCTACAATAAAAGGGAAATGAAAGTTCTGTGGTCACTAGAACTGACTGCCCAGGTGAACTCTCAGTTCTGCTTTAGAAAGAGAAAAGCACATGAGGCCTGAGGTGGCCCATCCCTCCAGTGGGCTAGCTACATGGGATGTGTAAGAACTTTCCATCCACTGACGAAGCAGCTACAAGGATGCAGGGAGAGAGAAGGGGCAGCCTGGCCAAGAAAGTAGCCTATGGGCAGGAATCCTGATAAAGAACCTGTTCTGGTGCCCATGAACCTGACTATGATACTACACCCACCAAAGGACTCTTCCTTCCTGACTTTCTTGGTTATGGCCTTGGTTATGACCTGTGTGTTTGGGAAATTCAGTGCTGGCTACCCCGTTGGAAGATGAAGCATATTCCTAGCAGGTGTGAGCACGGGCACACACACACACACACACACGCACACGCACATGCACACACCTGCAAAATAAGAGGGGAAAAGTTTTTTTTTTAAGAAAAGCTCTGATGCCATCATAGGAAAAAATATTTCCCCTTAGGTTTATGTATTAAATGTTGTTCCTAGTTCAAAGTACTCGTGGGAATAGAGTTGTACCACAATTTTTTTGCCTTTTTTTAATTAATAAACTGTACTTTTTAGACCAGTTTTAGGTTCACAGCACAACTGAATGGAAAGTACAGAGTTCCCATATACCCCTGTCCTCACACAAGCATAACTTCCCCCACTATCAACATCCCCCACCATTGTGGTACATTTGTTACAATCCACGAACCTACATTGACACATCATCATCCAAAGGCCATATTTTCCTTTAGGCTCACTCTTGGTGTTGCACACTCTCTGAGTATGGACGATATAATGACACGTATCCACCATTGTAGTATTGTGCAGAATAATTGCACTACCTTAGAAATCCTCTGTGCTCTGCCTATTCATCCCCCTCCCGACTAACCCCTAGCAACGTTTAATCTTTTTACTGTCTCCAAAGTTTTGCCTTGTCCAGAATGTCATATAGTTGGAATCATACAGTATGTAGCCTTTTCAGATTGGCTTCTTTTACCTAGTAATGTGCATTTAAGTTTCCTCCATGTCTTTTCATGGCCTGATGGCTCATTTCTTTTTAGAAGTAGTAATATTCCATTGTCTAGATGTACCATAGTTTATTGATCCATTCACCTACTGAAGGACATCTTAGTTGCTTCCAAGTTCTAACAATTATAAAAAAGCTATTATAAACATCCATGTGCAGGTTCTTCTGTGGACATAAGTTTTCAGTTCATTTTGGTAAATACTATGGAGCATGATTCCTGGATCATACAGTAAACGTATGTTTAGCTTTGTAAGAAACTGCAAACCGTCTTTCAAAGTGGCTGTACCATTTTGCATTTCCACTGGCAACGAATGAGAGTTCCTGTTGCTCCACATCCTCATCAGCACTTGGTGCTGTCAGTGTTGGGGATTTTGGTCCTTCTAATAGGTGTGTGGTAGTACATTGTTATTTTAATTTGCAGTTCCCTAATGACATATGTTACTAAATATCTTTTCATATGCTTACTTGCCAACTGTATATCTTCTTTGGTGAGGTTGCTCTTTAGATTACCCATTTTAGATCTTTCTTCTTTTCTAACATCTGCATTCAATGCTATAAATTTCCCTCTAGGGCGCCTGGGTGGCTCAGTTGGTTAAGCGACTGCCTTCGGCTCAGGTCATGATCCTGGAGTCCCGGGATCGAGTCCCACATTGGGCTCCCTGCTCAGCAGGGAGTCTGCTTCTCCCTCTGACCCTCCTCCCTCTCATGCTCTCTGTCTCTCATTCTCTCTCTTGCAAATAAATAAAATCTTAAAAAAAAAAAATTAAATTTCCCTCTAAACACTGCTTTCACTGTATCCCACAAATTTTTATAAGTTGTGGTCTCATTTTCCTTTAGTTCAAAATATTTCTAAATTTCTCTTGAGATTTCTTTGTTATTTAGAAATGTGTTGTAGGGCGCCTGGGTGGCTCAGTCGTTAAGTGTCTGCCTTTGGCTCAGGTCATGATCCCAGGGTCCTGGGATCGAGTCCCACATCAGGTTCCCTGCCCGGCAGGAAGCCTGTTTCTCTCTCTCCCACTGCCCCTGCTTGTGTTCCTGCTCTCGCTATCTCTGTCTCTGTCAAATAAATAAATAAAATCTTAAAAAAAAAAAAAAAGAAATGTGTTGTAGTCTGAAAGTAGACATTGTATGATTTTCATTCTGTTGAATTTGTTAAAGGTGTGTTTTATGGCCCAGAAGGTGGTCTATTTTGGCAAGTGTTCCATGTGAGCTTGAGAAGATCACATCATCTATTGTTGGCTGAAGTAGTCTACAGATATCAGTTATATCCAGTCGATTGATGGTATTGTTGAGTTCACCTGTATCCATGGATCCTGAGATCCTGACCTGAGCTGAAATCAAGAGTCAGTTGCTTACCCGACTGAGCCACCCAGGCACCCCTCTCTCAACACTTTAAATACTTCACTTCTCTTGCTTGCATGGCTTCTGAGAAGTCAGACATAGTTTTTGTCTTCATTCCTCTTTAAATAAGAGTTTTGTTTTGTTTTCTTTCTGGCTTCTTTCAAGATTTTTTCTTTATCTTTGATTTTCTGATGTTGGAATGTCATATACTTAGGTGTAGTTTTTTTGGTCTTTTATCCTGCTTGGGGTTCTCTGAGCTTCCTGGGGTTTGGGGTCTGACATGAATTTAAGGAAATTCTCAGTCATCGTTGCTTTAAATTGTGCTTCTGTTCCTTTTTCTCTGTTCCTTCTAATATTCCCATCACATGTAAGTTAAAACTTCCGTAATTGTCCCACAGTTCTTGGATATTCTATTCTGGGTTTTGTTGCTTTTTTTTCCCCCCAGTCTTTTGTTCTCTCTGCTTTTCAGTTTTGGAAGTTTCTATTGTCATATCCTCAGGCTCAGAGATTCTTTTTTTTTTTTTTAAGATTTTATTTATTTATTTGAGAGAGAGAATGAGAGAGAGCACATGAGAGGGGGGAGGGTCAGAGGGAGAAGCAGACTCCCTGCCGAGCAGGGAGCCTGATGCGGGGCTTGATCCCGGGACTCCAGGATCATGACCTGAGCCGAAGGCAGTCGCTTAACCAACTGAGCCACCCAGGTGCCCGGCTCAGAGATTCTTTCCTCAGCAGCGTCCTGTCTGCTAATGAGCCCATCAGAGACATTCTTCATTTCTGTTACTGTGTTTTCTTTATCACTCGCATTTCATTTCATTCTCCTTAGAATTTTTATTTCTGTTTACATTATCTATCTGTTCTTGCATGTTGTATACTTTTTCCATTAAAGCCCTTGGCATATTCATCATAGCTTTTAAAAATTCCTGGTCTGATAATTCCAACATTCCTACCATATCTGCTTCTGGTTCTGAGGGTTTTGAAAAGTCTCTTCAAACTCTGTTTCTTGCCTGTTTAATATGCTTGTAATTTTTGTTGTTGTCAAAAGACAGGCATGGGTGCCTGGGTGGCTCAGTCGTTAAGCGTCTGCCTTCGGCTCAGGTCATGATCCCAGGGTCCTGGGATCGAGCCCCACATCGGGCTCCCTGCTCGGCAGGAAGCCTGCTTCTCCCTCTCCTGCTCCCCCTGCTCGTGTTCCTGCTCTCGCTATCTCTCTCTCTGTCAAATAAATAAATAAAATCTTTTAAAAAAAAAAAAAGACAGGCATGATGCACTGTGGAAAAGGAATTGCAATAAATAGGCCCTTAGTAATATGGTGGTGGTAAGGTGTAGGTGGCAGGGACATATTCTATAATCCTAGAATTAGGTCTCAGTCTTTTGGTGAGCCTGGGCCCCTGGACTGTGAGCTTACCCGGTGCTTCTCAGCTCCTGCCCCACCTTAGGTGGGACAGGATGGCTGGAAGGGCTGGAGTTCTGTATTTCCTTTCCCCCAGGCAGGTTAGGCTCTGACAAAACCCCAGTAGGTTAAGCTCTGGTAAAATAGTTTCTCCAGAGGACAGGCACTGTTGAGAACAACAGAATGCTCTGACATATTTCAGAACAGCTCCTTTTTTCCCTCCACCTGCCAGAAGTATGAGTACTTTCCTCCAATATTTACTGTGAGGATCTGCTAGAGCTCCCGAAGGTAAAATTCACAAAAATAGCCCTCCTCCCCCCGCCCCACAAATGGGTCCCCTGGAGTTTTTAACTCTCAGAGCTGGCCACACTGAGCCTCCAGCAATTTGTCCATCACAGTTCAGGTTTTTCTGCCGTGGACATGCTTCTCTTGGCAGTCTCTGCTCCTGTAAGTTTTGATTCTCTATATCCACCTGTCTGTCTGCCCAGTTCTGGGAATAGCAGTTTGCTCTGTGACCTCATTTCTTTGACAGATTTAAGAAAAGTTGTTGATTTCTCAGTTGGTTCCGCTTTTTACTTGTTAGGACAGAGTGGCAATTTCTAAGCTTCTTACATGCTGGATTAGAAACTGTAAGTCCCCCACCATAATTTTTTCAAGAATGAGGTTCTCTAAAAGGTTTTACTCTGCTCTTGGAGAACTGAATTTCAGTTAACATTTGTCAAGCACTATCCATGAGCCCGATGTCTGGCAAATACTTCCACATTCATATCTCATGAAGTCCTCACAACAGCCCTGAGAGGTAGGTTCCGGTCGTGATCCCAGGGTCCTGGGATCGAGCCCCGCATCGGGCTCCCTCCTCGGCGGGGAGCCTGCTTCTCCCTCTCCCACTCCCCCTGCTCGTGCTTTCTCTCTCTGTCAAATAAATAAAAAATAATAAATAAATAAATAAATAAATAAATAAATAAATAAATAAATAAATAAAATCTTCTAAAAAGATAAAATAAAATTATCCCCATTTTACAGATGAGGAAGTGGATACTGGAAAATTTTTAATCACTTGACAAGCTTACACAAATGGAAAGTAGAGATAATATTAAAACTCAGGTCTTCTTCTAACTCCAAGGCCAGGGACTTAACTTTGCAAAATGAAAAGTCTCAAATGATTTCCTGCTCTTCTTCCTCCCCTCTGTGGAACCTTCACTCATGTTTGGGTTGGTGTAGAAGTGGGAGCATTGGGAAAGCTGAGGTCCACCCACTGAGTCAATGTCATAGCAGAAGCTTGAGAAACTATACGGCAAATGCAATTCAGGTTTATTCGGACCTCCCAAAATGTACTGCCAGAAGTAGTAGACAGTTGTCACTATCCAATTTCAGCAAGCAGTTCTTCCATTTCATTTTTGACTGTATAGACCAGAGGTTCTCAACCAGCGTCTGCAGATTCCTCAAGGGTCCTCAGGGATTTCAAGAGGTTTGTGAATCTCTTGGAATCATGTTCTATTTTGTAGGTGTGGGAAAATGTGAATTCTTTAAGGAGAGGGTTTTTCTCTTTCATTAAATTCTCAAAGAGTTCTCCAACACAGACGAGATTAAAAAATAATCAATATAGGCTTTGTCCAAGAAGAATTTGTTTTTAAATTTCCTAACTCCAGCCCAGGGAGAGGACCAGATACAAGTGAGGAATGCAGCAATTCGTATCAGGAAATAATAATCACACTAATACTTCGGTAATTACTTTTTTCCTCTGTGCTGATAGAGACATAGATCTGGCTTTGGTGAAACCAGAAAAAAGAAACCCCAACAATTTGTGCAGAGACCAAGAGGATGCATCTGTTTCCTGAATCAACCAGATCAAATGAGCACTCCATCAAACGCCGTCTGTGCTGAGACTTTATTTTCTTCCAAAGAAAGATGAAGCACTTACATTCAAAGGGGGTGGGGGGAATATGTCCAAGCCAAAGGAAAATATAATCTCTACTTTGGGCTAATGCCAATGGGTTTCTTGATATGGCGCCTTCTCCAAACTGAATTTCACTCCTGACAGGTATCATTTCTACAGTGCCTGTAAAGTAACTCCACTCTCTGAGGTTTTAATACAATGGAGGCTTTGGCTCAGTCTGTCTGATTTATTTCAGCCTGTGCTACATCGTGTATTTGCCACCCATTCCTGCATCTTCCCCACTCTCCCTCATACCTGCCATGATCCAGTCATGCTTAATTTTTTTAAAGATTTTATTTATTTATTTTAGAGAGAGATGAGATGAGAGGGAGGGGCAGAGGGAGAGGGAGAGAGAGAATCTCAAGCAGACTCCACACTGAGCGCAGAGCCCGACCCAGGGCTTGATCCCAGGACCCTGAGATCATGACCTGAGCTGAAACTAAGAGTCGGACACTTAACTGACTGCACCACCCAGGTGCCCCTGATCATGCTTAATTCTTTGCCAATGTTTTCAATCACCTCTGCACCTTTGCATTTGCTCTTCCCTCCCCTTTGCTGTTCCCTCTACTTGAAATGCACTTTAACCCCCCTGGTTATCTCCTCCTCAGCCCAAGGGATGTCTCTTCTAGACAGTTTTCTTCAACCCCTTAGAAAGAATTGTCTGCCCTCGATATCTCTATAGTTCCTGTGCTTACACTTTTCCTAGCACCCAGTGCACCATTCCATCCAAAGCTCCTGGAGGGCAGGAGCCATGTCTTTCACCTGGGACCTCAAAGTGCACCTCACCTGTAATAAGCTTTTACTGAATACATGTGAAATGAATGAGCAGTTAATTTCCCACCAGTGCCTAAATAAGGGGCATTAAGTAACAGACCCTTGTGTAAATATTCTGCTGTTGAAAGAAATAGAAATACTATTCCCTTTTTTTTTTCCTCTTGGAAGCTGGGGGTTTTAGAAATACTGACCTCTCAGTATCAAAAAGCTCAAATTAATACCCCCCACCCATATCAAAGATGCTGTAAGAAAAAAAAAGAAATGATTACATAATCTGACTTATTATAAGAAAAGAGATTATGTAAGACATTAAGAGAAAAGTTTTGGATTTTAGTCTCAAAAATACCTGTTTTCTTTTTTCTGAGGACATTACTGTGATGTTTGGGGTAAATGGCCACTATTGACCATTTCTTTAAATCTTCTGCTGTGGGACATATAAATTCCTTTTAAGTATCTGGTTTTCCAAGAGGCTTAATCAGAGCTGCTTATTTAGTCATAATGATGTTCAGCTCTAAATATGAGAAATGTGATTGCAAAACAGAACTATATAAAGTGTTTAACTTCCTCTAAGAAAGATAATGTGTGGAGAGAAAAAAGGAAAACAAACCAGAGATCAGTGACTTCAGTAATTACATCTGATTGGGAAGACATGAGTCTGGTCTCTGCTTCATGTGCTTAAGGCAAATGAAATTAATTGAATCACAACAAAAAGAAAGACTCTAATCCCAGAAATGGGATTTGAAATAAATCCATATTCTTGAAAGAATAGAATAGCTGCTCTCTTTCCTGGAGGCAGGTAGCTGCATAAAATGACCAGCCCATGCTAGGATTCTGATTCTTTTGTCATGCTGAAATGATGTAAGAGCATAAGTTTTTATTTAGAGTTAGAAGGGACTTGGAAGATCAATTACTCCAGCTCTCACTCGTACCCATCCTGGTTTGACTCATAGCGCTCTGTCATATGCCTGGAGAACACACAGATAGAATCCAACCTAAAGTAAGTTTCCTCAGAAGAATGTGGTCCTCTGACTATTTGCCCCAATGATCATCTGGTCTAAATGCCTTCAGTTCTCTCACAAGGAGGATGCTGTCTATATATAGGCTCCCCACAGATACGCCCATTGCCTTATGAACAAAGTGTGTTCTCGTCACAGTATCTAATTCAATAAAGAATGACCCAATAGCCTCTCCAAGGTCACCAGCTTGTTAATGGTGGAAACTGGACCAGAATTCCTGGTGTAATACACTTTCCCCCTCACCACGATACTTCCTGAAAACTATTCCAAAATGCTATTTGTACAGTTCTGAGCAGGAGGGTTTGGCCATATCCACAGAGAATACGGAAGCAAGTTAAAAATTCTGCTCTTTTACAATGAATTCACAAATACCTTCATGAGGTGATGCATTGCACACAGCCCTGAAACAAGGCAATGTGAAAGAGGTATCTCAAAGCTGAGGGGAAATTGGTAACACCAAAGCTTGTGGTGTTTTGCCTTATTCTAAAGCACTTCACAGTATTAGAGGGGAGGATGTATTGTGAGAAGCACTTCTCAAACTTCAGTGTGCCTAGATGTACCTCAGGATCATGGTAAATGCAGATTCTGATCCACAAAGTCTGAGGTGGGGCCTGAGATCATGCATTTCTAACATTCTTTCAGGGTTTCCCAATGCTGCTAGTCCAGGGCCACACTGTAAGGAGCTAGTTGTAAGGAAGAACATCAGTCTGGGAGGCAGAAGATTTGAATCCAAATCTCAGCCGCACATTTATGAGCCTTGTAAACTTGAGCAAGTCTCACTCTGTGTCCTCATCTGAAAAGTGGGGGTTATAACCACATCTCTATAGGTACCAAGAGCCTGAGACTGTTCTCTGCCATCCCTTTTCTGGGGCTCTAACCTAAGCATGTGTGCATATGGATGTGCAGGAACATTTCAACCATCAAAGGTGTTTATCACTGTATTTTTTGTAATAGTGAAAAACAAGAAGAAACCTAAATAGCCAAAATTAGGGAAACATTTTAGCGAGCTAGGATATATCCATTGGATTGAATATTAAGTAGCCATTTAAAATCATATTTAGAGGGCGCCTGGGTGGCTCAGTTGGTTAAGCGACTGCCTTCGGCTCAGGTCATGATCCTGGAGTCCCGGGATCGAGTCCCACATCGGGCTCCCTGCTCGGCAGGGAGTCTGCTTCTCCCTCTGATCCTCCTCCCTCTCATGCTCTCTGTCTCTCATTCTCTCTCTCTCAAAAAAAAAAAAATCTTAAAATCGTATTTAGAGAGAAGACATAATATGCATAAATGTTCATGCAATAACATACTAAAGTTTAGAAGCCAAAATACAAACTTGTATGTACAGAATAATCTTTACACTAAATATATGAAATCCCCGCCCTTGCTGACTCACAGGGACATGGAGAATAAAATTAGAGGAATTGATAACTGACTATATAACTAGGAGGTACTATTATGACTCTTTTTTAATGGCATTGAGAAAATCCAGGTCAGGTCTCATTGCGTGCCTTGGCAGCCTGCCCTAATTCTGCAACATAACATTTCCTAGAAGGGCCAGCCCCCATCTGAACATTCCCTCTTAGCAGGAAGAATTCATTCTGACTATGCTCTAAAATATGAATGTAAGGAGGAAAGAATGTGTATTTCCTCTGTATGTTGTTACCTTTGAGAAAGAGGAATGAGGGGACAATTTTTTTAAGAGTTTTCTGGTACAAACTATTTAAAAAGTGAAGTTTGAAGGGTAGAAGGTGATTTTAAGATCAAACTTGGGTTTGCATCTCAGATTTGTCCTTTATTGGTTGTGAGACCTTGAACACCTCAAACTCCCATTTCTCTGAGCTTCAATTTCTGAATCTACAAAATAGCTCTCACAGTATTCATCTCATATAAAGTAGTTTGAGGAATAAGTAAAAGAATTAGTGGAAAGTGACTAGTATAGTGTCTGGTACACAGCAGATTCTCAATAAGTCATGGCTAATTGTGGACGACAGGCCCTGAGGTGACCCCTATGCTCACACCTTGTGTGGGTATGGGTGCGACATTTGACTTGCTCGTAATCAGTGGAATATGGCAAATGAGATTAGAGGCGCAATTATACAACATAAGGCTCCGTCCTGCTAGCACCACCAGAGAGATTCCCTCTCTGCTGCTGGCTTGGAAGAGGTAAGCTGCCGTGTTGCAAGAGGGCATTTAGAGAGGGTCATGCAGCAAGGAATTGTGGGACTTGTGGGCCACCTCTGGTAGCTAAGAGTGGCCCCTGGCTTAGAGCCAGCAAGAAAACGGAGACCTCAGTCATACAACCAAAAGGAAATGAGTTCTCCCAACAACCTGAATGATCTTGGAAATTAATTCTTCACTGCTGGAGCCTCTGCAGATTACAAGGCAGCCCAGCCACCATCGTGATTGCTGCCTGATGAGATCCTGAGCAGAGGACCCAGCTAAGCCATGCCAAACTCCAGACCGTGAGGTAACACGTGCTATTGTAAGCCTCTAGATTTGTGGTAATTTGTTACACAGCAATACAAAACTCATATACGCGTATAAAGTATTTAACTAACACTTATCTTTTGCCCATTGCAGTGAACCAGCTCACTTCCATCTCACCAATGTTTATTGAGCAGCCACTATTCTGTTGGAGCTGAATCTTGGGATAGGGGACAGAACCTACCCTCGGTGAGCTGAAAGTCAGTAGAGGAGACAGAGGGAAAAAAACCCAAAAATCACAATAAAGGGCAATAAGTGCTATGATCAAGAGAGTTGAGCTTCCCAGTTGCAACAGTTCAGCTAGGTCATGAGGCATCTGGCTGCATTTGGAATTAGCCAGGCAGAGAGGAGGAGGAAGGAAAGGTATTCCAGACTGATGGACTGGCACGGGCAAAAGCATGGGCGTGAGGGGGTGCACATTGTACCTCAGGAAAACCAAGTGGTTGGCAAGGAGTTGTCATCAGATAAAAGTACCCCCAGATAATAAATGAGGAAGGAATTCTAGATTTAGAATATCACCGTTTTGTAACCTTAAGCCCCTGATGAAATAATAGATCTAGGCAATGATTATTAATGTCTGCTAAAAGAAAAACAACCACACATCAAGTCCTTTTATATTGCGATAAAAATCACATAACATTAGGGGCACCTGGGTGGCTCAGTCGTTAAGCGTCTGCCTTTGGCTCAGGTCATGATCCCGGGTCCTGGGATCGAGCCCTGCATCGGGCTCCCTGCTCAGCGGGAAGCCTGCTTCTCCCTCTCCCACTCCCCCTGCTTGTGTTCCCTCTCTCGCTGTGTCTCTCTCTGTCAAATAAATAAATAAAATCTTAAAAAAAAAAATCACATAACATTAAATTCACCTTTTTAACCATTTTAAACTGTACAATTCAGGTGCATTTAGTGCATTCACAATGTTGTGCAACCATCACCACTATATAGATCTAGAACATTTTCATCTCCCCTAAAGGAAACCCCATACCCATTAAGTGGTTGCTCCCCATTCCCCACCTCCTCCAGCCCATGGCATCTGCTAACCTGCTTTCTGTCCCTATGAATTTGCCTATTCTGCATATTTCACATACATGGGGAAATCACACAATATGTGGCCTTTATGTCTGGCTTATTTAACTTAGCACATTTTCAAGATTCAACTATGCTGTAGCATGCATCCATACTTTATTCCTTTTTATGGCTGAATAATATTCCATTGTATGGATATGCCATGTTTTGGTTATTCATTTACTATTTGATGGACATTTGGATTGTTTCCACCTTTTGGTTATTGTGAATAATACTACAATGAACATTTGTGTGCAAGTGTTTGTTTGAACACCAGTTTTCACCTCCTTTGAGTCTATACCTTGGAGGAGAATTGCAGGGTCATATGATAATTCTACATTGAACCTATTGAAAAACTGCCAAACTGCTTTTCACAGCTGCTGAGCCATTCTACATTCCCACCACCCATATATGAGCGTTAAAGCTCCCCGCATCCTTGTCAACATTTAGTTTCTGGTTTTTGTTGGTTTGGCCATCGCGGTGGTGTGAAGTGGTCTTACCAAGTGCCTTTGGTGGAAGGACACCGGCGAAGTATTATTAACAAGGTTGAACTGACTTAAATGGAGCCCCCTAGAGCTGTGCTGTACAAAAAAAAAAAAAAAAAAAAAATAGTAACTGCTATCCAGAAGCAGCTATTAACACTTGAAGTGCAGACTAGCAACACTTCAAGGGCTGATAGCTACTTCTTGTGCTGTTTTTTGCACAGTGCAAATGTACAGGAAGTCTACAACACATGCTGGATTTCTGAGGATTAGCATGAAAAAGAATGTAAAATATTTCATTAATGATCTTTTATATATATTACAAGTGGAATTGTTCATATTTTGGTTACATTGGGTTAAATAAGATATATTATTAAAATGAATTTCAGGGGCACCTGGGTGGCTCAGCCAGTTGGGTGTCCAACTCTTGATCTCAGCTCAAGTCTTGATCTCAGGGACCTGAGTTCAGACCCCCTGTTGGGCTCCATGCTGGATGTGGAGCCTACTTTAAAAAAAAAAAAAAGAAGAATTTCATCTCATTTTCACTTTTTTTTTTTTTAAGATTTTATTTATTTGAGAGAGAGCATGCACATAAACCGGGGGAAGGGCCAGAGAGCGAGGGAGAAGCAGATTCCCTGCTGACTGGGGAGCCCAATGCAGGGCTCAATCTCAGGATCCTGAGATCATAATGTGAGCCAAAGGCAGATGCTTAATAACTGAGCCACCCAGTCCCCTCATTTCACTTTATTAACGTAGCTACTAGAATATATTAAATTGTCTTTGCGATTTACATTCTTTTCTTTCTTTTCTTTTCTTTTTTTTTTTTTTTTTGCAATTTACATTCTATTTTTACTGGACAAGACTGCTCTAAATCTAAGTACCAGTTTACAGGAAATACAGAAAACAAACATGCTAAACAACACCATAAGGTTGCCATCATCAAAATCTAATATGTGGGTAACTCTACAAAAGACTCAGTTTCTTCAATAAATAAATTGCAAGGTTAAGAGAAAAAGGGTGGGGAGCCTGTGGGTTGAAAGAAATCAGAGAGATGGGCGCCTGGGTGGCTCAGTCGTTAAGTATCTGCCTTCGGCTCAGGTCGTGATCCCAGGGTCCTAGGATCGAGCCCCACATCGGGCTCCCTGCTCGGCAGGAAGCCTGCTTCTTCCTCTCCCACTCCTGCTGCTTGTGTTCCTGCTCTTGCTATCTCTGTCTCTGTCAAATAAATAAATAAAATCTTTAAAAAAAGAAAAAAATCTGAGAGACATACCAGCAAACCTTGTTTGGATACCAGTTAGAGAAACCAGCTCTAACAATCCAAAGGAATTTAAACACCTACTGGTTATTTGATGATAGTAAGGAAGTATTATGCTTTTAGAGTCATAATTGTATTGTGATTACCTTTTTTAAGGCTTCTTAATTCATACATATACTTACTGAAATATTTACAGATGAAATAATATGATGTTGGAAATTTGTTTCTAACTAATCCATTAGGAAGAGTAATGGGGGCATGGATGGAACTGTATTGGTCATTCATTGATAATTGTTGAAGTTGGGTGATAGTGTATGGAGGGGTCATTACACTATCCTCTTTACTTTTATGTATGTTTGACATTTCCTATAGTAAATTTTTTTCAGCATGGAGTGTTCAGGGAGCTGCAAGAAATTTTAAATATCCAAAGAATACAATGTTGGCACATAGCAGGGGGAGGGAAGAAGGGAACTGACATGAGATTAAAAAGTTAGGATGAGACCAGACTACAGGCCTAATACAACATACTAAAGTACACTAATACAATTAGATTTTACCTCCTGTGCATCGGAATCACCTGGGAAGTGTAATGAAACTGCGAATGGTACCCATGAGTTATTTTCATCACATGGGGTACTGCCCTTCTCCCATGCCATGTGGATGCTCTTCCCCAGTCTGATGGGCATGCAATTCATGAATAGCCACAGGAACTGGTATTCCTGCCAATAGGGATTTGTCCAAGGGGTGGACTGTGATATCAGCAGAGCCAATGCATGTCTTTCCCTGAGATTAATATATGAACAACAGGGGCGCCTGGGTGGCTCAGTTGGTTAAGCGACTGCCTTCGGCTCAGGTCATGATCCTGGAGTCCTGGGATCGAGTCCCGCATCGGGCTCCCTGCTCAGCGGGGAGTCTGCTTCTCCCTCTGACCCTCCTCCCTCTCATGCTCTCTGTCTCTCATTCTCTCTCTCTCGAATAAATAAATAAAATCTTTAAAAAAAAAGAAATTAAAAAAAGTATATATATGAACAACAGAAGAAAGAACTTCCCTTTTGGATGGCATTGAGAAGCTGGAATTCTACAAGCCTGGAAATGCTAGCAGCCATTTTTGCAGGCACACAGAAGAAGATAGTCCGTAGTAGGAGAGAATGAACTTCAAATATATTTTTGAAAAGCAGAGTCCATAGAGAGAAAGAGAACATTTGATACTGACGAGTGCTGTCCAACGGAAATATAACGTGAATCACAAGTGCAAGCTGCACATGCAATTTTAAATTTCTAGTGTCTAAGTTAAGAAAAGAGGAAACAGATGAATTTTCATGCTATGTTTTATTTAATCCGATATTTTGGATTGTTTGTTTTTGTTTTTGTTTTGTTTTGTTTTTCACAGCATAGGAAATATAGTCAATAATATTGTAACGATGTTGTGTGGTGACAGATGGCAATGCCATGGTGGCAAGCACTGAGCAATGCGCACGATCGTCGAATCACTGTACTGTACAAGTTTTCTCTTTGTTATGCTGTCTTTGAAAGTCAGCATCTGGGCGCCTGGGTGGCTCAGTTGGTTAAGCGACTGCCTTCGGCTCAGGTCATGATCCTGGAGTCCCAGGATCGAGTCCCGCATCGGGCTTCCTGCTCGGCAGGGAGTCTGCTTCGTCCTCTGACCCTATCCCCTCTCAGGTGTTCTCTCTCTCTCATTCTCTCTCTCTCAAATAAATACAATCTTTAAAAAAAAAAAAAAAAAGAAAGTCAGCATCTATCTCACACTTACATCACATTTCAGCCTGTGCTAGTCACACTTAAAGTGTTCAGTAGCTGCTTTATTGAGAGCACATCCCTAAAGCCATTCCCACTGAAGCTAGCTCTTGTTCTAATAGTGTTTTCTTAGATCCTGTATTGGTCTATTTGGCACCCGAGCTAACAGCTGAAGTGGTTTACCTCTCCCTTGAGATCCAGAATCCATATTCTGAAATCACCTCCTTCAGCTACCTTGCATACCAAGCCATTATGTCCCCTGCCCTAAATCAACCCCAGGGTCAGGTATCAGACAACTAGGCACAGTTGCTATGCCCCAAGGGCCACCCGATTTATTCAAAGTAGCCAGTCCTAAACTGCCTTGCCTTTCCTGCAGAAATCCTAATCAGGGCTGGAGTCTATGCCTCCCCTGCCATCCCACCCCCTGCTCTCTTCTGCCTCCCAGCAAACGTGGTGCTTCCCTAAATGGCCCTGTGTGTCATGGCATACCCCCTCCTCTCAGGAAATTAATTAATACATCAGTCTTTCAATGGTGTTGACCTCTCCATGTCATCATTCAGTCACCTCCATAAATTAAAATCCCGCAGATACAGTTAAGATCGTTTTACGCCCTGAACTTCCTAGTCAGAAGACATAATGGATTCCTTTTTTTGACCTCAGCTAGTTCGAGATGGGTTACCATCACTTACAACCTAAAGAATTCAGGCTCCATATCCAGATCCCCAGGTTCTATTCCAAACTCATCTGAATACCCAAAGTACATCTGAATACAATGATTCTTTTACAGCTAACCATGCATAGACTTCAGGATGGAGCTTGGGAACCCTCACTGTAGGCCAAAAGGCCATGGCAAGTTCTTAAGCAGATGGAATGAAATGATCAGATCTGCATTTTAGGACAATCACTGCTGGCAGTTGGCTTGGAAGATGGCCCAGGAGGGCAAGAGATGAGAGCAAGGCCATTTGCGGGCCTGATGGGGCCACACAGATTGGGGGCACAGATTCCCCAAGCTCATGTGCCATTCCCAGGCCACTGGGTGTAAAAGGAAAAGGAAGGGATGTGGGCATTTGCTGACGCCGAGAGCTGGGTCTGCTCTCTTTGTGCTGCTTGCCCAGGAGGGCGTATTTTTGGGAAGGGGTGTGTTCTGAGAGTAGGGAGGAAGTCGCCACCCCATTGGAAAGAATCTGCCACCCTGCCTTCCAGCTGAAATATCAGATAGAGTCTGTTCTTCTCCATGGCCAGCAGGAATGAAATGGCCAACGTTTTTTTTGTTTTGTTTTGTTTTTTTGTTTCTTTTTTCTTTTTTGAGAAAGAGATTATATGAAAGAACATGATGTCTTAGGTTTCACAACGGGAAAAAAGATAAGGGAAAAGTGGCAAGTTAGAAAGGCCATTGTGTATGTTATCTCTGTTATTTTAGATTAAGAAAAAGTAAATATGGCACAAAGCGTTTACCGTTTATGCCAGCCTGGTCCAAAACTGTTGCTTTTATCCTTTTTCCTTGGTTTTGCATTTTGGCAGAGGTTTTCCCTGGGAATTTTCTGGTGCTCAGCATCACACTGCCTTGCTAAGGAAGAGATCGGGAGGCCCACTGAGTCATGCAAGGGAGCGGTGCAAAAAAAGAAAAAAAAAATTCCCCAAACTCTGGAGACATTTGGAAACCATTGGCATGCAGGTGCTTAAAAACACATTCTTGGGGCGCCTGGGTGGCTCAGTCAGTTAAGTATCTGCCTTCGGCTCAGGTCATGATCCTGGGATCGAGTCCCGGTTGGGCTCCCTGCTCAGCGGAGAGCTTGCTTCTCCCTCTCCCACTCCCCCTGCTTGTGCTCTTGCTCTTCTCTCTCTCTCTCTGTGAAATAAATAAATAAAATCTTAAAAAAAAACACAAAAAACCACACACACATTCTTTTCCAGTGTGTATATAAAAAGCAGGGTTGGAGTAGCAACACTGGGGTTCCAGATGGAAAGATAAGGGAAAGGTTGGGCATATCCAGGGAGGCAGCAAGCTGGCTCCTGAGAAGCCTCGTTACTCTGGTGAATACAGTCCAGGCCACAACCGTCCTCAGCCAAGCCATTCAGAATCCAGATCTTGTCAGCACCCCAGGGCAGCCTACACTCTTGGAGGCAGACACGCATTAGCTAAGCTTGTAAGACCAATGGCTGAAACTAGCATGCCAATTTATTAAACAGTACACTTTGAACAGTAGACTCACAGAGCTGGGGCTCAGACACTTAGCGTACCCAAACTCCAGTACGTAATCATAATAGCAAAAGTAACAATAAAAGCTAACTTTTACCAGGCTTCTCCTATGTCCTAGTCACTGTGCTAATGCTTTATGTGAATTTTTTCACTTAATCTGAAATAGGTACTTCTATTATCCTCAAATTACAGATGAAAAAGACGGAGGTGCAAGGAAGTTACACTTAATTAGCCCAAGATCATATGTCTACTCCCCATCTGGCCCTTGAACTAGAACTGAACAGGACAGGAAGTTGACAGAAAACCTGAATGAGAGACTTTGTGAGCACACGCATGACCCAGCCCTGGGTGGACACTCCTCACTCAGAAGACAGGTGGCTCTAGAAGCCTACGGAGAAGACATTGGCACACGCTGGGCCGTCCTTACATTGAGGCCCTTCAGCTTTGGCCACAGGAATGCTCCACCAACTAGTCTCGTGGACACAGTATCTGGATAAATGGAAGCCAGAGCTGAAGAGGAAGAAGAGGCAGACCGACAGGCTGGTTTAAGAGCATGTGAGATGTGCTTCTCTGAGGGCTCGCAGAAGTTATTCGGGAATACCGTAGTGGCTGGAGCTAACAAGGAGAAGGAATTGCCATGGAGACGCATGTGACCATGTCAGCAGGACCAAGGCATCCTCTCCCTGAAGACAGACGCACAGGAGACACCCCATTGGAACCCATTTGGGTGTCACTTGCTCAGGACACTTCCTCTGATGCCCTCCTCCCCCCTTCAGGTGCCAGCTGGCTGTAATAGACACAGCATCCTCTGCTTCTGATTTTAGCTCTTATCAAACTGAGTTGAATACATTTCTTGACTGTCTTTCTCCTATGCTGGACTGTCAGCCCCATGAAGGCAGGAGCCCCATCTGCTGGCACTTCTGCTCCAACCCTGCATCTCCTATGATGACAGAGCATAGCAAACATTCAAAAAGAGTATTTCTCTGCTCCTGAGCACAGACAAGCTTCTCGAGTCATCTTACCACCTATTCACTCTCCTGCCTGCTCAGATCTGGTGACCCTCCATCATTCTGCTGGTGTCACTGCCACCTCCATGTGCCAAATCCAATAGACACTCTGAGTCTTGATTTACCTGATCTTGGAGCGACTCTTGACACAGTGGACCACTGTCTCTGGTTTCAGATGCTTTCCTCTAGGGGCGCCTGGATGGCTCAGTCGGTGAAGCATCTGCCTTCAGCTCAGGTCATGATCCCAGGGTCCTGGGATCGAGCCCCGCATCAGGCTCCCTGCTCGGTGGGAAGCCTGCTTCTCCCTCTCCCACTCCCCCTGCTTGTGTTCCCTCTCTCGCTGTGTCTCTCTCTGTCAAATAAATAAAATCTTAAAAAAAAAAAAAATAGGGCGCCTGGGTGGCTCAGTCGTTAAGCGTCTGCCTTCGGTTCAGGTCATGATCCCAGGGTCCTGGGATTGAGTCCCACGTCGGTTTCCCCGCTCTGCAGAAAGCCTGCTTCTCCCTCTCCCACTCCCCCTGCTTGTGTTCCCTCTCTCACCGTCTCTCTCTCTCTCTGTCAAATAAATAAATAAAATCTTTAAAAAAAAAATTTTTTTAATGGAAAATAAGGTTTAAGTTTGTGGAGATATCATAACCCTTCTGCACTGGTGCAGCTGCCGAGGAAAATAGTGTGACAGCTCCTCAAGAAAGGAATCAGAGGATTACCATAGAATCCAGCAATTCCACTTCTGGGTAGATACCTCCCCAAAACTTCAAAGCAGGGTCTCAAAGAGATATTTGTCCACCCGTATTCAAAGCAGCATTATTCACAATAACCAAAAGGTGGGAGCAACCCAAATTATCCATCAACAGATGAATGGATAAACAAATGTGGTATATACATACAATGGGATATTTTAAAAATTTTTAAAAATATAAAACTGTTTTTTTAAAAGCTTTTAAAATGGAAGAAAATTCTGATAAATGCTAGATGAACCTTATAGACAATGCACCAAGTGAAATAAGCCAGTCACAGAAGGACAAATACTGTATGAGTTCACTCATATGAGATACCCAGCATAGCGAAAGTCAAAGAGACAAAAAGTAGAGTGGTGGTTGCCAGGGACGGCAGGGAAGAGAGGATGGAAAGTTAATGGGTCTCAGTTTGGGAAGATGAAAAAAGTTCTGGAGATGGACGGTGGTGATGGTTGCACAACAATGTGAGTGTACTTAATGCCACTTGAACTGTATACTTTAAATTGTTAAAATAGTATAAATTTCATGTTTTATATATGTATATATATATATATTTTTTAAGATTTTATTTATCTATTTGAGAGAGAGAGTGAGAGAGAGAAAGAGCACAAGAGGGGGGAGCGGGAGAGGGAGAAGCAGACTCCCCGCCGAGCAGGGAGCCCGATGCGGGACTCGATCCCGGGACTCCAGGATCATGACCTGAGCCGAAGGCAGTCGCTTAACCAACTGAGCCACCCAGGCGCCCTATGTATATATTTTTAAATAAGCTTTATGCCCAACGTGGGCTCGAACTCACGACCCCGAGATCAAGAGGGGTCCACTGACTGAGCCAGCCAGGCTCCCCTGTTATATATTTTTACCACAATAAAAAATGCTTTCTCTCTCAGCTTCTATTATACTTCATGCTCTGGGCTTCTCCTTTCCTACCTCTCTGGCCACTTCTCAGTCTCCTAGTCGATTCCCTCTCTACCTGGGTGAGAAACACTGTAGCCTTTCCTTCCTTCAACAAATATTAGAGTGTCTACTCTGTACTAGGAATAAACAATGAACAAAAGACACAAAGTTTCTCCTTATGGAGCATACATTCTTACTAGATAGGAGATAATCTATCAACAAATAGTATGTTGGTCGTAAGAGATACAGAAAAAATAATAAAACAGGTTAAGGGAGATTGGAAGAGCCAAGGATGGAGGTTGCTATTTTTTATAGGATGGTCTGATAAGGTTACATTTGAGCAGTGAAATGAAGCAAGGAATGTTGTTATACGGAAGAGTTTTCTAAGCTGATCGCAAGTGCAAAGGCCCTGAGGCAGAACAGAGTTTAACGTGCTTCAAGGATAGCAGAGGCCAGGATAAGGGAAACAGAATGAGAAGAAAGAGAGCATGTACTCCAGGAGGCAATGGAGCAGGGGATGTAGGTCATAAACAGCCTGAGAGACCATTCAATTTGAGTGAGATGAGAAGCAAATAGAGTGTTTGGGGCAGAGCAGTGGCATGACCTGTCTAATGCTCTAACAGGACCACTCTGGCTGCTGTGTTACGAATAGACTGGAGGAGGAAGGGTGGGTGTAGGAGCTACTGCAACAGGGGAGAGGAGAAGATGACTTGGACCAGAGAGGCAGTGGTAGACGTAATAAAAAGTGGAAAATTGAGGATGTCTCCTGGAGGGAGGATTTGTTGACAGATTGGACATGGGATGTGAGAAAAAGAGGAATGATCAGTCATTCAAATTTGGGGGCTTGAGCAACCAGAGGATGGAAATGTCATTTACAGAGTTAGAGAAGACCGGGAGGCTAAAAGTCAAGGTTGGGCTTTGAACATTTGGTCTGAGAAACCTATCAGGCGTCCAAGTGGAGATGTCGAGTAGGCAGCTAGACACGTGGACCTGGAGTTCGGCACAGACACAGAACTTCGAGGTACAACCCTGGGCCCTCCTTCCACTTCCTCATCCCCCTCTATGTGACCTCACCCATTTCTTCAGCTTTCAATATCCCCTGTAGGCTTCATGGGCTCTATGCTGGTATTTAAATATCAGACAGTACCATGTGACATTGTCTCTCTTCCCTGAAAGTCTGCAAGTGTGAGGTCCCTGGCGGTCTCACCACCCCCACTGCGCACTTAAGTGAACTTGGCAATCGCTAACAGACGTGTGCCATCATGCAGCTGGACAAGGAAACAAAAACCACAGTTTTTGAGGGTTCCTGACTGTCCAGGACTTTTTTCAAAAGTTCTCTGCAGAATTTTCAGAACAAAAATAGGTGTGAACCATATGCACTTTGGAAAGGAATGAGCTGGCCACTGTAGGGCTAAGATCAGTATTGTTCAGAGAATGAAATTCCTGTTCACTGATGTTGTTTTGGGTTGGGCTGACCTTATGAACTGGATTTCTTTTCAGATGGGTGTATTTTTCCTTATTGCAAATTTCCTTCAATTCATCAGCAGAAATTCTAGCCACTTTGCTGGGAGCTTGTGACCCTGGGTTGGACAGCTTATGTACTTGCCTTTTGACAAATGCTTATTTATTTATTTTTTTGGAGTTTCTGCTTGGCACTTCCCGCTTTCCCTCTGGTGACCTTTTCTGTCACTACTCTTTGGTTTCATCCCCGATGAATCACTTCCTTTGGATCACTTGAGTCTTTCTCCTGCAGGAGAATCTAATCTTTTTTAACGACAAAGTTGAAAAAGACCTTCCTAGGTTCCTGCTTTACCATTCACTCAGTGACTCCTGGGTTTCGTGACTTGGGTGCAATTCACACATCCGTTGCTATATTTATCCATACCCTAGGAATCGCCACGGTGTTCCAAAGGGCATTGCGTTTTCTAACACAACCCACACAACACCATGGGTAATTTGTGGCAGGCCCAGGACCTCTCAAAGTAGCTGAGCGTGGTCTGAGAAAACTCATTTTCTCCGGATTTTCCTACCCACCAATGTTTACTTTACTTATTTGTCTATAACCTATCTTCTTGCAAGAAGAACATCAGGCTACTTACAAAAATGCAAGCACTGTACCAAAATAAAACAGATTTGAGATGAGAAACATATAGCCAAGGGAAATAGACTGCAAGTCATGAAGTCTTTGCTAGAGATGGGACAAAAGTTGGCTCGGAGTCTCCTGATAAGCAACACAAGAGAGAAACATCATGAGTTACAAAATGCACAGAGCCCCTGAAGGATAAACACACCCGTTGCATAGGCCCAGAACACTTGTGCTGTCTCCCATGGGTCTCCTCAAAAGACTTTAGAAAACAGGGTCCTAATAATGTCTTTCTCAAACTACATTGAAGGATTTCACAGGCCTTCCTTATAATACCTAAGCATCAGTTAGCAGAAGTATTTCTACCTGAGGCTATAAAAACATGATAAACCTCCTCCAACACTACCAGAGGGTGAAGGACGGATGGAATGACCTCCAGAGAAATGCTGGGAGGGCTTCAGGGCAAGAAATGGGGAAAGTGTCTGGTGACACCCCTCCAACTTCCGGGGGACTGTAAAAATGCCAAACACGCCTCAGGAGCTAAGGATTTGATCAACTCTGTTATTGGGGCCGTGATGACAAAAGAACCTGTTTTAGGGGGCGCTTGGGTGGCTCAGACGGTTAAGCGTCTGCCTTCGGCTCAGGTCATGATCCCAGGGTCCTGGGATCGAGTCCCGCATCGGGATCCCTGCTCCTTGGGAGCCTGCTTCTCCCTCTGCTTCTCTCTCTCTCTCTCTGTCTCTCATGAATAAATAAATAAAATCTTAAAAAATATATATTAAAAAAAATAAAAAATAAAAAAAAGAACCTGTTTTAGTAAATTCAGTGACCTGAATGCCACAGCCGCCCCCAACCTTTTTGTCCCCCCCAGAAGAATAGCATAGGAGGAGGTGGTCTTGAGAGAAGCTGAGGAACAGCCCCAAGAAGGGATGTGAAAAAGAGCCTCACTTAAATAAGGCCCGATAAACTTCCGTGGGCTCCTTTGGCCCCACACTGACTCTCTTTATTGCTTTTTAGCTTTTAATGAAATTCAGGTGAGTCAGTTGGACATGCTGACATTGCCCAGCAAGGAAAGTCGTGTTAGACATTAGGTTTGGTTTATTCACTGTGCAAGTTCACATGGTATCTTTTCCACTAAAACCTGATTTAGCTTCTTCCTATCTGGGCCTGTCAGTCTAAATGTTATGATGTAACTCAGAAGATGGACAAACTGTTTCCAACTAGAGAAAAAAAAAAATTGGATCACTAAATTTAGATCCCTAAAACTCAGCTCTGTGGCCATTTAATTGTTGCTAATGTGAAGTTATAAAGTGTTCTCATTCTTAAGCCTAAAGAAATCCGGCATGTAATTGGCACATGAATTTTCATAACTGTCCCGTGAAGCATACAAGGGGGGCCAAATGAATCCAAGAACACAAGGCCTATGTGTTTTTCTGCATTAAGAAAGAATGGAGAGGAGAGGGGAAGGACCGAAATGAAAACTCAGAAATACTGACAAATATTAATCATCAAAAATTGAAAGTCCCTCGGGACGCCTGGGTGGCTCAGTTGGTTAAGCAACTGCCTTCGGCTCAGGTCATGATCCTGGAGTCCCGGAATGGAGTCCCGAATCGGGGTCCCTGCTCGGCAGGGAGTCTGCTTCTCCCTCTGGCCCTCCCCCCTCTCATGCTCTCTCTCTATCTCATTCTCTCTCAAATAAATAAATAAAATCTTTTTTAAAAAAAATTGAAAGTCCCTCAAAAGGAAGGATAATAATAGCTTTCTCTGAATCACCATTCAATCTGCACAGAATATCATCACAGGAATCCTGCACTTGCAGGGGGGCTGGCGGCGGGGCGGGGCGGGAGAAAGAAAGCATTTTTTTCCAACTTCTTTTGCAGACTAATGACTACTTTAATCTCCAGTATGGTAATTCAATATCATCTAGAGTTGAGACAAATGCTTCTGTATAGGCGAAGTTATGCTAATAAATTTAATTTAACAACAACAACAACAACAAATAAAAAGAGTTTCAAAAGTATGTTACCAAACTTAGAAATTGAAAAAAAGTTAAGACTTTCAAAAATATATGTTACTAAAAATAACACTGACCCTTGATATTTGTCTGAAGAATCCTCTGGAGAGAAAAGGATTTCATCCATTGGAGATAAATGGGGCCAACTCATCCACGATCTTTGGTTTAATTAGCTAAACTCTTCCAGATGGAGAACACTCAAAGCAAAGGAATATTTCTGAGCCCCCTGGAATTGTTAATAAGCATAACAATATGTTACATGTAAAAGAAAATATGTGTCTTTTATCTTTGTCTTTAAAGGGCAAATGAGGAAGTACTTGGTAGCATGATTTTCAGTTTGATTATTGAAAAAGAAATGCAGGAATTTTATGCAATATTGAACAAACAGACTTTGAGTATTTGCTTTACTCCTCTGCTAAACACGGGGTTGAGAGGGGGTGGATAAGACAAGACCCCAGGCCTTTATGGAATCCACAATTAACTAGAGGATACATTCCAGTGCCTGGTGCATAGTAAGAGCTGGATAACTATTTGTCGAATAGTGAATGATGTAGACACTTGTATAAGGAATTGCATGAATAAAGGTCTGAACAAGTTACTATGGTCAGAGGGGAGTATGGGGGCCCTCAAGCTGTCAGAGAAGGCTCCACAAAGAAAGTTGTGAAAGGAACACAAAGGACTTTCAGACACGGAAAACATTTAAGGGCTCATTTAAAGAGGACCCTTGAAAAACCTAAGGTTAGACTTGATCCTTTAATATGTTATTGGCATTTTAGAAAGATAGCATGAGACACAGTACAGAGTATGTATGGAAGGGAGAAAGAAGTAAAAGATGCCACAGGTTAAGTGTCTCGTTTGTGACTGGCACTAGGATGGATCCTACACTTACTTACATTAAATCTCATTTAATCCTTGGAATACTCTGAGTGAGTACAGAATACCGTCCTCATTTTCTGAGAGGGAAACTCAGAGAGGTGGAGCAACTTTGTGCAGATCACACAGCTCATAGAAGATAGAACTAGAATTTGAAATCAAGGTTCTAAAAAAATCTCTAAAAATACTCTTGGACCCACACAAATTAATATTAGGAAAAATATACAGTGGAAGTTTGGAGAAGGTTCATGAGTATTAAGAAAGGCACACATGCAAGACACAGAGAAAGAAAAGCATGACTATACAAAAGAATATTTACAGTAAAAGAGATACAACACAGGAAGTGGGAAGATAATCATAGAAAAACCACAACATGTGTTTTTAAAATGCAAAGCCCCAGGGAGGAGAAAGCGAACGATACAATAATGCCATTCACTCTGGCATCCTGTGCGATTGGTTTTGCTCTTTACTCTTTTTTTTTTTTAACTTTAAACAATTTGTTATGAGAGTAACAAAGATACAGCTCATGATCTTGCGAATCTAATGCCCTAAATCAGAAACAGATGGTGCCTAGTGTACCCTGTTTCCTAGAAACTGCAGAATTTTGAGGACAACACCCTCTATGCACCGCATCACTGATTTCAGTTCCTTCACAGATACTAAAAGATGGCTAAATAATGCGGTTGCCGGGCATTGTATTGAAACATCTGTTTTTCTTGCTCGAGAACCTTCTTTTTTTTTTTTTAAGATTTTATTTATTTATTTGAGAGAGAGAATGAGAGAGAGAGAGAGAGAGAGCATGAGAGGGGGACGGTCAGAGGGAGAAGCAGACTCCCTGCCGAGCAGGGAGCCCGATGCGGGACTCGATCCCGGGACTCCAGGATCATGACCTGAGCCGAAGGCAGTCGCTTAACCAACTGAGCCACCCAGGCGCCCGCTCGAGAACCTTCTTGAAGGTCAAAACTTCTCTCCATTTGTATTGTTTTTTTTCCTCTGATTTCAAAAGTAATTCATTCTTATCATTACTGAACAAAGATGAAAATTAAAATCCCCTGTAATCCTTCTACCCCGCAATAGCCACTGACCACTTTAACATTTTGACAACCTTCTAGTTCTTTTTCTACACACACACAAAGGGATACGCACACACACACACACACACACACATGAACACGAACACACAAACTTTATAGAAAATAGGATTACAAATTACCTTTTGGTCTGTTTTGTTCACTGAATAGAACATTGATGTTTTTTCCATATCACCAAATATCTAGGATGACCACTAGTATTCCATCATATTATTTTTAAGATTTATTTATTTTAGAGAGAAAGAGAGCACAAGCATGAGGGGCAGAGGGAGAAAGAGAAACTCAAGCAGACTCCACGCTGAGCACAGAGCCAGACCCGGGGCCCAATCTCAGGACTCTGAGATTCAACCTGAGCCGGAACCAAGAGTCTGACGCTCAACCGACTGCACCATCCAGGCACCCCCTCCATCAAATTATATAGATTAATTTATGTAACCAATCTCCTTTTCATCCAACAAATTATATTCATTGAACACCCACTATGTGTCAGAACTCTGCTTGGCACTGGGTGCACAGTTGTGAGTGTAAAAGGCAAAATTCCTGCCCTCATGGAGTATACAGTCCCATTACGGACATGTAGCTTATTTGAGAACTTTTGTTATTAGAAAATAGCACAGCGAAATCTGGCAAACACTACCTCTGTTGTGTGATTAAGCTTAACATCATGGGTGAAAGCTCATGTAGACAGCTTTACCCCTGATATGATGTGACAGGACTGGTACCTTAGAGCTGTGGTTTTCCTGCCAAGATCGAATAACCCCAGTTTAATCATGATTTTCTTAAAAAATCAAGAGGGTCTCCAAAATACTTGCCCAGTGTTCCTCAGAACTGTCAAGGTCCTCAAAAATAAGGAAACTCTGGGGTGCCTGGCTGGCTCAGTTGGTAAGAGCATGTGACTCTTAATCTCAGGGTTGTAAATTCGAGCCCCATGTTGGGTGTAGAGATTACCTAAAAACAAAATCTTAAAAAAAAATAATAAAACACCCCAAGGAAAATCTGGCAAACTCTCACAGTCTTGAGGAACCTAGGGAAATGACAACTAAATGTAACCGATGTTCCGGATAGAATCCTGGGACAGAAGAAGAACAGTAGGTTAAAAGTAAGGAAATACGGGGCACCTGGGTGGTTCAGTCAGTTAAGCGACTGCCTTCAGCTCAGGTCACGAGCCCAGGGTCCCGAAATCAAGCCCCGCGTTGGGCTCCCTGCTCAGTGGGGAGCCTGCTTCTCCCTCTCCCTCTGCCGGCCACTCTGCCTGCTTATGCTCTATCTCTATCTTTCTGTCAAATAAATAAATAAAATCTTTTTTTAAAAAGTAAGGAAATATGAATACAGGATAGGTGTTTGTTAATAAAATGTATCAATACTGGTTCATTTGTTGTGATGGATATAATATACTAGTATCAGTTGTTAAACAGTGAAGGAAATGAGGAGGGAGGATGGATGGAGTACAGAGGAACTCCGTACCATCTCTGCAACTTCCCTGTATATCTAAAACTCTCCTAAAATTAAAAGTTTATTAAACACAAACACCATGACAGTCATCCTCGCAAATTGAATCACATCTCTGATTGCTTCTTTGGATAAAGTCCCAAGAGTGAAACTGCTGAACCAAAGTATACAAATGCTTATTTACTAGAGATTGAAGTGTTGTATATAGATGTTTTGCTGGCTTTTTACAGAGGGGTTTGCCTTATGCCTTTATCTCTTCATTTTCCTAGTTGCTGACTCCTAAGACTGGAAAGAAACCTAAGAGACCCTGAATCCCAGCTACCTTGTGTTACAGATGAGGAAGCTGTTAAGTCCAGAGAAGTGAAGTGACTTGCCCAGGGTGAGGTGCCTAGTGAATAGCGGGAAATAGGACCCACGTCCCTGTGGAATATAACTGGGGCTGGGCTGTCCCTGCGTGGGTGCAAAAGAAATAAAATTTTCTGACTCATGGTGGAACTAGTGATCAACAGCCAGACCTGATTCTTTCTATTTTCTGTAGGTAAATATAAGGGTTTGCTTCCTTTGTCTTAGACACGGTTGCTGGGAACAAAAAGGATTTTTAAAGTTTCAGAAAGGATTTTTAAGCTTATTTTTTTTCTTTTTTTTTATTAACATATAATGTACTATTTGTTTCAGGGGTACAGGTCTGTGATTCATCAGTCTTACACAATTCACAGCACTCACCATAGCACATACCCTCCCCAATGTCTATCACCCAGCCACTCCATCCCCCAAACCCCTCCACTCCAGGAAGGATTTTTAAGTTTAAAGAATGGATGTAGACACAACTACTAGAATTGCTTGACTCAATCCCTGGGCAAATTATTCTTCCTTTCTGAGCTCTTGCTTCCCAATCAGAAAAATCAGAATTCCAACACCTACTACTTCTTAGTCTTCTGAGAGGGACCTGGTAGAAATTAAGGAGCTAGTGCAGATACATCTGCAAAAGCTTTAGAGAGAAATGTCATTTAAGGAAAAAGCATTCGAATGAGAACAAAGGGCACCGTTTCTGTTCAGTGGTCTGTCATATCCCAAGAAAGTTCATTTCCTTGCCTGTATGGTCTCTAGACAAGGAAAATCCCAGACTTGGCATTGGTAAGGAAGAAGAGGGCGATAGGAAGGAAGGGAGAGAATTGTTAGACTTCTTGGCTGGAAATCAGAAACAAATAGTTCCCGAGCCTGGCATTGTCAGGGGCCAGCGTCAGGACCAACCCAAGAAGGCAGACGAGGAACATTACCGGTCCTGACTTGGCTCCACACACCGTTACTCAACAGAAAGTGGTGCGTAAGCAGGATCCTGGAGGATGCAAGAGGAATATAAACAATCACTGGGTGGGGACCTGTGGTTGCCTATAGAAGCTTTGCCAGGCCTGAGATTGCAGGCGTCCATTTTGACTTATTTAATTCCCAGACATTCTTGCAGGATTCGGTCAATGGCAAAGATGAGCTAGAACAAACTGAAGTCTGGGATTTAGAAAAGCACTGGCCTCTGACCTCAAACTGGAGCCTCTAATCAACGTCCTAACCCTGGCTCAGGTCACTGAGCATCCTTGCTCTGCAACATGGAAATGACTTATTTTATTTGCCTGTAAACAGTGCACCTGCACTGAATTGAAACTTGGCAGGCAAAATGAGGAAGGGGTAATACTTCTAAAAATTCTTCCTATTTTTATGATTTGAACCTTTTTATTCTTTGAAGCAGAAGAATGGGAGAAAGACATCAGCTAACTTTCAGGATCAGTTGAAAGACAAACAGATGGCAAAAATCTCCCACTTTTATTTATTGACGTCGTTATTTTGCAGACATGCAAAAACGTGGGCAGCCTGATTGGCAGGGCTTGTGATTGTGCGGCAGCAGAAGTGACAGCCCTGAGGTGTCAAGAAAGGACAGGATGGGGTGCCTGGGTGGCTCTGTCGGTTAAGCTTCTGCCTTCGGCTCAGGTCATGAGCCCAGGGTCCTGGGGTCAAGCCCCGCATCGGGCTCCCTGCTCAGTGGGGCGTCTGCTTCTCCCTCTACCCCCAGTTTGTGTTCTCTCTCTCTCTCTCTCGCTCACTCTCTCTTTCTCAAATAAATAAATAAAATCTTTAAAAAAAAAAAAAAGGACAGGATGAGTTGGAAGCGTCTGGGTGTGACTTCACAAGAGTCCAGAACTAAATGAGAATCTCTACTTTAAAATGTGGATTTCTAGCTTAATTGTATTGGGTGCTTTTACATGAAGAAGTAGTTCTGGACTCTATGCATGCAAATAAATCCTCTTTACTGGATCAGCTTTGATCTTGGTCTGTAAGGTCAATATTAATCATATTTTACTGACGTGACTAAACTGCCCCCTGTTGGGGGCTACCTATGAATCTGGCTCCTTGTTGGGGCCTCCCATTCCACCACTGGAGTTCCTTTCCTTTGAATTAGATGGTAAGCAGATTATATATCACATGCCGATACCAGTCGACTAATAGCAGTTGTCTAAATCACTCCGTCGAAATGATATTAAAGTAGGAAAGGGCTCCCACAACTGATTAGCAAGATGAGCAAAAGAGGGAAGAGAGGCAACGTCTGCGGGTTAAGGCCAAATGTGTTGCACTGTCCATTCTTCTGGAAAGGGCTATTTATTCAGCTTTTACATAGCACCTCAGTGTGGATCCATGTCAGATCACTTCCAACTAAATCAGAGCTGGTTTGGGTAGATACAGCATTTGTATTTTTGGAAGCAAAACTCAGGCTGTATGGTTCAAGCAAGGATTTTCTTTTTCTGATTTTGTTAATTACATCATGTGCAAGCTCTCACAAAGATATAAAGGTAACATTTAATTAAGGGGCGCCTGGGTGGCTCAGTTGGTTGAGTGTCTAGGCTCTTGGTCTTGACTCAGGTCATGATCTCGGGGTTGTGAGATTGAGCCTGGCTGGGGCTCCACTCTCAGTGGAGAGTCCACTTGAGATTCCCTCTCTCCTTCTCCCTCTGCCCTGCCCTAAAATAAATAAATCTTTAAAAATAATAACATGTAATTAAGCATGTAATGAAGGAATCACAACCTATTGAAATTTGTGGGAAATATTAGATGAAATGTAATGAAAACAATTCAGGGCGTATGGTCCCCAAAGATAAGTCCAAAGCACAGGAGGGTCAGGTCTGGCTGGGAGCCCTGGGCTTTCAGGGGCTATCAGAGGGCCCTGGTCTCTGAAGTCATGGTGGTTTCATAAGCAGGTAGAAAGAATAACGAAAAAGGAAGTGAAAAGTCACTGACATACTTCACTTATTCCACAATTTGCTTTTTAAACTTCTCCTGCAGGGCTCTGCACTGGGCATTTCCTGGGGAGAGTTTCAGAATTCTAGACAGTATGTCGGGGCAATTACTAACTACTACAATGTCATCCTGGCTTCCCCCACAGATTTACCAACCTTACAGCGATGTCTTCTCCCTTTCAGCAAGGATCTCTATCCTGAGGTCAAGTCAACCTTTCAAAAAAATTACTTGCAAAGTTTGATTTGAGCTGAAATAAAATTCTTATATCTACAAGAATTTACCTAGTACTTTAAGCACTGAGTTGTAAAGAGAAACATTTAAGTAAACTAAAAATCTTTGGCAAGAAAGAAAAACCTCTCTCCACTGTGACCCCAGCCTTTTCAACCACTCCTCACCCCGGTTCTCTCCATGCCTTTAAGACTTTTTGCCTAGAATGTTCTTTCTCCTCCTCGTACATGTCTTTTATAATAATGATCACACTTTACTGTTATCTGTAGTTCTCTTTTGTCCCTCTATTAAACCTCAAAAGCAGAGAATGGGAAACGTGTATTCTGTCCACAGATACTTCATGAAACACCTCGTCAGTGCTGGGCGCCATGCCAGGCACTAAAGATACAACAGAAAATAAGGTGGACAAGATCCCTGACTGCACAGAGCTCAAATCCGGGGGGGTCTTTCTAACCCCAGAGCCTAGCTCTTGGCAGCTGTGTAAGCAAGACTGAAAGAATAGGGGTGCCTGGCTGGCTCAGTGGGTAGAGCGTGTGACTTTTGATCTTGGGGTCGTGAGTTCAAGCCCCACGTTGGATTAAAGCTTACTTTAAAAAAACAACAACAACAACAACACTGAAAGAATAAATGAGCTCCTGCCAGGAATTCAGAAATTAGTAGCTTTGGTTAATACCACAGCATGTAGGCAAAAGGCAGAAATAGAAAATCTTAAGTCATTTGCATTGTGGTTGAATCCCGAGTCATTTCTACCATCGCTAATAGCAATTATTGAAAGTAATAGCCCAAACAGCAGGAAACCACACTCCTACAATCCAAAATGAAAGTAGATTGTGTAAAAAAAAAATGTTCAACGTGGAATAATACTAATTTCAATTAAAGAAATTCTTACCTCAAAACTAAGATCTATATAAATGTAAGGTATGACTACTGACTTATTCTGATGCTTCCTGAACTTACTGCATCTAGAACATGGCAATGAAGGTCAAAGAAGGCTTTGTAGGCAGGAAATGCTGTGCGCTAATAGATATTTTTAACATATGGGGAAAATGACAAGAAAGCAGTGTTTCTGAAAATTTTTTCCCATAAAACAATGGTCCAATGAGTTGTTCCTTGAAAAGAATATAAAGCATCTGGAAAACATATCATGCATAAGCCCCTCGTGGAGCATCACAAAGCACACAATCCTATTAATGTCTCTGAAAAGTTCTGCAGAAGATAAATACGCTTAACTTTATTAATCATCATTTCCCAAACTTATTTAAACCACCAAATTCTCCTTTCAAGGAATAGCTATTAGGTTAGGAAAATCTGCCTTAAAGTTCTATCTACAATACTGTTCACTTATAGGTATTCATTAATGGCGATCTAGCAAACCAAGACATTCTCAGAATATAGTGTCAAGTCATAAAAGTATTTTTCTTACAAAAGTATCTGTAAGTAAAACTTGCTGCCCAAATAATTTTAGTAACATTTAGTAACATTCTGCATTTTGCTTCTAAACGAAGTCACCACCTAACCACTAGATGGCAATATGATTCCATTTATATTACAACCACCCTGCGCCAGCATATTAATGGTTCAAAGAGTATTTGAGTTTTCTAATGATGCCTATGTGCATTTATTCATTCACTTAGTAATTTCTTCAAACATTTTTAGGTACTTTTAAGTTTCAAGAACTCTGATGGATGTTGAAGATAAGAAAAGGAATGAGACAGCTTACTGTGAAAATTGTACTTACTGGATTCCTAGGAAACTGTAAGACACCCCATCAACTTAACATTTTTGGAAGGAGACTACATAAAATATGCACATTGATTGCATGACATTTTATTTTTTATACATGAAAAAAGATTTAACTATCAACAAAGGAATGAGAAAAGAGCGCACATGGAAAGCATGGTGATAGACAAGCATCTAAGAAATTATCACAGTCTGAACTAAGTGTCCCAAAGGCCAGGGGTTGTGCAACTCAAGTCAATTTCAACTCAGGAAGGACATGCCTGTCCTCAGTCCTGGGGAACTCCTGGAAGGGACTTGGTTCTGAGCCTGGACATTAGGAAGAGATGAAGTTGAAGATCTAGCCTGTCTCTGGCTTTCGGGCCACAGATCCGGAGTTGAGTGCCAGAAGAGACCTTGGAGATGAGTAAGTACAACACCCTCTTCTTAGAAACAGAGGCAGGGAGATGGGTGGCTTGCCGAGTGACAAGAGGTCATTGAGGCAGAGCTAGAACTTGAACCCAATTTTTCTAAAGCCCAGCTGATGTTCTTTCCAACATTTCATCACCAATTTTGGAATTTAGAATAGGTCCTCCCCTTAACCTTTTTCCCTTTCCAAATTCTTTTTCTTGCTGGTTCCTAGCTGGCTGCCCATCTTTGGACAAGATGTCATGGGCATGTGTCATGTTGGCCCAGGAAACAGACTCAGAGACAGAGATTTGCGTGCAGGAGGTTTATTGGAGAGTGCTCTCAGGAACAGTGCCTTGAAGGGACTAAGGGAGGCAGGATTGGGCAGAAGGAGAAGTTGAGGCTTCAGCAGATCCCACACAGCATTCTGGAGCTGAAATGGTCCTTTGGAGTGGTCCTAGATCAAGGTGAGGGGGCAGGACCTTTAGACTTTCCACGTTGACCACTCAATGGATGCAGGGGACATAATCAAAAACAAGGCAGCTCCCTTCGGCTAAGAGCAAAAATCAATGGACTAAAATCGAGGTGTTGGCAGGGTTCCATTCCTTTCTGGAGGCTGTAGGGGAAAATCTATCCCTGTGCCTTTGCCAGCTTCTAGAGGTTGCCCATATCCCTTGCTCCTGGCCTCCTTGCTCCATCCCCAATGCCAGAAATATCACACATGTCCCATCTTCCTCACATCTCTTTCTGACCTCAGTGGGGAAATGCGCTCTTCTTTTAAGGACTATGTGATTAGATAGGGCCCCCCTGCGTGATCCAGGCTCAGTTCTCCATCTCTAGGTCCTTAACCTTACTCACACGTACAAAGTACCTTTTGCCATGTAAGGTAACATATTACAGGTGCCAGGGAACAGGATGTAGACATTGGGGGGTGCGGGGACCATTATTCTGCCTACCACAATCTGTATTAAACATTTTTGCAAGAATACTTTATATGTTCATAGCTGCATTATTCATAATAGCCAGAAAGTAAAACAACTCAAATGTCCAGCAACTGATGAATGGATAAATAAAATGTAGTATATTCACACAATGGAATATTGTTTGGCCATAAAAAGGAAGAAGTACTGATTCATACTATAACATAGATGAGCCTTGAAAACATTATGCTAAGTTAAAACCAATGACCACATATGTATGATTCCATTTATATGAGATATCTAGAATAGGCAAATCTATAGAAACATAAAATTGAGGGGCACCTGGGTGGCTCAATCTGCTAAGGCATCCGACTCTTGATTTCAGCTCAGGTCCTGATCTCAGGGTCGTTGGGGCATGAAAAACGAAAAACAAAAAAAAGGGGGCACCTGGGTGGCTCTGTCCATTGAGCATCCGACCCTTGATTTAGGCTCAGGTCATGATTTCAGGGTCGTGAGATTGAGCCCCGTGTTGGGCTCTGCACTCAGTACGGAGTCTACTTGAGATTCTTTCCCTCTGCCCCTTCTCTCTCTCTCTCTCTCTCTCAAATAAATAAATAAATAAAATCTTTAAAAAAATAAAATTGATTAGTAGTTTCCATAGTAGTAGTTTTTGGTTGTTGTTTTTTTTTAAGATTTTGTTTATTTGACAGAGAGAGACACAGCGAGAGAGGGAACACAAGCAGGGGGAGTGGGAGAGGGAGAAGCGGGCTTCCCGATGAGCAGGGAGCCCGATGCGGACTCAATCGCAGGACCCTGGGACCATGACCTGAGCCGAAAGCAGATGCTTAACGACTGAGCCACCCAGGCGCCCCTCCATAGTAGTAGTTTCTAATGGGTATTAGATTTCTTTGGGGGATGACAAATACTTCAAAATTAGATTGTGGTGATGGTTACATAGCTATATAAATATACAAAAATAATTGAACTGTAGACTTTAGAAGGGCGAATTTCATGGCATGTTAATATCTTAAGCAAGTTGTTTAAAAATCTTCTATAGATGATGCCATTTCCTTGACTTTGTATCACCCAGGAATCACTTTATATCTGGTTGTCCTTACTAATGAGTAATGCTAAGATTGAACTCTGGGTTAAGAAGGTAACAACTGATAGGAACTATATATATATATATATTTTTTAAAGATTTTATTTATTTATTTGACAGAGAGAGACACAGCGAGAGAGGGAACACAAGCAGGGGGAGCAGGAGAGGGAGAAGCAGGCCTCCCGCTGAGCAAGGAGCCCGATGTGGGGCTCAACCCCGGGATCATGACCTGAGCCAAAGGCAGACGCTTAACGACTGAGCCACCCACGTGCCCTAGGAACTATATTTTTAACCGGTGCTTCAGAAAAGTTATCTACCTTACAAGAATAATACTACCATTCAAGGATGTTATAAAAATGAAATCAGAATATGATATATTTAGTAAATCATAAACATGGTGGGTAGAAAAATGTCTCTCCCCCCCCCATCCAAGAAAGATGTCCACGTACTAATCCTTGGAACCTGTGACTGTTACCTCACATGGCAAAAGTAATTTTGTAGATGTGATTGAGTTTAAGAATCTAGAGATGGGGGAGTTTATTCTAGGTTATCCAGATGGGCCCAACCTAATCACAGCAGAGAACTTTTCCCTGAGGCCAGAGAGAAATGTGACGACATTGCTAGCTTTGAAGATGAAAGAAGGGGCCACAAGTCAAGGAACGTGTTGGCCTCGTGAGGATGGAAAAGATGAGGGAAGGGACTCTCCTTTACAGTCTCCAGAAAGAACACAGCACTATTGATCCCTTGATCTTCGCCCAGTAAAACCCATGTTGGGCTTCTAACCTGTGTAACTGTTTAAGCCACTAAATTTTTTTTTATTTTTTTTATTCTTATGTTAATCCCCATACATTACATCATTAGTTTTAGATGAAGTGTTCCATGATTCATTGTTTGTGCATAACACCCAGTGCTCCATGCAGAATGTGCCCTCTTTAATACCCATCACCAGGCTAACCCATCCTCCCACCCCCCTCCCCTCTAGAACCCTCAGTTTGTTTTTCAGAGTCCATCGTCTCTCATGGTTCGTCTACCCCTCCGATTTCCCCCTAAGCCACTAAATTTATAGTAATTTAGTATAGCAGCAATGGAAAACTCATACAAGCGAGGCACACAGAACTCTGCGAGCATGACAGAAACAAGTGAAATAGTCTGAATACAGTAAAACCCACATTTCCCCAGCCTGTGGGTAAAAGCACAGCTACATTAAAAACATGAATACATTCCACTGACTTCTCCCCCACCTACTCATGCCGGCAGATTGGTCCCTGCTAAACAGTCCCTAAAGCATTTCTGGGAGTGCCCAGGGAGTGTCTATGTTCATGAAATAATCTGTTTATGAAACAATCCGTTTCCAAGTAATGTAGGTAAAGCCACCAAGTTACTCTTAAGAATTGCTTTGCTGGCCAGGCTCCAGTCTCCTCAGGGGACCAGCCCTGCTATATAGGACACCAGTCCTTGCCAAGTACTCACCCCACCCCTTTGGTCACCAGACTTCTGGAAGGCACCCCCCCCCCAATATGCTGGAGCCTTTAAACTGGAAAACCTGGGCGCCTGGGTGGCTCAGTTGATTAAGCGACTGCCTTCGGCTCAGGTCATGATCCTGGAGTCCTGGGATCGAGTCCCGCATCGGGCTCCCTGCTCTGCAGGGAGTCTGCTCCTCCCTCTGACCCTCCCCTCTCTCATGTGCTCTCTGTCTCTCTCATTCTCTCTGTCTCAAATAAATAAATAAAATCTTTAAAAAAAAAAAATTTAAACTGAAAAACCTGCTCTGGGATCATCTGTACAGGAGGAATACTGGCCTCTCCCTTTTTGCACCCCCCCTACAAGAGCAGTCTCAAGGCAGTACTTGAGGGCCCTCAATGTTTTATAGATGCTGTAATGTACTTAGTCTTTTTGTCCTCCTAGCCCCCAACTCTGCTTTCCATAGGCATCAGATGCAAGTCCAGTAGAGGCCAGGGAGGTAGGCAAATCACAATGTATTCAGAATGATCCACTACAACTAAATCCCAAATCAAGTTACTACGGGTTCCTTCTGCCTTAAGGCAAAATTTTTTCCCCAAGTCCCTTTTCAGTCCCTTAGCAAGTAGGTTTCAGGCATACCCACCACACAGGTTTGACAGGTGTGCCCAGATATGACCAGATTCCACTAGGACTGTATGAAGAAGGCAGTCTACAATCGGGACAGCATAAGTGTTTCTCCCTCAAGGAGATTCAAGAATTTAAAGAAGGTAGATCATGTTGAATTGGGAAAAGACCTTGGAAGTCAGGGCAACAGGGAGCCCCTGAAAGGTTGGTTTTTTGTTTTTGTTTTTGTTTTGAGCCCCTGATATTTTAAGAAGTGCTGGACACTGAATGTTTGTGTCCTCCCCACCCCCCAAAATTCATATATTGAAACCTAATCGCTACTGTGATGGTATCTAATGGTAGGCCTTTCGGAGGTCCAGTGTGTGGGATTTTTCCACACCACCAAGCAATTAATTCAACTCCTGTGGACACTGACCAGGTGTTCCGCAAACTTAATTCTGTCACTACCTACCTGGAAATAACGTCAGATCCCATAAGCTAAGCGTTCAGTCCCACAACACTGCTCCCACTTCAGATGCCAATTACAAGTCCAGGTTGTCACATGTGCTTCTGACCACTGGCTATAAATTGGAGGTCCCCGCAACCCCTTCCTTGGGTTCAATTCTCTGCTAGAGCGGCTCACAGAATTCAGGAAATCAGTTTACTTACTAGATTACTGGTATATTACAAAGGATGTTGAAGGATGTGAATGAACAGCCAAATTAAGAGATATATAGTGCAAGGTCCTGAATGTAAGAGCTTTTGTCCCCATGGAGTTTGGGGCACAGTACAGGATTCATTCTGGTTCATCCTTCTGGGTTTTTATGGAGGCTTCATTACATAGGCATAGTTGATTAAATTGTTGGCCATTAGTCACTGAACTCAATCTCCAACCCCTCAAGCCTCCCCAGAGATTGGGAGTTGGAGGTGGAACTGAAAGCTCCAAACTTCAAATCATGTGGTTGCTTCTCCTGGCAACCAGCCCCCACCATTAAGCTACCTAGGGACTTTCCAAAAGTCACTTCATTAACATTTAAAAAAGACACCTTTTTCCACTCATCACTTAGGGAATTCCAAGGGTTTTAGGGGCTCTGTGCCCAGTATGAGTCCTCGATTTCTAAATCAGGTCACTGGGTAGTGAAAGGCAAATAGATAAGAGAATCACATGATAGTGGAGAGTGAGGTAAAACGAGTTATGTCTTGGATATGTTGAGTTAATGTGTCTGTGGGGGAATCCCAGTGACGTTAGTAGGCAGATGAATGTAAAGATAGAGTGCTCAGGGGGCACCTGGCTGGCTCAGTTGGTAAAGCATGTGACTCTTGATCTTGGGTTTGTGAATTCAAGCCCCATCTTGGGCCTAGAGCTTACTTAAAAAATAAAAACTCTAAAAAAAAAAAGAAAGAAAGAAAGAAAGGAACAGGCAGTTGGATACCTAAGGTAGGAGTTCAAGGGAGAAAGGTTTAGCCTGAAGATATACATCTGGGAATTATCGGAATACAGTGATCTAGTATTTAAAGCCAGGAGACTACATGAAATCCTCAGGGGAACGTGCGTAGACACGACCAAGAATTGCGCTCTGAGGCATTCCAACATTAAGAGGTATGGGGAAAAGAGAAGCAACTAGCAAAGGAGTCTGAAAAGTAAGTTTGTGAAATGAGAGGAAATCAAGAGAGTGTGGTGTCCTGAAAGCCATTGTGAAGAAAGTGGGCAAGAAAGCAATTGGTCAAATGCTGCAGGTGGTCAAGTAAGTTTAGGAATCAGAGTTCAGGGGCACCTGGCTGGCTCAGTCTATAAAGCACGCAACTCTTGATCTCAGGCTCACGAGTTGGAGCCCCATGTTGAGTGTAGAGATTACTTAAAAAAAAAAAAAAAAAAAGGAATGAGAGTTCAGCATTAGATAAAAATGGATGTCACTGGAGATCTTGAAAAAAAGCCGTTTCAGTACAGCAACAGGCGCCAAAGCCTGATAAAAGCGGATTTAAGAGAGACTGAAAGAAAAATTAAACAGAAAGCTCTTGAATTCTGCTGTGACAATGAAGAGGAGCTCTGAAGTAGCAGATAGTAGCCAGAGAGTGGAGATCAAATGAGTTTTTTGTGTGTGGCAGGAAGGAGAAATAACAGCATGTTTGTGTGCTTGGGGAAACAATTCCGTAAAGGAGGGGGGGGCGGAGGGTGGTGGGCAGAACTGAAGATGTAGGAGAGAGAACTGCTGGAATGGTGTCCTTCAGCAGGGGGAAATGTAAAAAGGTTGTTCTTTCACAAGTTCAAGGACAGTTCAATTTATAGTAACAGGAGAGGAAGGCAGGTAGGGAGAGGTGGTAGTGGGGAAAATTCTCTTTTGATTCCATCAATTTTCTAAGTGAAAAAGCAAGCTGAGAGTGAGGAGGAGGGGGAAGATGTTGCAGGTTACAGAAGGTGTGAAATACTCATCTAGGACAGTAAGTGGACAAGGGAAACACAATGTGTTTGCTGGGTAGCAGTATGGACCCACTGGAGGTTTAGAATCATGATGGAGGTAGAGGAAGGCATGTCTGATGATTGTGTATTTTTCTCCAGCCCTGTTCAGCTGCAGACTTGGCTTCAATCAAGGTTCTAGTTTTTACCAGAGGATAATGAAGAGAGCTAGGCAAAGGAGTAATTTAAATGGAATTTAAGCAGAGCAAGAAGGAAATCTCAAGGAAATGGGGGACAGTGAAAAGGTGGTAGAACAATGGATCCTAGGTGGGATGGAGGGATTGCATTGCTAGAATTGGAGTCCTAGGAGCAAGCTGGAAAGATGGGGGGTGGAGGGGACTGGTCGGAATAGGATCAATGAAACAGAGAATGATAGAGAAGGGTTGCATTCACTGCTGACGGTAAGAATAACATTTGCTTAACAAACGGTGACTATCAAGGAAAAACCCTTTTCCCCTGAAAATCAGCATTTTCCCCCAATACTGAGCATCCTCTGTGTCCTAGATACGGGTAAAGCCACAGTATCTTCCAAACATCCAGATCAGGAATGGAACGAAAGGCAAATTCCTTTCCCGAATGCAAGTGAGCAGCATTTATATAACCGCAGCAAGTTGCATCAACGTTTTATTGAAGGCATTACGTTTCAGAACACAAGAATACACGAATAGTCTCTTGAAAAGATTCCAACACAAAAAAATCTCCTCTCCCCAGTACTCGCCCTCTCCCCATCCCACGTGTCGCTGAAGGCGGAAAAGGAGACCAGGCGATTTACAGGCTGCCACCCCAACGCAGGGAAGGCTGACCGCGAACTCGAAGCCCGGCAGAGGGCGCTAAGCTGCCCGGACTCCCCGGACCTCGCCCCTCCCGGGAAGCTCAGCCCCGCCGCCCGCCGCCCGCCGCCCGCCGCCCGCGCCCGGGTTTTCAAAATGGAAACAAACCCGGCCCCGCCCCCTGCCCCGAGGACGCCGGGAAAAGGGTACCGCCCCCCTGGGGGGGGGGTGTCCCAGCCGGCAAGGCGAAGGTTCCCGCAAGCAGAGTCGGCTACCCCTGCCACGTTCTCCTCTGGCTTCCTCCCTGTCCACTCTCGTTCTCCAGCCAACTGACTGGAAGCCTCGCAACGGGCTGTTGTACCCTCCCTTCTCCGCAGGCTTCCTCACCTGTCTGCAACTCCGCCCGCCCCGGAAGTGACGATAGCCGCCCGGCCTAGCTCGCGTCCCGTCGGGCCTTGCGGCGGCGGCGGGAAGATGGCGGCAGCGGGAGCCCTGGAACGGAGCTTCGTGGAGCTCAGCGGTGCTGAGCGCGAGAGGCCGAGACACTTTCGGGAATTCACAGTTTGCGGCATTGGTACGAAAGCAGCCAAAGAGGACGCGATCCGATCCTTCCCCTCGGGCTCCTCCCATGGGTCCTTACATCTCTGACCCCGGGTTCATACTCAGAGCTCTAAGTCCACATGCCTATATCCCCGGGATCAGAGCTTCCGTAGTGTCCTACGTCGTCCTCCTTTCTTCCCTTTCTCTTTGTATAGTCTGTCAGTCGTCACCCTCTGCTTTCTCAGCGCCCTCAGTCTCTGTCATCCCGAGATAACCAGGTGTGCAGGCTGACCACTTTCCTTTTGCAGGGACTGCAAATGCCTTGGCTGGAGCGGTGAAATACAGTGAGAGCGCGGGAGGCTTCTACTATATGGAAAGTGGCAAGTTGTTCTCCGTCACCAGAAACAGGTTCATTCATTGGTAAGAGCTGTGTTCGCCGAACCCCCCTGGAAGGTCGGATTGTTGGGCCTTTGAGTTTTTGCAGCTGTTGCCAAAGTGTCATTCTCCGAGGCGGTAATGGACAGTCAGGAAAAGAGAAAGACTGTTTTCTCTTGATTTCTGAATCAGGAGAAAATTAAGGGGACACAGAGTTCTAGTAGAGGTGCCCTTCCAGGCAGCACCAAAAGCAGAGGAAATAAAGCTTATGGGATTAAGCCCCAAAGACCAGTTTTAAACTTGAACTCATTGTGTTCTTATAGTGTTTTACAGCTTCCTTCATTCTACAAATACATTTGAGCTTCTTCATGTCAGGCACTGTGCTAAGTTTACTAGAGATGACGTGGTGAACAAAAGCAACCATCATTTCCATCATGGAAGATGTTGTAGCTGTTTGAGAATAGATGTGGAGACACCTTTCATGGGGCAATTTTATGAAGGAAAAAGACACTAAAGTAAGGGACCACAACATAGGTGTATAAACATAAATTTTTCGTACTTGCCTCAGAAGAAAAATATAGGGGCTGTGAGAGGCTAATGAGAGGACCAAATGTTATTGGTGGGACAGGGAAGGCTTTCACGGATATCACATTTAACCTGAGATCTGTAGGATGAAAAGTTGCCCAGGTGGGTGGTTGGGGAGAGAGCAGTCAGCACGTAGGATCACCATATGCAAAATCCATGAGGTAGAAAGACCTGGGCAGATTTGAGGAACTGACTGCAAGTCTGTGTGGCTTAAGTGCAGTGGCTGAAATGGAAAGTGATGTGAGAGATGCAGAGACTGAGGGGTAGAGGGGGTGGTAAACAGGACTCAGATCCTTCCTGACAACTTTGGATTTTTTTCCCAAGTACACTGAGTAATCATTGAAGGGTCTTAAAGAGTTACTAACTCTTTACTAATATAATCAAAATTGCATAAAGAAAAAAATCAGTTTACTTCATGGAAAATGAATTTGGATTAGATAGGTATAATTAAAAAAAAAAAATTCTTGCTCTTATGATGGACTAAGTAAGAGATGCTGGTGGCTCAATTGTGGGAGTAGCTTGGAAAGGAGAAATAGATGGATTTGAGATGCATTCAGAAGGTAGCTTTACATTTTTCCGCCATTTTTCCGTGCCGCCATAATGGTGCACATGAATGTCCTGGCAGATGCTCTCAAAAACATTAACAGTGCTGAAAAGAGAGGCAAACACCAGGTTGTTAGGCTATGCTCCAAAGTCATCGTCCGGTTTCTCACAGTGATGATGAAGCATGGTTACACTGGCGAATTTGAAATCATTGATGATCATAGATAGAGCAGGGGAAATTGTTGTGAACCTCACGGGCAGGTTAAACAAATGTGGAGTGATCAGCCCCAGATTTGATGTACAGCTCAAAGATCTAGAAAAATGGCAGAATAACCTGCTCCTGTCCCGCCAGTTTGGTTTCATTGTACTGACAACTCAGCTGGCATCATGGACCATGAAGAAGCAAGACAAAACACACAGGAGGGAAAATCCTGGGGTTCTTTTTCTAGGGATGTAATATGGGCAAATAAAATGCCTCAATGGGGGGAAAAAAGGGTAGCTTTGCTAGGACTTGGTGATAGATTGAATGTGGGGTAAAAGATGGGAAGGGACATGGAGCAAAGACAGTTTCCTGGTTTCTGGTATAACTAACAAGATACTGGGTGGCAGGGTTGCCTTTTATATGCAGAAGATGGATTTTGGAGAGATGTGAATAATTCTTTCAGATATATTAAATTTGAAGTACCCATGTAGCAGCCCTTCAGAAATGCCATGTAGGCATTGAAATTTATAGGTCCAAGTATCTGAAAAGAGACCTGTGCTGACATGCAAATCTCATTTAAGAAATACTTTTTAGTGCCTAATATGTCTAGTCAGTGTTTAGGGACTGAGAGTACAGCAGGGAACAAAACAAAGTCCCTGCCCTCGTGGAGGCAGATAGGCAATAAACAACAGTAATCCCCCAAAATAAGTAAATACAGTTTGTCCAGTGATAAGTGGAATAGAGAACAGGGAAGGAAGGTTAGAGGGAAGGGGGATGCCTGCAGGAGTTGATCTTTTATTTGGGAAAGACCCAGTGATAAGCTGACATTTAAACAGAGGAAGTAGATATCTGGGGAATAAGATTTCCAGGTAGAACCTTCCAAGAAAAAGGAACCAAAATGCAAAGAATCTTGAGACAGGAGCTTGTTTGTTATGTTCAGAGAATGGCAAGGAGCCAGGAGTCTGCAGCTGAATGACCAAAGGATAGATTAATAAAGTAGCAGAGGGTCAAATCAGGGTTTTGTTGGTAATTTTAAGGCTTTGACTTTTTTTTTTTTTTTAAAGATTTTATTTATTTGTTTGAGAGAGAGAGAATGAGAGAGAGCACATGAGAGGGGGGAGGGTCAGAGGGAGAAGCAGACTCCCTGCCGAGCAGGGAGCCCGATGCGGGACTCGATCCAGGCACTCCAGGATCATGACCTGAGCCGAAGGCAGTCGCTTAACCAACTGAGCCACCCAGGCGCCCTAAGGCTTTGACTTTTACTCTGAATTAGATGGCGAGAAGTCATTGAAGGGTTTTAAGTGGAGGAATGACATGATCTAAATTGTGATTTTAGAACATCTCAACATTTTAGATGTTGAGAACAGAGTATAGCAGGGAAAGGGTAGAAGCAGGGAGATCAATTAGGAGGTTGGTGCCACAGTCTAGACAAGAGATAATGGCAGCTTAGACTAGGGTGGCATTGGTAGAGGCAGTGAGAAATATTCTGATTGTGGCTATGCTTTAAAGATGAGTTTGTTATGGGGCACCTGGGTGGCTCAGTCGGTTAAGCGTCTGCCTTCAGCTCAGGTCAAGATCCCGAGGTCCTGGGATCAAGCCCTGAGTCAGGCTCCCAGATCAGCAGAGAACCTGCTTCTCCCTCTGCCCCTCACCTGGCTCGTGTACTCTCTCTTTCACTCTCACTATCAAATAAATAAATCTTTAAAAAAAAAAAATCAGATATAGAGTATACAGAAAAAGTCAAGGGTGACCTCCAGATTTTTGGCTTGAGCAACTGGAAGTTACAAAGATGCCGTTAATTGAGTTGGGAAAGAGTGCAGGTAAAGCAGGCGTTTTTCAAGTTTGCTAGTCTAAGCATTCTGTTTTGGACAGGTTTCATTTGAAATCCCTGTTAGATATCCAAGTGGAAGTGTTGAAACAATAACCAGTTCAGTGGAAAGTTTGGGCTGAAGTTACAGATTTGGGAATTGCTGGCATTAGATGGCATTTAAAGCTGTTACACTGAATGAGATCACCTAGAGATCACCTGCACTATTGGCATTTGGGGCCAGAAAAGTCTTTGTTTTAGGGGACTGCCCTGTACATTATAGGGTATTGAGCAGCATCCCTGGTCTCTACACACTTCAGACCAATAGCAGCCCCCTCCCAGTTGTGACAAGCAAAAATATCTCCAGATAACTGTTAAATGTCCTTAGGGAGTGGGGTAGAATGGCCCCCTGCTGAAAACTTGTATAGATGAGAAAAAGAGGTCTGAGGACTAAACACTGGGGCACTCCAATATTTAGGAAGATACGGAGACTGGGAAGGAATAACTAGGGAAGTAAAGAGTTGAAAGAAAAGAGAGTGGTATCCCAGAAGCTAACGGAAATATTTCAAGGAGAAGAAGAATGAAAAACTGTTAAATACTGCATATAAGTCAGAGAAGTGAAAATAGACCTTTGAATGGTGGAGATCATTGGTGACCTTGTCAGAAACTGAGCTCTGGAGAGAAGAAGAGGACAGGAATTGTGAGAACAAAACAGCTCTCTTAAGGAGCATTACTGAGAGAGAAGCAGAGGAGTCAAATGGTAGCAGGAGGACAATGCAAAGGTGTGGAAGAAATATACCAGTGTATTTATATGCAGTCAAGGGCAATCACTACAGGAGGGGAATTGAAGAAAGTGAGATATTTGAAAAAGTATAGATATGGCAGAGGAAGTGTGGGAGAGAGTGACTGAGCGGGAGCTAGGCTTCAAGGAATGAAACAGGACTGTAGGGAACTGCAGTGGGCAAGGATCGCAGGTGGTATCTGGTTGCACACACTTGAGAGCTGAGTGGTTTGGGCAGGGAGGGAGGAACAATGACCCAGAGTGGTAGTGGGGAGCAAGCAAGGCATCTGTGCCCTACCTTGAGGCACCCCCTAAAGGGAGTGTGGTAGGGAAAGCTTACCACCACTAGAGAGGGCTCCAGGGGTGTCCTCAGGCAAGATCCAGGACCCAGCTTTAACCACAAGGCAGGAAGGTGAAGCAGTTGTTCAGAGATCAGGTTGAGGATCCAGAAACTTGTGCTGATGACATACCATGAGTTAGCAGAAAGGAGCCCTAGGAAATCATCAGAATTCACGTGGTGCATACAGGGTTTTTTGTTTTTGTTTTTGTTTTTTTAGATTTTATTTATTTGACACAGAGAGACACAGCAAGAGAGGGAACACAAGCAGGGGGAGTGGAAGAGGGAGAAGCAGGCTCTCCACTGAGCAGGGAGCACGATGCGGGGCTCGATCCCAGGACTCTGGGATCATGACCTGAGCTGAAGGCAGGCTTAACGACTGAGCCACCCAGGCGCCCCGGGGCATACAGTTTTGGGAGTGGATAAGATGTGCTTTGAAAGAATGTGTACAGTGAGCAGATAAGATGACCCAGGAACAGGGTTTGAGAAATAAAAAGTAGGCATCAGGTCAAAGAGGAGAGGGAGCACCTAGAGATGGGGGAATGAAACCAGGAGAGGGTGGTATCATGGAAGTCAAAGAGACTTTTCAGGACAACATGGTCAAGTGTGTAGAATGCTGCAAAGCGGTCAAGTAAGAACAGGACTGAGGAATCCATTGGGATTGGTGTGACGACCTTGGTGAGAAGAGGGCAGGCTGAAGAGTACGAGGGAGGTGAGGAAAAAAAGATGTGGCCATGGAGGGGAAAGGAGAGATTGGGGTAGCCGGGTCGGGGCAGGAATAGGGTGATGGAAGGGGAGAGACCAGGGAAGAGCATACGTGAATGTAGAGAGAAGGCTTTGGAGGAAGGAGAGAGGGACGCAGGAGGGATATACGTGAGAAAGTTAGAGATTGCCCTTGAATTGCTGGAAGGAGATGTGCTCTTTGGGGGCAGATGCAGGCAGTATGGTAAACAAGGTGATGAGAAGTTAGGGCTTTCCCAGCATGGTGTTTTCTATGATCCAAGGCTACCATATGGCAGAGATGCGCCTGAAGAAGTCTGCCCTGCATCCTACCTAGCAGGAACAAGTCACAGAAGGGGAAAGAGTCACATTTATTAAGGTCACTGTAGTGTGATGCTATGATACTAATAGTGGAGGCCGCATTCCACTGCAAGTAATGGGGGGGTGTGGTGTGAATTGTCTTTATAGGGGGCTTAATTGCGTTGAGTATCATTGTTCTAAATAAATGGGTCATCAAGTTTGGAAATGCCTCCATTGAACAGAGACTATAATAAGATTTGAATTTTATACTATGCTGTGTTTTGTAAGCGAATATACTGTGATGGTTTGGATTATAAAATTGATCTGAATTTGTTTACCCAAAACATTCAACTTGGGAAAATTCACTTGGAAACTAGTCCCATATATTTCAAAGCAACAGTCAATTAGAAAGAAAAGCATAAACTTTGTGAACAAATGTCTCTTTTTTAATAGGAAGACCTCTGGAGATACATTGGAGCTGGTGGAAGAGTCACTGGACGTAAATCTGTTGAATAATACAGTTCGCCTCAAATTCCAAAATTGCAGCCTCTTACCTGGAGGGGTTCATGTCTCTGAGACTCAGAATCATGTGATAATCTTGATATTAACCAATCAAACAGTGCACAGATTACTCTTACCACACCCTTCCCGGATGTATAGGAGTGTAAGTTGGTTAAGGGTAATATCCTTTATTTCTCAGATTACTCTGGCTGTCAGAAATTTAATGCTGGAGCAGTGTCCTTTGGAAATTGAAGGAAAATTGGATTTGTAACCTCTCACCAAGCATACTTTGATAGTTACAATTTAAAATGATCAGGCACATTTTAAGTTGAAGAAATAATTTTTATTAAAATTAGCTTTCTTTTTAGGCTAATTCATTTCTTACTTTAAAGACTTTTGTAGGGGTGTCTGGGTGTCTCAGTCAGTTAAACATCTGACTTTGGCTCAGGTCATGATCTCGTGGTCCTGGGATTGAGCCCTGCCTCAGGCTCCTTGCTGAGCGGGGAGTCTGCTTCTCCCTCTCCCTCTGCCCCTCACCCTGCTCATGCTCGAGCTCACGAGCTCTCTCTCAAATGAATAAATAAAATCTTAAAAGAAAAAAAAGCTTTTGTAGCAATTGAAAGGAACTGAGCAAAATTCAGCTTGTTTTGATTTAACAGGTTTTTCTTTTTCATTACTCCACAGGAGTTGGTAATTGAAAGTCAGATGCAGTCCATATTTACTGACATTGGAAAAGTTGATTTCAGGGATCCTTGCAACTCTCAGTTAATTCCAGCTGTACCTGGACTCTCCCCTAATTCTACCACCTCGGCAGCCTGGCTTAGCAATGATGGGGAGGCTCTGTTTGCTCTACCATCTGCTTCTGGGGGAATCTTTGTTCTTAAACTACCTCCTTATGACATACCTGGTAAGAAGGGGAACTGAACTTGGATTTAATTTTAAACAAGGAATGTTGGCATTAAAACCTTAGAAGTCCGGGGCGCCTGGGTGGCTCAGTCGGTTAAGCATCTGCCTTCGGCTCAGGTCATGATCCCAGGGTCCTGGGATCGAGCCCCGCATCGGGCTCCCTGCTCAGTGGGAAGCCTGCTTCTCCCTCTCCCACTCCCCCTGCTTGTGTTCCCTCTCTCGCTGTGTCTCTCTCTATCAAATAAATAAAATCTTTAAAAAAAAAAAACCTTAGAAGTCCATACCCATCATCCATGGCAGGAATTGCTTCACTGCTCCCCCGAAATGATCATTCAGTGTTGCTTGCCTAAGGAGTCTGTAATGCTTGTACTGTTTTTTTTTTTCTGAGAAAGTAAGATTGTATACAGTGGATGAGGAATTGTAAACCTTTTTGGAGCGTGGGAAGATTGTAAATCAAATAGCTGTAAGATAGCCTATCCTAAGTCCTGTAGTAGAGAGGAGTTGACTATCTACCTTCAGGTTGAGGTTCTATACTTAAATTAACTGACACGAGGAAGTTCTGCTGACAATTTCCTCCAAGTCACCACTATCTCTTGCCTGGATTATTGCATTAGCTTCCTAAATATCCCTCAGACCTCTCCTTACCTCTCTACAGAGACTTCGGGGACAGACTGATACATTTAAAACCTTAGTAGAATCATGTCACTCCATTGCTTAAAGCCCTCTAGTGAGGGTTTGTTCTTCATCTCATGCTGAATAAACCCAAAGTCCTTACATTATCTTATAGTGACCCCCCCTGCTGACTCTCTAACCTCAGCTTCTTTTTTTTCCCCTCGCCTTCTGTGCACCAGTTTCATGTCTTCTTACAGTTCCTTGAACATACCGATCACGCTCCTACGTCAGGGACTTTGCCTGAGACCGTCTTTCTCCAGCTACTAACTTGGCTTATTCCCTCAACTCCTCTGGGTCTTTACTCAGTGATCCCTCAGTGTGAGGCCTTCTCTGACCACCCTTTTCAAAATTGCATGTACACATGCACCTCCCACCACAGCATTCACTGTACCCTTCCTGCTTTCACCTATTATGCTGCTTGATTTAGCTTCTGCCCTCCTCCCTGTGGGAATATAAGTTCCAAGACCACAGGTATTGTTTTATGTTTTATTTACTGCTAAATCTTCAGTACCTAGAACTGTGCCTGGCACATGAAAGGAAACCAATGTTTCTTTTGGGAAGAATGATTGTTCTGAGCAGCAGTAGGGTTACTGTTTGTAAATGGCAAAAGTTTTCCCTAGGAATATGTTAGTGCTATTTTTATTGATCCAATAATGATTCAAAGTATTTTAAGTAGGATGTATGTGGATGGGCTGCATCCTAAAATTTCTTCATATAGAAATGTAGAAGCCTGTCACCTGTTCTAAGCACCTTATTCATGGTTGCATCCTTCTTGTTGGGTTTCTCTGAGTCTAACCAAGAGGTGCCTTGGATATCATTGGTCTGTTTTCAATCTCACAGGAATGGTGTCAGTTGTGGAACTGAAACAGAGTTCAGTAATGCAACGACTGCTTATAGGCTGGATGCCAACAGCCATCAGGTAAGTGGTGTCTGGTGGGAAAATCAGAGGGCCCAAGAATTTAATTTTTGCACTGGTCAGCACCTATTAGTCTTACTCCAAGGCAGATAAGCATTACACTGAAAAGGAGAAGAGTCTGTAAAACATCACATTCTATCTGAGAGCCACACCTTGGACACCTTGATAGCAGAAAGTGATTTTCCGTATGTATTCTCACAATATTCCGTTCAGTGCTCTGCCCCGACTTATCAAATCCAATTTTATGTAATAGTAGAAGTAGAAAGTTTTTGATGATTAGAAGTCTATTCCTGGGCGCCTGGGTGGTTCAGTCATTAAGTGTCTGCCTTCAGCTCAGGTCATGATCCCAGGGTCCTGGGATTGAGCCCCGCATCGGGCTCCCTGCTCGGCGGGAGGCCTGCTTCTCCCTCACCCACTCCCCCCTGCTTGTGTTCCCTCTCTTGCTGTCTCTCTCTGTCAAATAAAATCTTAAAAAAAAAAAAACAAAACTCTATTCCTGTGTATATAGAGCCTTTTAAAATGTATCATAGTGGTTGATTGTAAATCAAATAGAAAATACAGTTATCTTATACCAGTATGTAAACTCTTAGCTCCTTCTACTGATTAAGAGTGTACATTTATAACTTTGTTTTATCTTTTTAATTACAAATTCTAATCAGATATTTATAACACTAAAACCCTAAAATTGGGTCTTATGTTTTTAGAGGTGATCAGGGACTTTCTGATCGTCCCTTCGCTCTTGCTGTTCATTGTGTTGAGCACGATGCCTTCATCTTTGCTCTGTGCCAGGATCATAAACTACGAATGTGGTCTTATAAGGTAAATGCTACATTTATAGTTACTATAAGCTAAAATAGGATTGTGAATAGTAAGAAAATTGAAATCAGTCTTGCTGTTTCTCTCAAAGATTATTAAGATCACTTAGTTTGGAAAGTATAGGCCATTTCTAGACTCAGTTCCATTTAGCTTCATTTTTCACACATTTGTCTTTTTATATAAATATTTTTTTAATTATGAATCCTACAGAATTAAAATAGTGCAGAGAATACGCTTCACTTAAGAGGAACAAATGTTTTTTTAAAAAAGGAACAAATGTTTTTGAAATGCAAGTTGATAAAATAGTTTTTGGTTTTTTTAAAGGGTGAAGTGAAAGTTTATTAAGTGAAGGTGAGAGCAGAAAGGAAAGAAAACTGTCTAGAGCGAGAGGGGTCCTAAATGGGTTGCCCTATAAAGTAGTTTTTAAGATTCATAAAACAGTTGATGGTTTTATTTATCAGACTGAAGAGATATTTTCATCTCAGCCTTTAAAAAACCCTGTAGTGTCCCTCAGCAGATACAAGAGAAAGAGTGGTAGATGTAATGGATGTGCCTCCTTTCGAAAGGGAAGGAGTTTGTTTTCTAGCTTGGATATTCTTTGACACTACTTGTTGACTCCTCTTGGGCAGGACCAGATGTGCCTGATGGCCGCCGACATGCTGGAGTATGTTCCTACGTTTAAAGACCTTCGGCTCGCCGCTGGGACTGGACATAAATTACGACTTGCTTATTCCCCTTCCATGGGACTCTACATAGGGGTGTACATGCATGTGCCCAAACAAGGACAGGTATGAAACACATAAGACCCCTGCCAAGCTATGCACTATGTACCGATGTGAGGAGGGGGCTGTATATTCATTGAGTCTGTTTAAGCTCTTCACACCAGCGTAGGTGTTTCCAGGTTGTTTCTGTGGAGATGATGGGTTTTGTGTTAATACGTGAATTTAAAGATCTTGAAGAAGTCAGGATGAAAGGGAGTTGAGAGTTTAAAGGAATCTGAAAGGAAAAGTTAACCAAAGCTAAACAAGAAAGAGCCAATTTGGACGTCTGGGTGGAAAAATGGAATCATGAAAGGGACGTAGGTGTTACTAAGTGGTTGGAGGGAAGTTAATTTTTAGAAATAATTTTGCTCATCTTCCAAACACTAGTTGTTGTATGTAGATGAGGTATTTAGGGTGTAATACAATGATGTAATAATAGAGTAAACAACCATTTGTTGGATACTCTGTGTTTGGCATGATCCCTTATGTACATTAATAGCAAATGCTTGGACTGTGCTTACTCTGGGCTCGCATACTTTACACATATTATCTGTTTAATCCTGATAACATTCCAGTGAGGGTAGGGTTTTTCCTCACTATGCTGGAGGTGCCCTTCTGGGTGCCCCCTTCACTTCTTTTGGGCTCTGATGCCCAACTACAGGTTGCCCCTCCCTCTGGATGCCTTCTTTACTCTATTTGGGCTGATACTCTGCAACTCCCTTTCAGAGGACACCCCCTCCCCTACTTGGGCTCTGATCACCAATACAGACTGCTAGTCTGTATGGATACTCTCATCATCCTGCTTGAGTTCCCACCCTTCTACCTATGTGTGAAAGCCCTCATACCCTGCTCATGACCTACACCTGAAGCCAAAAATGGATACTCTTTTTACCACCTTGGGCTCTTTTTTTTTTTTTTAAAGATTTATTTATTTGAGGGGTGCCTGGGTGGCTCAGTCGTTAGGCGTCTGCCTTCAGCTCAGGTCATGATCCCAGGGTCCTGGGATCCAGCCCCACATTGGGCTCTCTGCTCAGCGGAAAGCCTGCTTCTCCCTCGCCCACTCCCCCTGCTTGTGTTCCCTTTCTTGCTGTCTTTCTCTCTCTCAAATAAATAAAATCTTTTAAAAAAATTTAAAAAAAAAATTTATTTGAGAGAGAGAAAGGGGGGAGCAGAGGGAGAGGGAGAGAAAGAATCCCAAGTAGACTCCCTACTGAGTGCAGAGCCCAGCGCAGGGCTCAATCTCACAACCCTGAGATCATGACTTGAGCCAAAACCAGGAGTCGGACACTCAACCGACTGAACCACCCAGGCTCCCTTTTACTGCCTTGGGGTCTTGATTCAGCCCATGACCCTGTCCTTGGTCTCGATTTCCTGGAGTAGCCCACAGAACTCAGGGAAACATTAACTTACAGTTGCCAGTTTACCATATGTTAAAGGATACAGATGAACAACTAGATGAAGGAGTATAGAGGATGAGTCCAGAAGGGTCCTGAGTTCAGAGGCCTCTGTCCCTGTCGTGTTGGGGTGTGCCACCCTTCTGGTACATGGATGTGTTCACCAATCTGGAAGCTCTCCCTATACCATACTATAGGAATTTTTATGGAGGCTTCATGACGTAGACGTGATCCATTATTAACTTGGTCTCTAGCCTCCCCCAGCCTCCCCAGAGAATGGGGTTGGGGCTGAAAGTTCCAAACTTCCAATCATGGCTTTGTCTTCCTGGTGACCATCCCCCACCCTGAAGCTATCCAGGAGTTACCTCATTCGAACAAAAGGTGTTTCCAGAGCACCTGGCTGGCTCAGTTGGTAGAGCATGTGACTCTTGATCTCTAGGTGAGTTCAAGCCCCATGTTGGGTGTGAAGCCTACTTAAAAAAAAAAAAAAGGCATTTATCACCCAGGAAATTCCAAAGGATTTAGTAGCTCTATATAAGATGCTCCTATCATTTTCATCACTCAGGAAAATACAAGCGTTTTAGCTCAGTATCAGGAGCTGGGGCAGAGACCAATATATATATATTTCTTATTTGACAGATTCTGATAGAGATTATGTTGGTTCTGTAGATGATATTGGACAGTATTTCCATCTTAGCAATATTAAGTCTTTTGGTCCATAAACATGGGATGTTTTTCCATTTATTTAGATCTTTAATTTTTTTTTTTTACAATGTTTTGTAGTTTTCAGAGTATAAGTTTTGCAGTTCTTTTGATCAGTTTATTTCTAGGTATTTTATTCCTTTTAATGCTAGTATAAATGAAATTATTGAAATGAAATTATTATTTTCTCAATTTAATTTTCAGATTTTACAATCCAAGTTTATAGAAATACGGTTGATTTTTATATATTGATCTTGTATCTTGCAGCCTTGCCGAATTTTTCTATTCTTTTTTTTTGACTGTCTTATATACAAGATAACCTCATCTGCAAATAGTTTTATTACTTCCTTTCCAATTGAATCAATTGAATGCCTTTTTTTTTCCTTAATTGCCCTGGATAGATCCTCCAGTACGATATTGAATAGAATGGGGAGAGCTTACATCTTTGTCTTGTTGCTGATCTAAGGGAGAAAGCTTTCAGTGTTTGACCATCAAGTATGATGTTAGCTGTGAATTTTTCATAAATGCCCTTTATCGTGTTGAGGAAGTTTGCTTCTGCTCTTAGTTTATTGTTTTTATCATGAAAGGGCATTCAGTTTGGTGCCATTGCCTTGATTCATGTTAAAACACCAGTAATTTTACCCTCTATTTAGGCTTTTTCATCATCAATGCAAAAATAACAACACAGTGAAAAAGACAAATAATGTATTTATTATGAAAAGACTTTCAGCCTCACAGGGGTGGGGGCTGGCTGATTCAGTCGGTAGAGCAGTCACGTGCAACTCTTGATCTTGGGGTGGTGACTTTGAGCCCCACGTTGGACGTAGAGATTACTTAGAAAAAAATTTAAAAGGAAAGGGTTTCAGCTTCACTGATCCCCTGAAACAGTCTGTGGCCTACATTTTTAGAAGCATGCCTCTGAAAGATTCAAAATTGAATGTAGGAGTGCTGTTAAATTGAGCAGAGCTTTTTTTTTTTTAAGAATTTGTTTATTTCTTAGCATGAGCGGCAGAGAGGGCAGAGGGAGAGGGACAAAGAGATTCCCTGCTGAGTGTGGAGCCCTACTCAGGGCTGGATCTCAGGACCCTGAGATCATGACCTGAGCCACAGGCGCCCCTGAGCAGAGCTATTATTTCCTTCATTTTGTGCATTATGCTTCTATTAGTGAAACCTAAAATCAAATCAGCTTTTTTGGCAGTTAGGCCTATTCCGGTCATAATGAACTTGTAGTCCTTTTTTTCCCCCTTTCACAAAAACTGCTCTTCAGCCTGTTTGTTTCCCCTAATCTGCATGGTTGAAGTTTGTTTTTCTTTTATCTGTAATATCTTATGTCCATTGCTATTAATTTCATTTGTTTCTTATTTTTCTTTTGGTTCTTTGGATTCTAATTCTTTAGTAAGTGTATTACTTTGGTCATTCCCAGCATCTTGTTCTCATTGAGATCATAAGCTTGCCGCCTGTATTCCATCTAAGACACTAAGACAGGGCGCCTGGGTGGCTCAGTTGGTTAAGCGACTGCCTTCGGCTCAGGTTATGATCCTAGAGTCCCTGGATCAAGTCCCACATCGGGCTCCCTGCTCGGCAGGGAGTCTGCTTCTCCCTCTGACTCTCCCCACTCTCATGTGCTCTCTCTCATTCTCTCTCTCTCAAATAAGTAAAAAACTTAAAAAAAAAAGACACTAAGACAACTCACAAACAGAAGTCCTGCAGACCCGTGGTGTGTGGTCTGTGGACTGGTCCTGGGCCACAAATTCTTGGTTACCAGTTTGCAGTAAGATAACTACAGAAAGTGAGAGGAAAACTTTTAGAGACATTTATAGTGGTTTGACATTGCTACAGACATTCACATTCAAGGTTTCTGTATTTTGTAAAAGTATCAATCTGCAACAGGTTAGAAATTAAAAAAAAAAAAAAAAAGCTGGTCCTTTACTACAGGTAAGTAGTTTGAGAAGCACTACACTAGCTCAGCATTTTTCCAACTTGTTTTTTGGCTAGAATCTATAATAAGAAATACCTTATTTTACTACTTACTATACACATATGTGATGATGGACATGTAACAGAAAAATTTTCATGAAACATGCTTACCTGTACTAGGAGTGATGAACTGATGAACTCTGATACGTTGTTGTTTTTTTTTTTTAACATGGTTGAGACCTACTAAATTGATTTATATCCCACTAAGGGGTTGAGATCTGCAACTTGTAAAATATAGCTCTAGGCTAAGATGAATATGAATACTATATATATTTTCCATATTTCATACACTGCTATTTTTTTCCCAAGAGGAACTCTCACTGTATATTTTTCTTTTAGTACTTCCTTGTGGACAGTTGCTTGTGTTATAAAGACAGAATCATTGTCACTCATCAATTTATAGTGAATTTTCTTTATCCAAAAAATTACTTAAAAATATCCATTAGGGGCGCCTGCCTTCGGCTCAGGTCATGATCCCAGGGTCCTGGGGTCGAGCCCTTCGTCGGGCTCCCTGCTCCGCAGGAAGCCTCCTTCTCCCTCTTCCACTCCCCCTGCTTGTGTTCTCTCGCTTTGTCTCTCTTTTTTAAATAAATAAATAAAATCTAAAAAATAAATAATAAAATATCCATTAAATATCATTTTTTGAGTTTGAAAATATTTGTTTTGGTAGTAGAGTTAAATACTACACTTGAATTACAGAGTTTAGTTTTTAGTAAAGTTAACTAGTGTTGATATGTATTGCACATATGTTTTAAATTATCTCTGGTACAGGGCTCCTGGGTGGCTCAGCCGGTTGAGCAGCCGACTCTTAGTTTCAGCTCAGGTCATGATCTCATGGATCATGAGATCAAGCCCCGCATCAGGCTCCATACTCAGCGGGAAGTCTGCTTGAAGATTCTCTCCCTGGGCCCCTCCCCTACACTCTGGAGCGCGTGCTTACTCTCATGCTCTCTCTCAAATTAATTATCTCTGGTACTTTAGTAAAAATATAAACTTAAAAACAGGCTTCTGACCATAATGAGATACTACCTCACACCCATGGGATGGCTACTATCCAAAAAAAACCCAGAAAATAGCAGGGTTGACAAGGATATGGAGAAATTGAAACCCTTGTGCGTTGCTGGTGGGAATGTAAAATGTCGCAGCCACTGTAGAAAACAACGTGGCAGTTCCTCAAAACAAAATTGATCATAGCATTACCATGTGATTCAGCAAATTTCCACTACTGGGTATATACCCCCAAAGAATTCAAAGCAAGGTCTCAAAGACATATTTATAGGGCGCCTGGGTGGCTCAGTTGTTAAGCGTCTGCCTTCGGCTCAGGTCATGATCTCAGGGTTCTGGGATCTAGCCCCGCATTGGGCTCCCTGCTCAGTGGGAAGCCTTCTTTTCCCTCTCCCACTCCCCCTGCTTCTCCCTCTCCCATTCCCCCTGCTTTGTATTCCCTCTCTCTGTGTGTCTCTCTCTGTCAAATAAATAAAATCTTAAAAAAAAAAAAAAGACATTTATACACCCATATTCATAGCATTATTTACAATAGCCAAAAGTTAGAAACAGCCAAAGTGTTCCTTGACAGATGAATGAATAAATAAAAATGGTATATACATAAAATGGAATAGTAGTCAACCTTTTTAAAAAGGAAGGAAATTCTGACGCATGCTACATCATGGATAGACCTTGAGGATGTTAAGCTAAGTGAAGTAATCCAGTTACAAAAAAAGAAAATACTGTTAAGATTCCAATTATATGGGGTGCCTGGGTGGCTCAGTCGTTAAGCGTCTGCCTTCAGCTCAGGTCATGATCCCAGAGTCCTGGGATCGAGCCCCGCATCAGGCTCCCTGCTCGGCAGGAAGCCTGCTTCTCCCTCTCCCACTCCCCCTGCTTGTGTTCCCTCTTTCGCTGTCTCTGTCAAATAAATAAAATCTTTAAAAAAAAAAAATCCAATTATATTAAAAAAGAAGATTCCACTTATATAAAAAGTGCCTAGAGTAGTCAAGTTCATAGAGACCGAAAGTAGAATGGTGGGTGCCAGGGACTGGAGGGAGAGGGGAGTGTGGAGTTGTTTAATGAGTATAGTTTCAGTTTTACAAGATGAGAAAATATCTGGAAATAGGTTGCATGATAATGTGAATGTATTTAACACTACTTGACTGTATCTTAAAAATGGTTAAGATGATAAATGTTATGTGTATTTTACCACATTTTTAAAAAAATTGGTTTCTGGATGCTCATAACTCTTAGAAAATAGCATGTTGATTATTTCAAGTAATAAATTATCAACTTATGTTTCAACAGTTCTGCATTTTCCAGCTGGTGAGCACTGAGAATAACCGCTATAGTCTAGATCACATTTCTTCCCTATTCACTTCTCAGGTAGGTTGGATCATCCTTTGCATATCACACAAGTACAGGAAAAAAGTATTGACTGACTCAACTATGTTGTAAAGGGATGGAAATCTTAAAATGGAATATTTAATGATACTTGCAAACAAAATTTCATTTGGGTTTTACCAAGTTCTTGTGGTACCATCTTTTGTTTTTATGCTTTTACCTCCTATTGATACAAATTTAAGTCACTATAAGCTATTACCCTTTCTTATTTTAACCTCTTTTTCCCTCATATTTCCCCCTAGGAAACACTGATTGACTTTGCCATAACCTCTACAGATATCTGGGCCATGTGGCATGATGCTGAAAACCAAACTGTTGTGAAATACATCAACTATGAACAGTATGGATCACTTACCTCTGTCATTCTGCCTCACCCCAAGGAGTTTCATATTTAGAAAACAGAGCTTTTTATGTAGAACCAAAGTCAGGTGTTCGCATTGAAAGGATTCATCCCTGGGCTTGCCTGTTAACTATTTTCCAAAATTCCTCCTTTTGCATTTTGTGTTATTTCTTACCTTTTGGTTTTAGAACAAAATGAAGAATTACCTAGGAATGAGATAAAGAAAATACCATATTTCTTGGGAGAAATGGCACATACCCAAAATAATTCTAATTTGGGAGTTTTCTTTGCTTCTGAGCAGACTATTTCTGACAGCCACAACTTCCAAAAGATACTACAGCCCCTTTGGGTACTCAATTTCCTCATCATAAGAAGAGACATTGATTGCACAAGTATAGTGCTTTTCAAACTTTTTTAAAACAGGAAACCCCTTTTTCTGAAAGATAATGAACTCCAGTATATAAAACTAGTATTTTATGAGTATAAAATCGTAACACAATTTAATGTGTTGATAGTCTCTAATATTAGGTATATTTGGTCTCTAATACTATTAATGTACATGATAATAGTATAAGATGTTTTTTAGTAGTTACAAAATACATTAAAAAAATAATTTTGAATCAAACACTGTGTAACCCCTGAAATGACCTGGGTAGGATTCCCTGGCATACAGTTTAATGTCCTTGGAACTAAACTAATTGAACCTTAGGGATCCCTCATAACCCTGTATTCTAAAGCAGAATAAAAGGAATAGTTGCCCCAGATGGTTGAGCCACACCTCACAAAATATGAAAATACCCCTTATAGATAGCATTCCAGCAAAATAGTAAAAAGCAGAACTCTGGTATCAGATGAGAGTTTGAATCCAGTTGTGAAGCTGAGTAGCTGTGAGATGCCCTAAGCCTCACTTTCCCTATCTGCAAAATGGGGGTAGTACATCCTTTAGAGTTACCATAAGGCTTACATGAGTAATACCCTTAACTGCACTTAGCATAGTGTCTAACATATAGTAAATGCACATTAATAGCTATTATTTATATATTTGTGGCTAGAGTTTTAATTTCAGGAAGATGCCTATTAAACTGTTAAGAGCACTTCTGTAAAGCCAGACTGCTGAAAATAAGTTTTATTTATTTATTTTTAAACTTTTACTAGATCAACAGCTAAGCTTTAGTTATCATTTTTATGTAGGTTGATGGTCTTTTTTGTTTCCCTGTAGTAATGCTGCAGGTCAATGGAATTCGGTTTTTATGCACTCTCTGCCAGAGGAAGAGATCATTCTCAGAGATGATCAAGACCCCAGAGTAAGCAACATTAAAGTCTTATGTAAGGGGATGAATCAGTTGTATTAGTCTGTATTAGTCTGTATTAGTCTGTATTAGTCTGAATTCTTTCAGCTGCAGGTGAAAGAAACCCACCTCAAACTGACTTAAGCTTAAAAGGAAAATGTATTGATTTGTGCAGCTGAGAAGCTGAGAGTTACCTGGCTTCAGCCATGGCTGGAACAGTGCTTTCAGGGCTTGATCTCTCCTTTTTCTCTATTCTGCTTTCCTCCTTGTTGGGTTTATTCTCAGGCAGGCTCCTTGAACCTGTGCATTCTATGAACTTAGGAACCCCAGAGGAAAGAAAGAACCTCTGTCCCTGGTCCTGAAATAGACTCTCATTTACCTGGCTTGAACCATGTGCTGATTTCTGATGTAGTCACTGAGCAGAAGGAATAGGTAATCTGGCTTGGCATGAGAAACCTGTCCAACCTGCACCTTGCTCTTGTGGAGATGGTGAGGTCAGTTGAGTATGGGGAATATGGGTAGAGGAGGAATGGTTCCCCAGAGAAAGATAGGGACTTGTTAGTAAAAGAAGGGAAATGGATCCTGGGCAGGCATAAACACTATGTGTCCACTATACCAACCATGTTGGTACATGCATGTATAAACTAGAAGTCAGATAAATTCTGGTAGCGTATATACTATGAAGAAAATAACTTTAAAAGGTAATACAATAGCGAGCAAAACAGGCCAGTCTCCCTGTTTTTCAGAGATACCCTCAGGATAAGTAGAAGCAAAAGCTTTCAGATGATGCCTTCATGTTAAAATGAAGTTGAAGATTATGGGCCCGAGGTCATTCCCTAGAACCTTAGTAGGAGGAAGGAAATTTGAATGAAGGTCAGTCAGGTTTGCTACTTCCTGCAAATCTGATTTAAAAATTTGGGCAGAATAATTAGGCAACATAGGACTTCCCATTTTTTTCTCTCTACTTCATTTCCCTGCTAGTGACAGCTTATTGCAGGTTTTTATTTGTTTTTTACATGTAATGCCTATTCTTGGTTCCTTTTCTTTTATATGTGAGCCACTCTGTGGATTGTGTAGAAACCAGTTTAGTTTAATTGTTCTCTTCCCAGTGTGTATCACCAATAAACTGAGGTTCGCCTTTTCCATTTAAGGTTGGCATTTGACAAGCTCTGTTTTCCAGTGGAATGCTATGAAGTACTCCATGAGGAACACACTGATTTCATTATAGTACACCTAGTTGACTCAGAGACATTGCAGTCTTCTCAATGTGAAAAGAGAACTGCTCTAGTATTTGGTATTGCTCAAATATAGAAAGGCTATATTTATATAATGGAAACTCAAACGTTGGTGCTAATGTGATGAATTCTTCCTTCAAATTTTTCCAGATTTCATCTATTTAGAATGACACTAATTTTTGTTTTACTGTTCTAACAGGAGATGTATTTGCAGAATCTATTTACACCAGGACGATTCATAAATGCAGCTTTATGTAAAGCTTTACAGGTCAGCAAGAAAAGATTTAATATTTAGACTATCTCTTACTTTGTCACTATCATTGTATAATTAATAATTACTATTAATTTTTGTTGTTTTATATACACTAAACACCAAACATTTTTGCAGTTGTAGATACATGTGCAATTACATGTGTAATTTTTTAAATGTTTTTTCCATTAAGTAAGACTCCCAACAGGAAGGTAGAGCTGTGGGTACTTTCCCAATGACTACTGAAGTGTGCCAGTAGTAAAAAGAGAAATTTGTGCCTTCACTATTGTAAAAAGATACCATACTATTCTGCATGTAATCTCAGTACTTGAAAGAAATTTAAAATGTTTTCTTGGTTAGGTTTTTTTTTTGTTTTTTTTTTTTTAAAGATTTTTATTTATTTATTTGACAGAGAGAGACACAGCGAGAGAGGGAACACAAGCAGGGGGAGTGGGAGAGGGAGAAGCAGGCCTCCCGCGGAGCAGGGAGCCCAATGCGGGGCTCGATCCCAGGACCCTGGGATCATGACCTGAGCCGAAGGCAGACGCTTAACGACTGAGCCACCCAGGCGCCCCTCTTGGTTAGTTTTGATGGTACTCTATTTTACCCTTTTGTTAATACAACGAAGGTCTGACTTAGTTCAGATTCAAAAAAAACCTCTGAAAATCTAATCTTCAAAGTCACATGGCTTAAGAGATACTTAATGCTTTACAAAAGGATTCTTTACTTTAAAGTCACTTGGGCTTCCTTAAATTGCCATTAACTTCGTGAATTAAAAATAGAATAATCAGGGGTGCCTGGGTGGCCCCATTGTTAAGCATCTGCCTTCAGCTTGGGTCATGATCCCAGGGTCCTGGGATCAAGCCCCGCATCAGGCTCCCTGCTCAGCAGGAAGCCCGCTTCTCCCTCTCCCACTCCCCTGCTTGTGTTCCCTCTCTCGCTGTCTGTCTCTCTCTGTCAAATAAATAAAATCTTAAAAAAAAAAAAAAACAATAATCACTCATAGAATTGAAAGGTCCCTCAGAATCTCCTCACCTGACCTTCCACACAAAGAAACACCTTCTGAGGCTTTTCCAACCACCATTCAGCTCCTGGTTGTCTCTGCCTTCAGTGATCAGTTTCCCACTGGCTCTTGTGTGAGTTATTGTTCCCAAGCTGTTATTTAAAAGCTCTTCCCAATATTAGATCACATTTAGCCCCGATCCTTTTGGTGGGTTCTCTCTTTTGGGACTTCATGGAACATGCCTGTCTTCTGCAAAGCAACTAGTCAAATATTTTAGGACTCTTCCTCCAGATTAAATACACCCAGTTCCTTAACTTTCTCTCAGATGATACCATTTCTAGACCCTTTTCTTTTACATACATTCTTAAATATTTGGCTGTTGCATGTTTTCTGTTTTCTCTCTGCTAAAACTTGTGGGTGACACGGTCACTCCCTTCTAAGGTGTTTTTTCTTTTCATCCCATCAGCCTTCTTCCTTGTTAACAATTAAATGTATTTGTCTTATGATATCTCTTGTATACTGAAATATTAAATAATCACTAAGGCATAAATGTTCTCCTTAGGGACGCCTGGATGGCTCAATTGGTAGAGCGTCTGCCTTCGGCTCACATCATGATCCCAGGGTGTTGGGATTGAGCCCCATGTGGGGCTCCTTGCTTGGCGGGGAGCCTGCTTCTCCTCCCTCTGTCATTCCCTCTGCTTGTGCTCTCTCACTCTGTCAAAAAATAAACAAAATGTTTAAAAAATAAATAAATAAAATAAATGCTCTCCTTTAGGAGAGTCATTCCTAGTAGAGTGACCAGCCACAAGACTACTCTAGCTTGCTTTTGTGCCAGTCTTGGGTGTGTGTATTTAGCATCATTTTATATCTTCCTTCTGGCTGAGCAATAGCCTTTCAGGGGTTTTTTTGCTTTTTGTAATCCAGTTTAAGCCCCTTCCTACCCTGTTCTAATGCTGTCAGATTCATGGATTTCTGTAGTTTTTTCTGGTCTATATAAATGATTTAAAAAAAAAAAACAATGATTTCAAACTGGCTATGATTTTACATACAGGAATTATTCGCAGAGTTAGACGGGTTGTTCAGGCGTGTTCAGTTTCTATTGTATAGCTGTATATTGGCTCATTGCCTTCTAAATTGAAGTCTTTCTCATTCAGTTTTGGGTAGTGTATAATACTCTAAAATGTCTCCTTTAATTTTAGATTTTCTGTCGAGGAACTGAGAGGAATTTAGATCTTTCATGGAGTGAACTGAAGAAAGAAGTCACTTTAGCTGTTGAAAGTGAGGTGAGGTTTGGGTAGAGAAAGAATAATTTCTTGGTACAGGGTAGATTGCTACTGAGGAATTGTTCAAGTTGTTCACTGGACCTTGTTAGTAGGAAGTATAAATGTTAACCTTTTAATTTGAAAATTAGATATATATAGTCTATGGCATGTAATGCATAATATGGGATATTCATTTGGCTATAACTTAGTAAAATGATATTAGACAGTTATGTTTTGGGGAAGAAAGATCCCAAATGGTATTAAGAGTTTTTCTCTCCCCCCCCCCCCCCCTTTTCTTCTTTGCTAGCTCCAAGGAAGTGTAACAGAATATGAATTTTCCCAGGAGGAGTTTCGAAATTTACAACAGGAATTCTGGTGCAAGTTCTATGCCTGTTGTCTTCAGTACCAAGAAGCCCTCTCTCACCCTCTTGCCCTTCATTTGAATCCACACACAAACATGGTGTGCCTACTGAAAAAAGTAAGGGAGCTAAAGCATATAGAACTCCTTTAGATGGGTCTGCGGATCTTTCAGACTATCAGTCAAGTCAAATGTTATAGTTAGCTTTTAGTACTTTTTTTTCTTTTAGAATTATAGTTCATTTGTATTTAGATAGTCTTCTGCATTATTTATAATTTTCTTGCATTTTACGTTATTTACCTTATGTCTTGAAGTAATTTCAAACTTTAAAGAGTTATAAGAGTAGCACAAAGAACTTTTGTATACCCTTCACCCAGATTCATTGTTTGTTAGCTTCCATTTGCTTTCCCTCCTTTTATACATAAATATTTTTCTTCTTAAGCCACTTGACTGTTAGTCATAGACATTATGCCCCTGTATTCTTAAATATTTTACTATGTATCTTAAGAACAGTGTATTCTTAAAAAAAAAAAAAAAGAGCAGTGTATTCTTACATAACCACAGCACAATTTAAAGATCAGGTAATTTGTTACTGATATGATATTGTACTGTTACATTCTGATTTTACCAGTTGGGCCCATAATTTTTCCTCTGATATAGGATCCAATCTAAGATCTTGGATATATTTGGTTGTCATGTTTATTTAGCTTAATCTTGAGCTTTTGTCAGCCTTTCTTTGTCTTCCATGACATTGACATTTTTTGAAAACTATACCTGTTGTTTTATAGAGTGTCTCTCGGCTTGGATATGTCTGGTGTTTCCTCATGATAAGATTCAGGTCTCAATTTTTTTATACCTGTAAACATTCATTGCAAAAAGTGTAATTGGAAGATTTGTATTTCCAGGGATACCTGTCTTTCCTTGTGCCTTCCTCCTTAGTGGATCATTTGTATCTCCTGCCTGATGAGAACCTTTTGGCAGAGGATGAGGCAGCTATATCTGATGGTAATAATAATTACTGTGTCCATGTTTAAGCCCCTTCCTACATGAACTCTATGCTTTGTTTCAAGTGGATGCAAAAAAACTTTGATTGCCACTATGACCTTTCCTGGTCAGTTTACCACAATACAGATATTGTAAGGAAAACTGAAGAGGCCTAAGCATCTCCAAGACCTCAGATAGATCCTTGGCATTTAATTATTAATATTTTATTTTAGTATAATATTAATCAGTGGCTCTTCATTGGCTTGAGTCATGAATGTTAACTTTCTCTTACTCACAGATGTGGATGTTGCTCGGGATGTCATGTGTCTTATAAAATGTCTTCGCCTGATTGGGGAGTCAGTAACTATGGATATGTCAGCAGTGATGGAAATGAGCTGTTACAACCTACAGTCTCCAGAAAAGGCTGCAGAACAGATTCTGGAAGATTTGATCACTATTGATGTGTAAGGAGAATTTAGGGTAAAGTGCATTTCCTAATAGAAATTTAGCAAATTTTAGTGCCAGCATCAAGTTTTTAATGTACATTCAAGTCCATGCAAAATAGTGGTTTGAAGTTAAAATGAGTTGCTATAATTCTCAATAGGTGTCTCTGCTTTTAAACAAAATCTAACACATGAATTCAGATCTGGAAGCAGACTCATAAATTATGCTCTATTAACTACTAACTGAGCTATAAATTCTAAAACATAAAAGTATTTTCTCACATGCATTTTGTCTGTCATTTCTGAAAGAATGAGGGAAAATTTGCTATATGAAGTAAAAGTATCTCGTATGCCAGAGTGATTATCTCCACTCCTTTATTCTGTAGCTAGTCTTCCTGTCTCATAGAGCATTTAGCTTATAGCACTTATAGAGTCTTCTGTGTTACGTATTCTCAGTAGTAATAGTTTCCTGATTGTCCTTCTAGAGAAAATGTGATGGAGGATATTTGCAGTAAGCTGCAAGAGATCAAGAACCCAATCCAGGCCATCGGGCTACTTGTGCGGGAAATGGATTATGAGACAGAAGTGGAAATGGAAAAGGGGTTCAATCCAGGTGAATGACAACAAACGTGTCTCTTTGATTTAGAGAAAACAGTTTAACTCCTTTTAACTTCTTTTCCTTTTTTTTTTCTCTTAATTATAGCTCAGCCTTTGAATATTCGAATGAATCTTTCCCAGCTGTATGGTGGCAACACAGCAGCATGCATTGTGTGCAGAGGTGTGTGTAAAATTGCCAGCACTCGCTTCCTCATCTGCCGAGACCTTGTGATATTGCAGCATCTGCTAATGAGGCTGGGAGATGCCGTAAGTACTGCTTGGGGGAAACCTGTAAAATCTACTCACAGAGCAGAATGTCGGCTCTATGGGTGCAGACTTTTGTCTTTGTTCACTGCTCTATCACCTACGTTTGACCTGTAGTGAGTGTCTAAAATTGCAGATTAAGAACGTACATGATGGGGACGCCTGGGTGGCTCAGTTGGTTAAGCATCTGCCTTTGGCTCAGGTCATGATGCCAAGGTCCTGTGAGCTAGCCTCATGTCGGGCTCTCTGCTTGGCAGGGAGCCTGTTTTTCCCTCTCCCTCTGCCTGCCTCTCCCCCTGCTTGTGTGGGCATTCTCTGTCAAATAAATAAAATCTTTTTAATTAATTAATTAAAATCTTAAAAAAAAAAACCATACATGACAAGGGGCATCTGCTGGCTCAGTCAGAAGAGCATGCAACTCTTGAGTTTGAGTCCCATGTTGGGTGTAGAGATTACTTAAAAATAAATAAGGGCACCTGGGTGGCTCAGTTGGTTAAGTGTCAGACTCTTGATCTCAGCTCAGTCTTGATCTCAGGGTTGTGAGTTCAAGGTCTGTGTTGGGGTCCATGCTGGGTGAGGAGCCTACTTTTTAAAAAATAAATATACTTAGGGCGCCTGGGTGGCTCAGTCGTTAAGCGTCTGCCTTCAGCTCAGGTCATGATCCCAGGGTTCTGGGATCGATCCCTGCATCGGGCTCCCTGCTCAGCGGGAAGGCTGCTTCTCCCTCTCCCACTCCTCCTGTTTGTGTTCCCTCTCTCGCTGTGTCTCTCTCTGTCAAATAAATACATAAAATCTTTTTTAAAAATAAGTAAATAAATAAGCTTAAAAAAAAAAATCCATGAAGCAGATTATTTTACAATCAATCTTTGTATGTATAGTGATGGGGAAATTTCCCAGGGTGGCTCTCCCAAAATTTAGTATTGTTAGTAACTACTTTGCATGTGATAACAAGATACCATTTAGTGTGGAAGAGAAAGGAAATTTCTGCAGTACAAAATTTAGCCTAGGCACTTTTTTTTTTTTTTTAAGATGTGTATGTTTATTTGAGAGAGATAGCATGTGCACTGTGGGGGGCCAGGAGGGAGAGAGAGAATCTCAAGCAGGCTCCATGCCCAGTGTGGAGCCCAACTCGGGGCTCCATCTCATGACCCTGGGATAATGACCTGAGCCGAAACCCAAGAGTCAGACGCTCAACCAACTACACCACCTGGGGTCCTCCCAGCTCCATTCTGTGCTTCCTTTTCCATCCTAGTCTTCTTAGGCCACCAGACTCTTGTCTTGTTGTCTCGTAGTCTCGTAGTCCTTGTCTCCCACGCTACTAAATGTTCCATGTTTGGAGATTGCCTTTCTGCCCTCAGGCAGAAGCCCCACTTGTCTGTCAGTTGGTCATCTCATCCTAGCCTGACAAGGGAGCAGTCTGGTTCACTAACTCATGTTAATGTATAAAGAACTGCAAGGCCTTTGCGACTCCCAAAGCTATTCATATATTTTAAATCAGAATTTATTAACTCAAATACATTGATAATGGTAGAATTTCAGGTAAAAATAAGGAGGACATTTAGGAAGATGATTTGTTTAAGACCACCCGGGAGACACAGGAGCCTTTCCTGAGAGCCTGGTACTCAGGGCAGCCCTTACTGAGTTCTTTTCAATCTCTGCAGTCTTCCATTTCTTCAGTAGTTTTTGTGGGGCATTTGTTTGTTTGTTAATTATAACCATTGTTTTTTTTCTAAGTACAGAAATAATAGATGTTCATCATAGAATCTTTATATGTAAGCCTCTGTCTATAAACAAAAAAAATTAAAATTCATCTGTAATTGACCCAGTAACAACTGGGATAACATGTTGGTGTACACTCTTTTTTCTCTGCAAACTTTTTTTTTTTTTTTTTTTTTAAGATTTTATTTATTTATTTGAGACAGAGAGAATGAGAGACAGAGAGCATGAGAGGGAGGAGGGTCAGAGGGAGAAGCAGACTCCCTGCCGAGCAGGGAGCCCGATGCGGGACTCGATCCCAGGACTCCAGGATCATGACCTGAGCCGAAGGCAGTCACTTAACCAACTGAGCCACCCAGGCGCCCTCTCTGCAAACATTTTATTTCTAGAATTAGGATATGCTACATGGTATTTTTGTAATCTGATTGTTTTTATTCTACCTTACACAGCTCATCAGTATTTTCACAGGTCATTAAGTAGTCTACAAAATTATTTTTATAGTTAACCTAGCACAGTTTTATTCAACCAGTCCCATTTGTGGCCATCCAGGTTGTTGCCAGTTTTTTCCTCATACCTATAAATATCCATACACCCCTACTGTATCTTTGAGATAAATTCTCAGAACTCAGAATTGATTGGTCACAGGCTATGCACATTTTTAAGGCTTTTGGTGGTATTGCCAAAATTTCCTCTAATGTTCATAACTATTTTTATCCAAGACTAGTAACATAAGGAAGGGCTTAGATTTCCCTGTTCCTGTTCTTGAATTCTGAGCCCACAGATTCAGTGAAAATTACACTTTTGTTTTCTCTTTCACCATCAGCATTTTTGTACTGTTAAATCTTTGGGTAGATATTTTTGCTACCCTAAAATTTAATAGGTGTGTTGCCTTTATGTACATGTGTCGCTTTTTTTGTATGCCCTTTGTAACTGTGTTTGTTATTTATTTTACCTCCACCTGAACCTTAAGAGTTATCACTAATCGCTGTGTATGGTCTCACCCACCCACTCATCATGTATAGGTGATCTTGGGAGCTGGTCAGCTCATTCAAGACCAGCAAGACCTACTACATCGAACAACTCCTCTACTCTTATCTTATTATCTCATTAAGTGGGGAAGTCAGTGCTTGGCAACTGATGTTCCAGTTGACACGCTGTGAGTTTCACTATTCTGGTTATTTTTAAAATAAATTGCGAGTTTGATTATTTTTTTCATTGTCTTAAAAAAAATTGTAAACGTTATGCGGTTCCATGATTTGCCTATAAAATTCAGAGAGCATTCAGCTGCTTCAATTTCCAAAGGTTGAAGGCAGTTTATAAAAAGAATCAAAATACTAGATATACATTATTACATATGTGGTTTTTTGAAAAGAAAAAATGTTTATTCTGGAGTGGAAATGGAAAATATATATAATTTCCAAAATTTGTCTTTTCTTAGAAACTGTTGAGAGAGGTAGTTTTTCACTAACCACGCGTTTTTTATGCTTTTTCTAAAATTGAAATAGAGTTGACACACAATGTTACCTGAGTTTCAGGTGTACCGTTATTACATATGTGTGTGTGTTTAATGTAAAGATAAATCCTGTTGAAGGCCAAATAGATGAGGTCACAGGGCAAGTTAGACCACACACAAAAACATACTAGTTACAAAAGGTAGGCTGAGCTGCTTTATAACCAAAAGAAAAAGAAACCATTACTTAAAAGAATTATATTTTCAATAAGATAAACTGTCCTGTTTGGCAATGTCCTTTCAATAGAGCTTTTATATGCAACTTACTAATTAAATTGACAGTATTGTATGGAGAAGAACTTGTAGTAATGTTTGTATAGAAGAACTGCTGTCTTTTTCTCTGTTCTCCCAGGGAGTCCAATCTACAACACTTGTCAGTACTGGAACTGACTGACTCTGGTGCTGTAATGGCAAATAAGTTTGGTAAGGACTAGACTGTATGCATTTGATTTTAAATTTGGCTTTTATTGCATATTCATTAAAGTGGTCCTTTGCCCCCTCTGCTGTGGAAAGATTGGGTAGGCTCTGCTTTCACTTTGGGAGGTTCATAAGTGAGCTGTGGCCTGAGACCTGTGACAGGGAGTCCATGAAACCCCGGAAAACCCAAATCAGGCATAGACTAAGGGTGTTGCATATGTAAACATATATGTGTGTGTGTGTATTCCTGCTTTTCTATTGTATATTGATACTCTGGTGATTAATTCAACAAAATTAGTTTTAAAATTTAAGTTCATGGTAGCTTTTGTAATCTTGTCTTAATACATATTTAAAAGGCATCGTCTCATACTTGAGAACCATTCTGGAGAATTTGTTTTGTATTATTTTGGTATAAAACTTGGAATCTTGAGACCATACTTACTGTAAACACTCCCTAAGGAAGACGCTTAGGTGTAGTGAGATCAGTGAAAAGAAAAGGACATGAGTGCACTGTTGATTTAAGTGGTTTTTTATTGCATTTGTATAGTACTTCACACTTTATAATAAGCTGCTTTTATTTATATTGCCAATGATTACACCCATGGGTAATGTATATTTGAAATAATAAATGTTCTTTATTATAGGCACAACGTGAATTAGTAGACTATCTTAATTGAAAATTGGTACTACTATCACAAGTTGATGATTGTCATAACTCTTTCTTTTTAAGTATCTAGCCCTCAGACAATTGTGGAATTATTCTTCCAAGAAGTTGCAAGAAAACATATCATATCTCATCTCTTCTCTCAACCAAAGGCACCTCTGAGCCAAACTGGGTTGAATTGGCCCGAGATGATTACTGCAACTACCAATTATTTATTGCAGCTTTTGTATCCTTTTATTTAAAAGCCAGCTAGGGGCTCCTGGGTGGCTCAGTCAGTTGGCTAAGTGGACAACTCTTGACTTCAGCTAAGGTCATGATCTCTGGGTCCTGGGATCAAGCCTTGCATTGGGCTCTGCAGTCAGCAGGGAGTCTGCTTGAGGATTCTCTCATCCCTCTCCCTCTGGTCCTCCCCCGACTCATGGCGCACGCACTCTCTCACTCTCTCAAATAAATAAATAAATCTTTTAAAAAAATGAAAGCCAGTTAAAAGGTGTTTTCTGTCTAAATAGCCTAAGGCTCTTATTCTCCCTGGATAATGAAGATTCTTAATGAGATTGGGTGCTTATTCCCCCAACAAGAAATGATAATATTTACTCTCAGATATCCCAATTTTTATTTTATTTTGTTTTATTTTCCTCCGGACTTAGCCAGATTTTCTTGGTACACAAATACTTAATACCTAGATCTCTTAAAACATTATATGTTCATCAAGTATTTATTGAATGGCTCTGTATGTCAGACACTATGGTAGATGCTGGGTGTCCACTGGCACCAAAGGTATGTATAATATACCAGAACTGGCAGTGATCGCCCAGGGATGAATACATGGTTTAGCCCATAGATCGAATTCTGAGCTAGGTGACTAGGCTTCTAATGTATAATGTTTAAACCATGGGGCACTTGGGTGGCTCAGTCGTTAAGCGTCTGCCTTCGGCTCAGGTCGTGATTTCCGGGGTCCTGGGATCGAACCCCACATCGGGCTCCCTGCTCCACGGGAGGCCTGTTTTCCCTCTCCCGCTCCCTCTGCTTGTGTTCCCTCTCTCACTGTGTCTCTGTCAAATAAATAAATAAAATCTTTAAAAAATAATAATAACCTTTAAACCGTATTTGTCTAATACAAGAACACATGCTCTGCCACTTTCTCTTATCTTCTTTTTTAAAAATTAAATCATTGCATAGAGTTTGATGCCCAATATGTATATATATTTAAGTTTGCCAAAAAAATAGAAAAATCTCCTTATCCAGTGACTAGATGGCCTAGCAATCCCGGATGTCTCTTTCTGGAATGTTTGATGGGGAATTGTCAGTATGTACAATTGCAGGTGAGGACAGTTTAATCATTCTTGGATTTCTGGAATTTTTTCCTTTATAAATGTTACCTGCATTTTAATTGGCTGATAATAAGAACCATAATAATTTAAACTTGATTGCACCAAAACATACCCCAGAGACATTTTCTTTACTTCTCTCTTGACATGTCATTCCTAATGTTTTTTTCCTAGGGTGTCTTGATTTGCTTTTTTAATCCTGTTAGGTTCTCCTTATACTAAAACAAACATACCATTGTCTTCATATAAATCCTTTACAGGAATCTAGTCATTAAACCAATAAATACCAAAAGTTGAAAATTGCTAAGTTGGAAAAGTGTATGTGTTTTTACATGTGTTGGTGTTATTAGAGTCCTGTTTGCTTTTTGTAAAGTGTCTAACCTAATATAAGAATAGATTAACAGGATTAGATTTTAATTTCCAGATGATTTCAGGAAATCCACCTTTTATGTTGACTGACCACTATCTTCTTTCCCTCTTTGAAAAACTTGGGAATGGTTATCTCCTTATATTTATTTTCTAATCAGAAAGCAACTTTTATGCCTTTAAGGATTATATTCAACTGCTACGTCCCTGGTGTCAAGTCAATGTTGGTTCCTGTCGATTTATGCTGGGACGGTGTTACCTGGTTACAGGAGAGGGACAGAAGGTAAATTGCATTTGAATGAACCAACTTCAGTGCAGAGAGGACACTTGGTCTCCATCTAAACTAGGTTGGGGGGATGGAAGGCACGGAATCCTCTAGATATGGATAAAGACGATTAGTGCCAGCAGGAGCCATGTGGGGATTGTTCCGCTTTCATGTGCTTTGCAGATTAGTTAGAACATGGGAAAACATGAAGAAGAAAATGTTAAAACCCTTTGCCCCTGTGTAAGTGTTTTTAGGGATGAATTTTTTTTAATTTTATGCTGCTATCTCACCCCATTATGGAAGTTTATCTTTCTAACTTGTTCCCTGACATCCTATTTATGTGAATTTTCAAATATGCAGAAAGTTTAAAGACTTAATCATATACTCACCACTCAAATTCTACAAATGTTAACATGTTACTATGCTATTGTATATTTATCCATCAATTTTCTTATTAAAAATATTTAAGTTAAAAATGAGATAAAAATATTAAATAATGTGTCAGAATTTAGAATGGCAGAAATTGTAAATGTAGTCAACAGTCTTAATTTTTCTTTTTTGGCTTTCCTTTAGCACCTGCCTCCCCTCCCCCGACTTTTAAGCACCTAGAATTAGAACAGTCCATTATAAGTCATTTTGTATTCCTTTATTTCTCCAGGCTCTGGATTGCTTCCGCCATGCAGCATCTGAAGTGGGCAAAGAGGAATTCTTGGATCGCTTGATTCGCTCAGAAGATGGGGAGATTGTTTCCACCCCCAAGATGCAGTATTATGATAAGGTATATTATGGTATGGTTTGGTCCTTCTTACACCACCCTGTGTAAAAACGTGTCTGAAATCATTGCTTTTATATTTGGGGAGAAAAGTAATGTAAAAATTTAATTGTTCCCTGAACTTCCAAGAGAAGAGAGAAATGAATTCCCTGGAGAAATTAAACGTATATTTTAAACGAAATTGGTAATGTTTTTTAACTTAAGTGAAATTCCTATTATGATACCTACCAGTTTGTTAGCCTGGTCATCAGAATTTTACTGATAGTAGTCTTGCCTAAATCTCAAGGAATTAACTTGGAATGCTGTATTTAGCCTTAGTTTTTAATATTTGGACCTCAGTATCTCTACTGACCTTTTTTCCTGTCACTCTTTTCTCTGATCATTCAGTTCTAGAGAGAGTGGCCTGCTTACTATCTCATGCAAGCCAGGCATACACTCTGTTCCCTTCAAGACCTTTGTACCTGCTGTTTCCCTTTTTCCAGATAGTCAAGGCTCAAGTCCTCATTTCATTGAAATCTCTGCGCCTCTGTCACCCTAACATTTAACGATTCTTGATGTTTAGATTTTAGATAACTATTTGTTGTTATCTAAATTTCCCACCAAAAAGTAAATGACAAAGGCAGGCTTAACCATTTTGTTCATTGCTTGTAAAAGAGACAAATGATTTTTTTTTAAGTGAGCTCTATGCCCAATGTGGGCTTAAGCTCATGACCCTGCGATCAAGAGCTACGTGCTCTGCTGACTGAGCCAGCCAGGCACCCCAAGATAAATGAATTTCTACTGAAATAGATTTGTAGCTCTTAATAACCCTCCACCATCCTTCTGATGAGAAAATTATTTTGAATTCTAAGAATTTTTTTTTTAAGATATATTTTATTATTTATTTATTTGAGGGAGAGAGAGAGAGCACGTGAGTGGGGTAGGGAGAGGGAGACAATCTTAAGCAGGCTCCAAGCTCAGCATGGAGCTCACCGAGGGTCTCAGTCTCACCACCCTGAGATCATGACCTGAACTGAAATCAAGACTCGGTCACCTAACCGACTGAGCCACCCAGGTGCCCCAGTTTTTTGCTTGTTTGTTTGTTTGTTTGTTTTTAAGTAATCTCCACACTCATTGTGGGGCTCAGACTTACAACCCCAAGATCAAGAGTTGCACACTCTACCACCTGAGTCAACCAGGCACCCTGAATTCTAAGGATTTTTTAATCTGAGGCTGGCTAGATTTGAGGAATTGGTAAATCCCCTGAAGTTGTGTGCAAAATGTTGCTTGTATTTTTTCTGTGGAGAAGCTCCATAGCTTTCATCAGAAGAAAGTTACTGATTCAAAAAGCATGATGAATCACTGCTCTGATGGACCCCACAGTGGGCCATTGAAGAAAATACTAGAACTCACACAGAAGAAATAAATTAAGATGTGCTAATGTTTAATATAAGGATCAACCCTGGTGCTCTTATGTGGTCCTCTACCAGGTGGTCACTTGTCATTTAGTCTCAAGGTAGGCATCTGAAGGAAGAGGGAAGGTGTCATAGCTGGGGTGGGGCTTCAGGGGGGCACCTACACTACTCCATTTGATTTCAGTAGATTATGTTTGCCTGGTTAAATTGATTTATACATGATATTGCTTCATTTTAATACAAATCACCTCCACAATTTTAAAAAATTCCTGCAAAGAAGCCAGATTAAGAAAGTACAAGCAAATGAGGACAAAATAGGGCTGATACTTCTCCCTTTGATACAGGCTCTTCATCAGCCATATTGCAAGGTAAAAACAGTAACAGTCTATAATCAGATGGGTGCCTGGGTGGCTCAGTTGGTTAAGCGACTGCCTTCGGCTCAGATCATGATCCTGGAGTCCCGGGATCGAGTCCCACATCGGGCTCCCTGCTCAGCAGGGGGTCTGCTTCTCCCTCTGCCCTCTTCCCTCTCGTGCTCTCTGTCTCTCATTCTCTCTCTCAAATAAATAAATAAAATCTTTAAAAAAAAAACAGTCTATAATCAGATCTGACAAGAATCAGCTGATAACAGGTGAACTTCTCAGGAATGCTATTTTAAAATCTAAGTAAGTGTATCTTAAATTAAAATGTCAACTCAGGATAATAAGAAACCATGAAAATTATTGGACGCCTAGGTGGCTCAGTCGGTTAAGCGTTGCCTTTGGCTCAGGTCATGATCCCATGATTCCCAGGGTTCTGGGATGGAGTCCCGCATCGGGCTCCCTGCTCAGCGGGGAATCTGCTTCTCCCTCTCCCTTTGCTCTTCCTCCCCTCTGCTCCTACTTTCTCTCAAATAAATAAATAAAATCTTAAAAAAAAAAAAAATTATCAAGGCATTAAGCATCCTAATCACCTGTAGTGGAGTATTGGTATTTACTAACTGCAATCATTGATATACCCTATGACCCAGTTATTCCAATTCTAAATATATCCATAAACATATACATATTTACCAAAAGAGATGTATAATGATGATCCAAGCAACATATTCATAAAACTCATACACTAGAAACCCAAGTGTCCATTGACAGAATGGATCGATAAATTATGGTATATTTTTGGATGGAATACCATAGCAATGAAAGGAAATGCTGCATATAATAACAGATCAGTCTTATAAACACGGTAAGCAAAAAGGCAGACACACAGAAAAATACATACCATAAGATTCTATTTCCATGAAATTAAAAACAGAACCAGTAAAAGTCAAAAGTGGCTGGAAGGAGTCACCTGGGAGCTTTGGAATGCTGCTATGTTACAATTCTTATGTAGGTGCTTGTTACATGGATATGTTTACTTGGTGAACATTCAGTCAGCTGTGTACCTAGGATTTATGTACATTTCTAAATATATGTTATATTTCAAGAAAAAGTATAAAATAAAAACTAAGCATCCAAAACAAAAAGATGTTTTATACTGTTAATAAAGAAAAGAATAAATAAGTACTAGTAAACAAAAATAATTCAAAACTTTATCTTTATTTCATCTTCTATAAATTTATATGTTGAGTGTGTTAAACATATATATTAGAGAGCTGTGTGTACATAAGTAAATACATGTGCACATGTGTGCACAGACGTTAATAGGGTGGACAATCAAAAAAGTTTGAAGAGCACTGTTCTGTCTTGTATTAGAAATGGATTATGTCAAACATTATTCTCTTTAGGGTTTTATAAGGCTATGGTGGCAATTTATTTTTTGAGCTTTAAATTAATCTATGACCTAAACAGTTACTAGGAAAAGTCAACAGTGAAATTGCATGTGTTCCTTCAACAAATACTTACTAAGAGCCCACTGTGTACTAAACATTGAACATAGAGCCATGAACAAAAAAACCAATAGGAAATTTTACAGTAAGCCTGTTATTTGACAGTAGAATCTAAAGGAAAGTCTTTTTTATTTTATTTTATTTATTTATTTTAAGTAATCTCTACACCCAACGTGGGGCTCGAACTCACGACCCCGAGATCAAGAGTCGCGTGCTCTTCCGACTGAGCCAGCCAGGCGCCCCTAAAGGAAAGTCAAATATTAACCAAATAATCCTGTCTTGTAGTCAACATCTTTGATTTAATCTTCATCTTAACTAGTTATCTTTCTGATTGATATAATTCCTATTTCAATTTAAAGTGTACTACCATATTAATTTTAATGGAAACTCCCTCTGTTTCTCCTCAGGTTTTGCGTCTACTAGATGTTGTTGGTTTGCCTGAGCTGGTTATTCAGTTGGCTTCGTCAATATTAACTGAAGTAGGTGGTGACTGGAAAAGTCAGGTAAGAACAAACTATAATCTAGTTATTTCCCTTTAGATTTGTCCTGGATGTGGGATTTTAATTGCTATTGTTTTTTTCCCCCCCTGTATTTGACATTTAGGCTACCTTAAGGACATGCATTTTCAAACATCATTTGGATTTGGGTCACAATAGCCAAGCATATGAAGCCTTAACCCAAATTCCTGATTCCAGCAGGTAGTCAATCCCAGTCTTTTTTAGAGAAGGCAATTTACCAGCCCTGTTTAATCCACTGAGACAGTTTGCCCTCATGTCCCTTTTTTTTTTTCTCCTAGGCAGTTAGATTGTCTGCGGCAGCTGGTGGTAGTTCTTTGCGAACGCTCACAGCTACAGGATCTTGTAGAGTTTCCCTATGTGAATCTGCATAACGAGGTAATTTTATTTGTCCACTGATAGCTGGACACAGCCGTGGTGGTTGTCATGCTCGCTACTAACTTTGGTATCTAATTGCTTCCCCTTCGTTAGGTTGTGGCAATAATTGAATCACGTGCGCGAGCTGTGGACCTTATGACTCACAATTACTATGAGCTCCTCTATGCCTTTCACGTCTTTCGCCACAATTACCGAAAGGGTGAGCAGTTGAAGCCAACAGTCTTTGTTAGGGGCAATCTTAGCAGTTTAATCATGTTTTATAAAAATACTGTTTGACTTATGTAATTTTTACCTTATTTTCACCATTGAATGAGTGTTCTCTATAAGCATTTGGGGAAATTATGTTTAATTACAAGATTAGCTTCACCCTTTTGAAGATTACCTGTTAGCCTTAAAGACATGCAGTTTCTAGAACATTCTTGAGGCATTTCCAGTGAGATGTCATTCTGTCTATATCTTCTGTCTGATTTTAAAAGAAACTTTAACTTTTTTACTAAAGGCACCTTGAATTCTTGTGGCTGGTTTTGAGTTACTGAGCCAGCTTGCTATTACCCTTATTTTTGCTGATTCTTTTGAGAGTAAGTTGTAGATGTCATGTTTCAATGTATAAATGCTTAAGATGCATCTGCTAAGGACATTTTATTAGATAACCTCAATATAATTATCAGATTAAGGAAATAATAACTAATTTCATTAATTAAATGTAAATATAATGCTGTCGTGGTTTTAATAGCACATTCCTCCCATACCGTCCTTATCCCCTGATCTAGAATCACACATTGCATTTATTTGTCGTGTCTCTTTAGTCTCCTTTAATCTGGAGCACTTCTTTTGCCTTACTTTACTTTACCTTGATGTAGTTGATATTTTGAAGAGTACAGGCCCATTGTTTTGTAGAATGTATCTTAGTTTGGATTTATATGATGACTAATGAAGTCTTTATCAGAACAGCTAAAATGGTGGTAAGCATAGCATAACATAGAAGTTGAATCGCTGTGTTGTACATCTGAAACTAATGTGGCATTGTGTGTCAGCTATACTCAAAAAGATTTAAAAGAAAAAAAAGCAAAATCTTTGAGACAGAAAAAAAAAGAACAGCTAAGAAGGGATTGTATGTCTGTTTTAAGATCATTTTACAAGATAACCATTGTGGTTTTCCTTTAGAACTGGTAATATTTTTTACCATTTTCCCCCTCAGAGAACTTTTCATAAGGTTTCTTGCTAATTTTCATTGGAAAGAATAGATGGAAGTAATTCATAAACATGCTCTTAATTTTCCTAGTGGTGAGACATGTTTGCATATTCCTTATATTCTTGACTCATACAGACAGGGACATGTAGATGATTAAAGATCTCTCACTGTTTGCTTTTACAATAACTATCCATTACATCAACCTGGTTAAGATCACTTTAGCTGGGGACCCCTGGGTGGCTCAGTTGGTTAAAGCGTCTGCCTACGGCTCAGGTCACGATCTCTGGCTCCTGGGATCGAGCCCTACATTGGGCTCCCCGCTCAGTGGAGAGTCTGCTTCTCCCTCTCTCCCTCTCCCTCTGCCCCTGCTTGTGTTCTCTCGCTTTCTCTCTCTCAAATAAATAAATAAAACCTTAAAAAAAAAAAAAAAGACCCCTCTAGCTGAATTCATGTTCAGATCTTTCTGGAGCAAGACTTGTTATCCTAAAAAATGTCTTAATATGGCAGGCACTCAGAAACATTTGTTGGCGGGCTAAAGTCAGTTAGTTTCATTTTAAATAAAATTATATGAATTTTAAAACTGTTGGAATGAAAAATAGTTTCATTTGAAAACTAAATGAAATGTTAAACGCGGGGCGCCTGGGGGTGGCTCAATCGTTAAGCATCTGCCTTCGGCTCAGGTCATGATACCAGGGTCCTGGGATCGAGCCCCCGCATCGGGCTCCCTGCTCAGCAGGAGGCTTGCTTCTCCCTCTCCCACTCCCTCTGCTTGTGTTCCCTCTCTCGCTGTCTCTCTCTCTCTCTCTGAAACAAACAAACAAATAAATAAACCTTAAAAAAAAATGTTAAATGCTCTTTGGTTTCTGGAGTCTCATGCTGCCTCAGAACAAGGTGTTTTTCAATATCTCATTCAGCTTGTGTGACTAAAGTATTATAAAGATAATCCATTCTTGAGCAGAGCAACCAAATATTTCTTGGTCTCGCTGGGTGGAATTAGGTAAAAATGTGGCTGAAACTAGCACTCTAAACTAGTCTTGTGTACTATCTGGGAATGTAGTATCTAAAAGTTAGAAGTAGGGACACCTGGCTGGCTCAGTTGGTAGAGCTTACGACTCTTGATCTCAGGATCATGAGTTCACGCCCCACGTTGGGCATAGAGATCACTTTTAAAATGAATGAATGAATGTCAGAAGTAACATTTACAGATTTTTTTCTTTTTTTTCTTAATTGTAGTAAAATAGACATAACATAAACTCTACTAACTTAACCAATTTTTAATATTCAGTAGTGTTATGTATATTCACATTACTGTGTAACCAATGTCCAGAACTTTTCATCTTGCAAAATGGAAACACTATACTCAAACAACTTCCCATTTCCGCCTCCTGCAGCCCCTGGCAACCATCATTCTACTTTCTGTCTCTATGAATTTGGCTACTGGAATCCTAAAGTATTTGTCTTTTTGTGACTGGCTTATTTAATTTAGTCTAATATCTTCAAGGTTCATCCATGTTATAGTATGTGTCAGAACTTCCTTCATCTATTATATGTATATGTCACATTTTGTTCATCCATCCATCAGTGGACACTTGGATTGCCTTCCTCTTGGCTATCATGAGTAATGGCTGTGTGAACAAGGGCACACAAATATTTCCTCAAAACCCTGCTTTCAATTTTCAGGCTATATGCCCAGAAGTGAAATTGCTGGATCACAAGGTAACCCCATTTTCAATTTTTTAAGGAACTGCCATACTGTTTTCCATAGCAGCTACACCAATTTACATTCCCACCAGGAGTGTACAGAGGTTCCAGTTCTTCCACATCCTCACCAACACATGATTTTTTGTGGTTTTAAGTTAAACTCAATTTTGTTTTAAGTTAAGTAATATCTACACCCAACATGGGGCTCAAACTTAAAAGCCGTATGCTGTTCTGACTGAGCCAGCCAGGAACCCCTCTAAAACACATTTCTGAAGTTCTGATATTTAATTTATTATTGCCTCCTAGCTGGTACTGTGATGTTTGAGTACGGAATGCGTCTTGGCAGAGAGGTTCGAACTCTGCGGGGACTTGAGAAGCAAGGCAACTGTTATTTGGCTGCTGTTAACTGTTTACGACTTATTCGTCCAGAATACGCATGGATTGTACACCCAGCATCTGGTGCAATGGTATGAAAGCTTTCCACCTTGCAGTTTGGGAAGAATCATTTAACTTACTTGGTTTGGTCCTTTTGAAACTATCGCCTCATTTTGCTTCGTTTTGTTTAAAATTTCTACTGGGATATTTGTGAACTTAATCTATTTTTGCAGCAATTCTATTGTTATATATTACCACCCCTTTAGTTCTCAAATTTAGAATTATTCTAGGAAGAAGAATTGCATATGGTTTTGAGTTAGACCTAACTTCAAGCAAATTACTTAATTTTTTGCTGCTGAGTTATCCTCTTGTATAAAATAGAGATGATGGTGATGATAATGTCCACCTTATAGGACTGTTTGGGTACTAAATGAGGTAATTCATAGAGTACTTAGAACAGTGACAGTGCCTGGCTTGCAAAAAGTGCTCAGTAAATGGCAGCTGCTTTTATTTCATTCATTTTTTTTTTCTAAAGATTTTATTTATTTGAGAGAGAGAATGAGACCGAGAGAGAGAGCATGAGAGTGGGGAGGATCAGAGGGAGAAGCAGACTCCCCGCTGAGCAGGGAGTCCGATGCGGGACTCGATCCCGGGACTCCAGGATCATGACCTGAGCCGAAGGCAGTTGCTTAACCAACTGAGCCACCCAGGCGCCCCTATTTCATTCATTTTTGTTAATTCAATCTACAATTACCATTTTAAAGGCTGTGCACTTAAAAAAGATGCTGATGGGGTCATATGTGTGCAACTTCTCATGTTGTATATCATTCCTGCATGCACTAGGCTGTTTCCCAGGGTCTGGGGTAGAGAATATAACTCTGGAACCAAGGAAAGTCAAGTAGTTTAATTGGAGGTTAAGTCCACGGCCTTAGACCCAATAACATGTTACAGCAAAGTGGGCCAACTTGGCAAACGACTCCATTCCTTTGATAGTTACAGTACCTTTGTAAGAAGAGCCATGCTAGTTGAAATAAACATAATTTATGTGGAGAGAATTTAAGCATGAAAGCTCTGGATCACAGTTAGTGATATCAAAATAAGATACAGCTGACTCTTGAGCAACACGAGTTTGAACTGCGCAGGTCCACTTATACACGGTTGTTTTCAATAAATGCAGTAATGTAGGGGTGCCTGGGTGGCTCGGTCAGGCGCCGCCGGCCTCTTGATTTCAGCTCAGGTCATGATCTCAGGGTCATGGGATCAAGCCCCGAGTCAGGCTCAGAGAGGAGTCTGCTTGAGATTCTCTCTCTCCTTCTCCCTCTGCCCCTGCTCCCATTCATACGTTCTCTCTCTAAATAAATAAATTTTAAAAATAAATAATTTTTAAGGAATCTTTAAAAATGTAAATGTATTTCTCTTCCTTAAGAGTTTTTGAATAACATGTTCTTTTCTCTACCTCCCTTATTTGTGAGAATACAGCATATAATACAAATGACATGAAAATATATGTTAATGACAGTTTATGTTCTTGGCAAGGATTCCAGACAACAGCAGGCTATTAAGGTTTTGGAGGAGGCAGAAGTTATATGCAGATTTTCAACTGTGCAGGGCATTGGCACCCCTAACCCTCATGTTGTGCAGGGGTCAACTGTACTAACTTTTCAACTTTTCATTAACTTAATCACTTGTTTTGTCTTCTCAGTATGATCGTCCTGGAGCATCCCCTAAGAGGAATCATGACGGAGAATGCACAGCTGCCCCAAGTGAGTTGGGGGTCTCCCTTGGACTCTTTGGTTAGACAGTAATTATGTAGTTGTGTTATAGTATTATCTGTATTAAATGTGTGGGGTTTTTTGTTTTGTTTTTAAAAGATTTTATTTATATATTTGAGAGAGAGAGAATGAGAGACAGGGCATGAGTTGGGGGAGGGTCAGAGGGAGAAGCAGACTCCCTGCCGAGCAGGGAGCCCAATGCGGGACTCGATCCAGGGACTCCAGGATCATGACCTGAGCAGAAGGCAGTCGCTTAACCAACTGAGCCACCCAGGCGCCCTAAATGTGTGTTTTTATATAGTAGTTGTAATATGTATAGCAGTGTAAAAATATTGTAAAGTTTCTTTTAGCTTATGCTCAGTATTTTAATCTGCTAAAAGTTGTCTGGTTGCTCTCTGAAAACTTCGTGTGGCTGTATGAGAAATGAAAATGCTTTAAAAAGTGTTGCTTGCTGTATTTAAATCAGCTTAGTATTAAACTTGTTTTATCAGGGCCCTTGGATATTACCATGGAGATATGATATTCCTCCATAAAGAGCTCTAGAGTTGGACACACCTGGTTTTAATTCTGCCTCTCTCACTGTGGGCATGTTCCTCTCTTTCTGATCTAGTAACAGCATCTCAGAGTTGTAAGAGTTAAACTCTGTGTAAAATACATTGTAAGCATCTCCTCAGCTGCAGCTGTTGTTACTGTAGTTTGATTTGACTGACTGAGCTGCATGCTGGAAGCAGGGCTGTTGCTTTATTTTTAAGTTTGCTTTTATGGAGCCCCCCATTTTTCCTCCAGTGCCCTCGGACTTGACGTTGAATTACTTAATGTTTTGTGGAAATTGACAAGCTGGGTTAATAGGCACTGATGATAGGCACTTCCTTTGTACTTTGGGAATCAAAAATATTTCTCTTTGGCTTCTAGCCAATCGGCAGATTGAAATTCTGGAACTGGGCGACCTGGAGAAAGAGTGTTCCTTGGCCCGCATTCGCCTCACTCTCGCTCAGCATGACCCATCGGCAGTTGCGGTTGCAGGTAGTAATGTGACAGTCTGGGGACACTGCCAGCAGGCTTTGCTGTGTGTGTGTGTGCTAGAGCAGCATGCCAGACGGGCTGGGCGCCTCTCACTGCTACTCCGAGAGGCTTGTCGCCAGAGGCGGCTTTGGGTCATTGGCAGACACCACCTTTGCCGCTGAATGGTTCTTTTGCATTTCCACAGGAAGTTCGTCAGCAGAGGAGATGGTCTCTCTCTTGGTTCAGGCTGGCCTTTTTGACCCTGCCATATCACTCTGTCAGACTTTTAAGCTCCCCTTAACGCCAGTCTTCGAGAGGCTTGCTTTCAAGTATGTATGAAATTGTCTTTTTTTTAAAAAAAAAGATTTTATTTATTTATTTGACAGAGAGAGATAGCGAGAGCAGGAACCACAAGCAGGGGGAGTGGGAGAGCGAGAAGCAGGCTTCCTGCTGAGCAAGGAGCCCGACGCGGGGCTCGATCCCAGGACCCTGGGACCATGACCCGAGCCGAAGGCAGACGCCTAACGACTGAGCCACCCAGGCGCCCCTGAAATGATCTTTCTGATGCCGAAGTATTGCACTGCTGCCTCGTGTGAACCAGTGCTCATAGCCAGTTGTGCTTTAAAGAAGTATTTTTTCTAGTCCACCACAGTGACTTTTTAAAATTTCTTTTAGTTAATTATAACTTTTTTTTAAATCTTGATTTATAGCTTCTCTTGAGAAATCAAAAAATTTGGCATCCCTAGGCCCACATTCCCACAGGACAGTAGGATATGTGGTCTAAATTGTGGTGTCCGTTTTAGAAAAGGCATGTGTTCTCTTCAGTCCTTTAGGACAGCCATCAGCCCCTGTAATCATTTTTAATAATGCTTTGTACCTAAATATTCAACTTTCAGAATTTTTCCCTTGGAAGTAAATGATCTCTTAACACTTATCGATGGCCTTGTGGGTCATCCAGTTGTGTGGCTGTGAGGCAAGGAAAGAGCCAACACCCCAGTAGTGAATTCAGTGGCATACTAGAGCTAAAGTTATCATCTCATCTCTGGTTTTAGTAAGAAAATAATGTGGTTCTTTTCCACAAATTAGTTTACCATGTGTGGAACCGTTTCATTGCAGATGCATCAAGTTGCAGTTAGGAGGTGAGGCGGTGCAAGCAGAAGCCTGGTCCTGGCTAGCAGCCAATCAGCTCTCATCGGTCATCAGCACTAAGGAGTCTAGGTACAGCCCTGCTGCTCATCCGCCCCAAAAGGGCTTACCCTCCAAATGCTTCCCTCGTGCACTCAGTTCATGTCTACTGAATGCACTTCAGCCTCTTTAAAATCCTTCTCTAACCCTGACCTTCGGAAACTTCCCTTCCTTAAATCAAATCTACAGTTTCTATTGCACAGCTCGGTGCTTTAAAATTGGAACATTTTACAGTTTGGAAATGCTCTGACATTAGTTTTTAATCCCTAAATTAGCACACCAGTATCACTACTAAAATACAGATAGATCACCCTTGTCTTCTAAATCAGAACTTCTACATGATTCTAATGCTTGATTGGGTTTGGAAACAGTGATCTGAGCCAATTTCCTTGTTTTAGAGATCTGGAACAAAGAAGTTAATCGAATTGTGTAGTCAAGTAAAGATGTACTTAGTGGGAGAGAAATAGAATCCATGTCATTTGGTTTCTAGTACTACCCCTAAGCCACACTGACCCTAATAATATTAGTTGCCATTTAGTTATATTATCAATTCAGTTGTGAGCTTCTAAAGATTTTTTTTCCTTGTAAATACATGCTTTGAATGGTGCTGTAAATATCTGTTAAGAATCTAGAACTCATTAGTCCTTTCTGCTTTTTTCAAGTGCTACAGATGAAGCATGGCGACTATTATCAACTTACCTGGAAAGGTACAAAGTCCAGAATAACTTATATCACCACTGTGTAATCAACAAGCTCTTGTCTCATGGAGTGCCTCTGCCTAATTGGCTTATAAACAGTTACAAGGTAAGTGGTATCTTAACTTACATAGAGTAAGAAGCTGATCTTTACCATTATGGATAAACTTCATGAGATGATTAAAAAGAAAAGGTGATAATTTATGGAAATATACTGACATATGCTTTGGGCAGTGTCTCAATCTTAGTTAAAAACACTAAGAACAGCTTAACTTTAATTCCATATGAAGTACTGGGTGTTTAGCATTAAAGTTCTGTGGGTTAGTGATTAAGTTAATGCCTGCTTGTTTTCTCACTGAACAATGAGTATATATTTAGAACAATGACTATACGTGTGACACAGTATTTACTGTTTGTTACTCAAAAATTCACAGAAGTGAGTAGTTCTCAAAACTACAACAGGGTTTAAGTTTTTGTCAAAATTGGGTTTTTGACTGCCTGCATCAGAATTTATTTGGGTAGCTGGCTTCTTCAAATACAGATTCCTGAACCCCATTCCACACTTACACAATCAAATTAACCTGGGGCTAGAATCTGGGATCTATATTTTACCAAGCTTCTGATTTGATACGATGCATGCTTACATTTGAAAACTATATCTGAAATACATTGGGTGGAATAGGAAAAGAGAGAATATAAAGCTTAAAATCAGGAAAGTTGGTCTGTTTTGAGGGGGGGCATTATTTTTTGTTTATTTAGGTTAGAAAGTAGAAAAGGCAGTTAAGATGGTGAAAGTTAGGGCACCTGGGTGGCTCAGTCGTTAAGCGTCTGCCTTCGGCTCAGGTCATGATCCCAGGGTCCTGGGATCGAGTCCCACATCAGGCTCCCTGCTCGGCAGGAAGCCTGCTTCTCCCTCTCCCACTCCCCCTGCTTGTGTTCCTGCTCTCGCTATCTCTCTGTCAAATAAATAATAAAATCTTTAAAAAAAAAAGATGGTGAAAGTTAGGACTGTCATCAAATCAGAATATAAAAGCATAATTTCCTAATTAATAGAGCCCTTCCAAACTGAGGTTGTAATCACTTTTGTTTCACCTTGAGTTAAACAAATTTAACTCAGGTATTTAAAGTTGGTAATTCTTTTAACTTCTTTTGCATTTGTCATTCCTATATTTCTGAAAACTAACGTGAATATATTGCTCTTTAGTATTCAGCATTTCTGAGAAGGTATGTTGAAACTGTAGAAAAGTATTAAATAAAATGTGTCTGGGATGCCTGGGTGGCTCAGTTGGTTAATCGTCTGCCTTCGGCTCAGGTCATGATCCCAAGGTTCTGGAATCGAGTCAGGCTCCTTGCTCAGTGGGGAGCTTGCTTCTTCCTCTGCCTGCCACTCACCGTGCTTGTGCTTTTCTATCTCTCTCTCTCTCTCTCTGACAAATAAAATCTATTTTAAAATAATTTAAAACAAATAAGTAAATAGATAAATAAGTAGATAGATGATAGAGAGAGAGAGGCAGGCAGGCCACTTAACAAGATAAAGTCTCACAAGGTACCCAGACGTGACCGGGCTCTTAGGAATCCAGCCCTTATCCCAAGATAAGGGAACCCAGATGCTCATTTACTTATATTGAGAAGTATTAATGCCAGGGAATTAGACACTCAGCATCCTTTGGTCATTGCCCAGATAAGATGGAAATAGGTAGATGTTCTTAATCTCTTGACTTTTTACAGAAGGTTGATGCTGCTGAGTTGCTCCGTTTATACTTAAACTATGACCTTTTAGAAGAAGCTGTGGATTTGGTTTCAGAATATGTAGATGCTGTATTGGGGAAAGGACATCAATACTTTGGAATTGAGGTAGGCATGTATGCATGTTCCTTTTTAATTCTGTATTATCACCCTAATAAAGTCAGGATGTGAAAGTAGATTGAACTGTAGGACAATGGATTTAACCTTTACTCTTTGTAGTTATACGACTAGTTTTCTCCACAATCAGGAACTGGCACTGTAAGAGTCTCCAGTTTCTTGTTTATAAAATGGGAATACATTTCATTTTTCTCCATCAAAGAATGTAGCTTTAGTTAGTATTTGGAGGAGTGAAGTAATTAAAAACGAAATATTCTTTTCTGTGTGCCGAAGACTGTGCTGGGTCCCTGCAAGTGTTTTCTCATTTAATCCTTACAGCCACCTCTGAGAGATTGTTTTAACCCTTTTTTTAACCCATGAAGAAACAGAGGGTCAGAGGTTAAGTAAGTTGCCAAAGTTCACACAGATGGTAAAGAGAAGAGCCAGGTCTAAAATCTAGGTCTAGTTAAGTGCAAAGCAAAGCTCTTAAGCTCTCAGGAAAGTATTGAGAACTTTGAAAGGTGAACTTTCCCTTTCTAAACTTTTTTTCCAGATAATTTGAACTAAATTTCAGACTGCAAATAGTCTCATCATTGACAATTTAGAGGTTTTTTTAGTGCATTTTTCCTTAATAGGCCTTAGGGCTCCTTCGAGATAAGAGGTGACATGAATTTAAAAATACATATGGATGGATGGATGGATGGATGGATGGATGGATGGATGGATGGATGGATGGATGGATAGATAGATAGAAATACATTTGATTTAACTGAGAAGAGGACAAGTTTCCCAGTTGAAAAGAGAAGCAAGGGGGTGGGAGTGGCACAACTGTGTGTCTGTGTGCGTGTACGTGCAATTTCTTATTGTAAAAAAGAAATAAGTAAAGAATTCTATGTTATTCAAACCTCTGAAGCTAACTGCCCAGAAGAAATGGTCTCCTTTTGAGATTTTCTTCAAATAGTGGGTATTTTCCCTTTCAGTTTCCGCTGTCAGCAACAGCTCCGATGGTGTGGCTCCCATACTCTTCTATTGACCAGCTTCTCCAGGCTCTGGGAGAGAACAGCGCCAATAGTCACAACATTGCTGTAAGTCAGTCCTCTCGTGAGGCACGCATCCTTATAAACCCTTGCACCAGCGCTTACTCATAAAGCTTGCTCTTCGGTTCACAAGGATTAAGGGGAGAGCAGAAGCCATTTATTGCCCTTAACATGCTGGCCCAGTCCCTTTACAAAATGATTAGTTAAGCCAGATGTAGCCTTTCTGGTTCTGAGAAGCATTACTGGGGTGGGGGGATGGGGTCGCTGGGTGATGGGCATTAAGGAGGGCATGTGATGTGATGAGCACTGGGTGTTATAGGCAACTGATGAATCACCGAACTCTACCTCTGAAACTAATGATGTTCTGTGTGGTGGCTAATTGAATTTAAATTTAAAAAAAGATACTGGTGTGATTTGCATGTTTAGAAGATTCATGAGGATAACAGGATTGGGATACTGCATGTAACAGAGAAGTCTGATTTTAGCAGTGGTCACAGAGCAGACTCTGATACTGAATTGAGTAAATGAAGCAGAGTGGCGAACATCTTTACTAGGGGGCGGCTGGTTAGTGAAGTCAAAGTGCTTAAAAACGTCAGTGTTGTTTTGTTTTTTTTTTAGTCCTTGACCTATTCTGTAATGATTCCCTTCTTTTCTCCTACAGCTATCCCAGAAAATACTTGACAAATTGGAGGACTACCAGCAAAAAGTTGATAAGGCAACACGGGATTTATTATATCGTCGGAACTTGTGATCCGAACGGTCGCCTAGCCTTTGTAGCCGCTTGGTGCCTCTTAGGGCTTGAGGCTTTACCCTGCAGGAACCCTGTATCCCTGGACAGTTTTTATACCTGTAAATGATGTACACAACGTCAAGTCTGCATTCTGCGCAAAAGAGGAGGGCAGATGAGTCACAGAACCTGTGCTTGCTGGCGGTGCTAACACCCAATTTCTGGTTTTCAACCTTGGTCTCAAACAGCTGCTTTTGTATATGATTCACAAGCTTTTTTAGAGTTTCTATTTTTTTAAACTACCGAAGACATTCTTTATCTGCAAATTAAAACCCGCCCTCACTTTCCAAAATAGCCAGTGGTGGTTGGTTGGTTGTAGCTATAACCACCAGAAGCAGTCACTGCAAATCCTTCCATTCTTCCCTGTCACTTTTTGTATTTCAATGGAATTATTTTGGTCCAGAACTGACATGTATTTTCTGTATTGCAAACAGAGGCTAATGATTTTGCATACTCTTTTCATTATTTATTGTGGAGTTTTTGTATGATCTTCAATAAAGTATTAAATAATTTGCCTAGATTAAACCTAAAATGATGAACAGCTGTCAAAGAAGATACCTTATTTTGAATCTGGTTCTGAGGCTAAAGTTGAGTAAACTCTTAGCTAAGAAAAAAATTAGAAATTTTATCTATAAGAATAACCAATTTTGAAAGTAAATTCTGTTAACTTTTATGATTTATGATAATCAAGCCGGACTTGATCATACTACTTGTGTATAATAATGTATTGGACCAAAATATAAACTTACCTGGTCAGATTCAGAAGTATTCATGCCCACAAATTTTGGGGAAGGTGAAAAACAAAATCTTGGATTTTATTCTGTATATTAAAATTTATCTTTTAAGGAAACGATCTGTGTATCACTTGTTTGTATGCCCTTTGACCTCTCTTGAGTTTTCCATAGCCTTTACTTTTTATACTGCTGATACCATATTTACCTTATATACTTTAAATAACAATGTGAGCGTCACTGCGGTACCATTTACTGGTAGATACTGAGATGTATGGTTCTTTCATTTTAGCTCTGCCATGATTAATATGAAGTGTTTGATGTAATGAGGGACTGGGAAAGCCCTTGCCCTGCAAGAGCTCTATAAACCTGTAGCTTCCAGCTGTAGCAAGAAATACACATGTATAACCAAATATACACATATAAAACCAAGAGAAAGATCTCACAGAATATGTATCCTCACTCACTATGTACCCTGATGTTTTCATGAGTGACTAATGGATCATAACCCATAGTCTGAAAAATACCAAATCCTCTTCGAGCCATTTTGGAGAACATGAAGTAACTTGGACTGGCCCTGTTCCAGAAACTTACCCACTTGTGTTGCTCATCAGAGCAGTGGTTTCTATGGTGGCAGTTCACAGGACCCTGACCAGTTTTTCCTGTTGTCAGTATTTTGGTTCAAGACCTAACCCATGCTGGAGCCAACCCAGCTCTCCTGTCCATTCTCTTCTGCCTTCTTCACTCTGGTTCCCAACCAGAGCAGAAGGTGGAAATTCTTTCACTAAACTTCTCTCTCCACTTCAGGTCTGCATTTTTGTTGTTCCGGACCATGTGATATTTTAATAGTCCATAATAGCATTGTTATTCCTTGTTTTTTCCACCCCAAAATTTTCTGATTACAAAGTGTTATTAAAAGAACTCCCTCCTGTGGTCACTTCAGCAGCACGTATACTAAAAATTGGAACAATACAGGGGCACCTAGGTGGCTCAGTCGTTAAGCGTCTGCCTTCAGCTCAGGTCATGATCCCAGAGTCCTGGGATCGAGCCCCGCATCAGGCTCCCTGCTCGGCAGGAAGCCTGCTTCTCCCTCTCCTGCTCCCCCTGCTTGTGTTCCTGCTCTCGCTGTCTCTCTGTCAAATAAATAAATAAAATCTTAAAAAAAAAAAATTCCAGGGCGCCTGGGTGGCTCAGTTGTTAAGCAACTGCCTTCGGCTCAGGTCATGGTCCCAGGGTCCTGGGATCAAGTCCCATATCGGGCTCTCTCCTCTGCGGGAAGCCTGCTTCTCCCTCTCCCACTCCCCCTGCTTGTGTTCCCTCTCTTGCTGTGTCTCTCTCTGTCAAATAAATGAATAAATAATCTAAAAAAAAAAAAAAATTGGAACAATACAGAGAAGATTAGCATGGCCCCTGCTCAAGGATGACACGCAAATTCATGAAGCAGTCCACTAAAAAAAAAGAGCTCCCTCCTTTCTTAGTACTTAGCTGCCATTAGGGGTGCCTCAGCGGCGCAGCCAGTGAAGAGTCCAACTCTTGATTTCAGCTCAGGTCTTCATCTCAGGATTTTGAGTTCAAGCCCTGTGTTGGGCTCCACGCTGGGTGTGGAGCCTACCTAAAACTAAATAAATAAAAATAAAGGGGTGACTCTTAGAGGAAAACTTAATAGTTTTTAATTTAACAAGATATAACTGATAAGGTCCCTACCTTACCAGCCTGTGACAATAAAATGGCATCATTTCTGTGAATAATAGAATTTATGACGCAGAAGTTTCATCTTGACCGTTCTTGCCGGGTTTATCACGGACTTTCGTGACCTGCCAAGAAAGCTTATGTGTTCTACAAGCCATCTCGTGCAGCGTCCACAGTGCTTGCCACTGCGGCCAGTTGTCCTTGCTACCACGCTTGAGAGTCCTAAGGGTTGGCTCTCACCAGCTCGCTACTGGTTTTTCTCTTCCCATTCCGATCCCCTCCCAAAGTCCATGCTGTGTTGTCTCCTAAATCTCCACTGAGCACTTAGGGGTAAAGAAAAACACAAGCTTGGGGCGCCTGGGTAGCTCAGTCGTTAGGAGTCTGCCTTCGGCTCAGGTCATGATCCCAGGGTCCTGGGATCGAGCCCCGCATCGGGCTCCCTGCTGGGCGGGAAGCCTGCATCTCCCTCTCCCACTCCCCCTGCTTGTGTTCCCTCTCTCACTGTGTCTCTCTCTGTCAAATAAATAAAATCTTTAAAAACAAAAACAAAAACAAAAAAACCTTAAAAACCAGATACAAGATCTGGAAGCTTATAGAAACCATAGACTGTGCCCATCCCCATAGATTCTACTCTTCAGCCACCTTTTAGTTGCCAGCCTGCTCTGGTGTGGCTGATAACATTTCTCTCACAGAGGGGAATGTAAATATAAATGGGATTTCTATTTAGTTAGTCAACAAATGAAAAGTCTATCACATGCTAGGTAACAGAATTTACCCAATTTACCTCAACCTGGTACATTGTTTTCTGCTAGAACACAGTATAACAGAAAGTTCTAAAGTGTCCTTTAATCTTCAGTTCTTTCCAATTTTTGTCTGTATCTAGAAACTGATAGTCCTGTATTACTGTTTTTTTCACAAATTGGGACCTTAGTGTAGTAAGTAACTCATTAACCCCAAGCCACAAGAACATACCTTTCCACATCTGCACAGAACTCCACCATCAAAAGACCAATTTATTGTTCAAATGACCCATGCCAGTCTGTATAAACCAAAATTAGGTATTCCAGTAAATGAGGTTTTGTGGTTAAATGAACTTATTTCTATAAAACACACAAGATCAAATAATGTAGTATAATAATATACTGGGGCCCCTGGCTGCTGGCTCAGTAGAGCATGCGACTCGACCTTGGGGTCATGAGTTTGAGCCCCATGTTGGATGAAGAGACATATATATATATAATCTTTGTCCCTGATTCCTAGCAGAGAGCTTCAAAAACCCTTGGAATTTCCTAGGGGATAGAAGTCTCTGTTAGGCTAATCAGGTGAGTAGTGGAGGACCATTCAGAATAGGGCCAGTTCCCAAGAGGACTAATCCTATGATGGTGATTACAGGGTTGGAACTTTGGGCCAGCCCAACCTTCTGGGAGGACAGGGACTGGAGATTTAGTTCAATTACAGTCACACTGGGCAATGATTTAATCAATCATACCTATATAATGAAGTCCCAGTAAAAACTGCACCAAGGCCAAACAGAGGTTCCCAGTTGGAGAACACTTTGTTGTGCTGGGAGGGTGACATGCCCTAACTCCACAGAGGGGCAGGCAGGCAGCATGCATGCGAGCTCTGTGCTCCCTCCCAGACTTCACCCTATGTTTATAATAAAAGTGTAATCCTGGGCGCCTGGGTGGCTCAGTCGTTAAGCGTCTGCCTTTGGCTCAGGTCGTGATCCCAGGGTCCTGGGATCGAACCCCGCATGAGGCTCCCTGCTCTGCGGGAAGCCTGCTTCTCCCTCTCCCACTCCCCCTGCTTGTGTTCCCTCTCTTGCTATGTCTCTCTCTGTCAAATAAATAAATAAAATCTTTAAAAAAAAAAATGTAATCCTAAGTGTGGTGCTTTCCTGAGTCCTCTGAATGGTTCTAGAGAATTATCAAACTTGAGGTTGTGGGAACCCCCAATTTTATAGCCAGTCAAAAGCATGAGTGTCCTGGGGAACCTCACTCACTTAGAGCTGGCTTCTGAAGTAAGGGCAGTCCTGTGGGGGAACTGAGCCCTTAAACCCATAGAACCTGTGGCTCAGTTGTTAAGTGTCTGCCTTCAGCTCAGGTCATGATCCCAGAGTCCTGGGATGGAGCCCCACATCAGCCTCCCTGCTCCTTGGGAGGCCTGCTTCTCCCTCTCCCCACTCCCCCTACTTGTGTTCCCTTTCTCGCTGTGTCTCTCTCTGTCAAATAAATAAAATCTTTAAAAAAAAAAAAAACCATAGAATCTGATGCTAACTCGGAGGGGGGGGGTCATCAGAATTGATTAAAACGCACCTACTTGGGGGTGAGACTGAATATAAAATTTAGATAACGCACACAAACTTCAATCTACCCTACTAAAGCTGGGAATTCTGGAGACAGTTCACCTCTGTAGGTGGCCTCTTAAAGTTCCAAAACCCAGAGCTTTAACATGAATTCAGGAATGGGGCCCCCGGGACGGCTCACTCAGTGGGTTGAGCGTCTGACTCTTGATTTCAGCTAGGGTCATGATCTCAGGGTCATGGGATTGTGCCCTGTATCGGGCTCCCTGCTCAGTGCAAGTCTGAGATTCTCTCTCCCTGTCCCTCTGCCCCTCCCCCTACTCATGCACATGCTCTCTCTCTAAATAAACAAATAAAATCCTTAAAAAATAATAAAATGCATTCAGGAAGGTCAGCTTTTGAAGTTAACATCAAATACCAAGTAAAGACATTGCCCCATTGCACACCAGGTATAACTAAATATATTTGAAAATACATGGGGGTGCCTGGGTGGCTCAGTCATTGAGCGTCTGCCTTCAGCTCGGGTCATGATCCCGGGGTCCTGGAATCAAGCCCCGCATCGGGCTCCCTGCTCAGCTGGGAGCCTGATTCCCACTCTCCCACTCCCCCTGCTTGTGATCCCTCTCTCACTGTGTCTCTCTCTGTCAAATAAATAAAATCTTTAAAAAAAAATTTAAAAATTAAAAAATTAAAAAAAAGAAAATACGTGTTTATTTAAATGATTGTTCTTCCCAGCTTTCACTTGTCAAATGTCAGCCCTGATCATTTGGTTTTACTAAAACAACATTATCACCACAACCAAAAAATCTCAGTAAATCCAGAGGTGCTTAAAGTCCCTGGCAAACAAGGATCAGACCTGATTTTTCTTCAGAAGAAGTGAGAGACCACTTTGAGTCTAGAAATACGCAAACTTTCCTGTAAAGAGCCAGATAATAGTTCAGGCTTTGTAGTCTACATATGGTCTCTCTCACATATTCTTTGAAATTTGTTTGTAGAATTCTTTAAAATGCCTGATTTAGCTATAATTTACCTACCCCTTGTCCAGATCCTTAACACCTTCTCTGAGGCCAATCATAGAAAAATATGTCTCCTTCAAAAGCCAGTGGTTCTCAACCCTGGCTAAACATTAGAATAACCTAAAGAGCTTTTATTTTTTAATTTTTTAAAGGTTTTATTTATTTATTTGAGAGAGAGAGATGAGAGAGAGAGAGCAGGAGAGGTGGGAGGGTCAGAGGGAGAAGCAGACTCCCTGCTAAGCAGGGAGCCCGATGCGGGACTTGATCCTGGAACTCCATGATTATGACCTGAGCCGAGGGAAGTCGCTTAGCCCAGGTGCCCATATTTAATTTTTTAAAAGATTTTATTTATTTATTTGAGAGAGAGTGAGCGAGAGAGAGAGAAAGAGCTGGGGGAGGGAGAAGCAGACTCCCCGCTGAGCAGGGAGCCCAACATGGGGCTCCATCCCAGGACTCCCGGATCATGACCTGAGCCAAAGGCAGACGCTTAATCAACTGAGCCACCCAGGTGCCCCAGAATAACCTAAAGAGCTTCTATTTATTTTTTTTAAGTTTTTTTTTTTTTTTTTTTAGATTTTATTTATTTATTTGACTGAGAGAGACTGCACAAGCAGGAAGAGCAGCAGAGGGAGAGGGAGAAGCAGGATCCCCGCAGAGCAGGCGGAGCCCGATGTGGGACTCGATCCCAGGACCCCGGCATCATGACCTGAGCTGAAGGCAGTTGCTTAACCAACTGAGCCACCCAGGCGCCCTTAAGATTTTCTTTGAGAGTGAGTGACAGAACACAAGCTGGGGGAGAGGCAGAGGGATAGAGAGAATAGGCTCCCCGCTACTCAGGGAGCCCGATGTGGGCTCAATTTGGGGCTTGATCCCAGGACCCTGGGATCACCACCTGAGCCCAAGGCAAGGCAGATGTTCAACCAACTGAGCCACCCAGGTGCCCCTAAAGAGCTTTTAAAAAAATAATTGATAGGGGTGCCTGGCTGGCTTAGAGGAAAATGAGACTCTTGATCTCAGGATCCTGAGTTCCAGCCCCAGGATGGGTGTAGAGATTATTAGAAAAAAAAAAAAAAATAGGGGCACCTGGCTGGTTCAGTCAGAAGAGCTTGCAACTCTTGATCTCAGAGTGGTGAGTTTTGGCCCCACATTGGGCATAGAGATTACTTAAATAAAAACCTCAAAAATAATAAAAAATAATATATAAGTTTTTTTAAAAAAAAGGGTTTTAGGGTGCCTGGGTGGCTCAGTCGGTTAGGCATCTGCCTCCAGCTCAGGTCATGATCCCAGGGTCCTGGGATGGAGCCCCACCTCCGGCTTCCTGCTCAGCGGGGACTCTGCCTCTTCCTCTCCCTCTGCTCTTCCCCCTGCTCATGCTCTCTCTTGCCTACTCTCCCTCTCAAATAAATAAATAAATCTAAAAAAAATCTTTAAAAAAAAGATTTTATTTATTTGAGAGAAGAGAGAGAGAGAGCACAAGCGGGGGTGGGGAGGGGGAAGCAGAGGGAGAGGAAGAAGCTGGATCCCAGGACCCTGAGGTCTGGACCTAAACTGAAGGCAGATGCTTAATTGACTAAGCCACCCAGGTGCCCCTAAATAAGTACACTTTTAAAAATAAATTTTTAAAAAACAATCAATCAATCAATCAATAAAATTGATATTGGGATGCTTGGCTGGCTTGCTGTTCTTGATCTTGGGGTCCACAATGGGCATAGAGCTTACTTTAAAATAAAAAAATTGATATGGGCTCTGTACTCCCACCCCCAATCCTGATTTAGATTTTTATACTGCTTTAGCACTTGCTCTCCAGATGGTTCTATGAACAGTCAGGGTTGAGAACCTTGGTTATAAATATTACAGTTATTTCTGTCACCTCCAGAAATGTAAGTTTCCCCCAAGGAAAAAAACCTTTCCCATTTCTGTGCACTCTGGTTTAGCTCATAATCTCAACTTATTTCCAGCCAGTTATATAATAGCATCTAGATTTCTGTATAAACAAAAGACTCATTAATAGTAATAATAGCTGGACACCTGGGTGGCTCAGTCATTGAGCCTCTGCCTTCGGCTCAGGTCATGATCCCAGGGTCCTGGAATCGAGCCCCGTATCGGGCTCCCTGCTCCACAGGAAGCCTGCTTCTCCCTCTCCCACTCCCCCTGCTTGTGTTCCTTCTCTCGCTGTCTCTCTGTCAGATGAATAAATAAAATCTTTAAGAAAATAAAAATAAATAAATACCCATGGAAAAAAATAGTAATAATAGCTACCATATAATGATTGTTTATTTTGTTCCTGGTACAAGGCAAAGATCTTAAAACTATGATCTAATTTAAACTTCACAACAATCCTATGAATACTTTTACTGGCACATTTTACAGTGCTGAAACAAGTTTACAGTTGTTTAGAAACTTGTCCAAGCCATCACATCTGGAAGGTGCTGAAGCTGAGTTTTGAACCCAGATATTTGGCTTCAGAACTCCTATGTACAACTACTATATTTCAATGCCTCTTCCCTCAAGAAATAAGTCAGAAAACTTCAAAACAGTAAATTCTCCCATGTCTAGCTGCTAATTTTTCAGAAATTTTGGGAGTCTAAACTCAGGACACTAATCCATATATTTCTCCCATAGACTAGAAAAGAATTCTTACTACTTATTTCAAGTCTGTATATATTCATGCACCATATTGATTCAAAAATTGAGTGCTTATGTTCCAGAAAGTGCATTTCATAAACAGGGAACAAAATGGGCAAGTCACTGTTTTCATGGCTTTTGCATCCCCAAACTGGCTGGTTCATTCATAAGAACATGCAACTTTTGATCTCGGGGTCATGAGTTTAAGCCCCACATTGAGTGAAGAGATTATTTAAAAAACATAAACTTAAGGGACACCGAGGTGACAGTCAGTTAAGCATCTGACTCTTGGTTTCTGCTCAGGTCCTGATCTCAGGGTGGAGACATTGAGCCCCAAGTCAGGACCTGCACTCAACAGTGAGTCTCCTTGAGATCCTCCCTCCCTCTCTTCCCTTCCGTGTCCTCTCTCTATATAAAATAAATAAATAAATCTTTTTTTTTTTAAAGATTTCATTCATTTATTTGACAGAAAGATAGAGCCAGAGAGCACAAGTGATGGGGGAATGGCAGAGGGAGGAGAAGCAGGCTCCCCGCTGAGCAGGGAGCCTGCTGCAGGACTAGATCCCAGGACTCTGGAATCAGGACCAGAGCCTAAGGCAGACACTTAACCAACTGAGCCACCCAGGCGCCCCAAATAAATAAATCTTAAAACAACAACAACAATTTGGGGGCACCTGGTAGCTCAGTCCATAGAGGATATGACTTGTGATCTCTGGGTTGTAAGTTCTCTTGATCTCAGGGTTGTAAATTCAAGCCCCACTTGGGTGTAGAGATCACTTAAAAATAAAATCCTAATGGGGTGCCTGGGTGGCTCCTGTCATGATCCCGGGGTCCTTGAATCCCTGCATCTGGCTCCCTGCTCATCAGGGAGTCTTTCTCCCTCTCCTCCCTACTGTGCTCTCTTCTCAGTATCTCTCTCTCAAACAAATAAATAAAATCTTTTAAAAAAATAAAATAAAATCTTAAAAAACAATCTGAGGGATCATTTATACATTATGGATAATGATATACAAGGTTGTGGTGAGAATAAAATACATATACTTGATTGTTTTTTGTTTTTTAAGATTTTATTTATTTCGAGAGAGAGAGAGAGAGGGAAGTGAGCAGGAATGATGTGGGAAACAAAGGCAGAAGAAAAATTATTAAATTTTCTTACTACCTACAGCCCATTGACAAGTCCTTGAAACAGGCAGAGTGACATTCCTCTAGGGACTCAACTGCCTCAGTGTTAATATTTTGCTAAGGGCAAAAGGCAATCCTAGCCTGACCGCCCCCCCACCAGCCCCCAGCCCCCCCGGATCCTGTAAGTCTACTTTAATGTATAAGAATTCCTTTGGAAACTTCCTTTATCTCTAAACCCTCCAAGATACGTGTTGGCAATCATCCCCCAAGCATATGGCCCACCGATATACATCTGAGGGGTCTCATGACTAAGGTTTTATTAGACGGTAATAAATGACCTTTTCCCAATAATAGCTAGCCCTCTCAAGGTCCTGGAAACATTGCTTCCAAAATTCCTTAGAGACTTACACTATCCCTAACCCCCTCCCAACTTGAAAGTATATAATGGGCCACTCCTCATGACCCTATTGCTGCTCTTTCTGTCCACGGGTCCTATCCCCGTTCTTGAATAAAATCACCTTTTTGCACCAAAGACATCTCAAGAATTCTTTCTTGGCCATGGCTTCGAACCCTAATAACCTCTTTCCTACATCAGGAACAGGAGGAGGGGCAAACGGAGAGGGAGAAGCTGACTCCCTGCTAAGCAGGGAACCTAATGTGGGGCTGGATCCCAGGGCCCTGGGATCATAACCTCAGCCGAACACAGACCCTTAATGGGGACTGAGCCACCCAGGCACCCCTACAACTGTAAAGCGCTTAGACAGTGCCTCACACATAGTAAGGGTTCAATAAATGTTAGGTTTTATTAGTATGTTCTAGTAAGAACTGAGCTGCTGGGGATATAAAAATAAATACCACTCAATTTCTTAAGATCAGTTGAGAAGAGGGAAACAGATATAATGGATATAAGGGTAAGATGTCAAGCACTGGGAAGGGGCTCAGCACTGAGATACAAGGTTGAGAGAGAATGCCTGCGCCGGGTCTTGAGGAATGGAGAGTTTTGCCATGTGATACTGTATTCCAGCTAGTGTTCAACTGGTTGGCTCCAGAGGAGGGAAGAAGGGGACCGGGAGGGGACAGTGCTAAAGGAAGATAAATCTTTATAAAGCAGGTTGAGAATATCAATGGGCTAGATTGGGTAAGCTCCTGTATCCCATCGCAACAATTTAGGATTTTTCCTCGTATGCAGTACAACGTCTAGTGATTTTTTGCAACTGATGAGCAACCCAATAGGAGACCTAAAATTTGTGCTCTAAAAAAAATTTACAAAAACATAAAAGACTCACAATTTTATTTAGCGTTCAACGTCATACCCAAAGCAAGCCACAATAATCGGGACAAAACTCTGGGAAAGGCCTGAAAAGCAGCACAGCTTCCCAAAGGCCAAAACAAAAACAAAGAAAATGAAAGAAAGAAAGAAAACAACAACGAACAGCCAGATGAGAATAGGGGCAAGATGGAGGACAAGGGGATAAAGAAAAGACTCCGCAAAAGACGCATGGGTGGAGTCCGACGTAATGTAAAGTCATTCTAACTCAGGCCCTCCCGCGCTATTGGCCTGACTCTCACTCTTTTTCTTTTTCCATTGGCTACTGGCTCCTTCAATGGATCAAAACAGCCAATCGCCTACCACCATGGGTAAAGCCCGCCCTTCCTCCCTCGCGGGGAGTACCAGAATAGCGTAGGGGACCCAAGGCGCTTGCGCGGGCGCGCGCTCCGCCGGTTAAAAGCAGATTCTCTCAGGAGGCGGTGTCGCGGTGCATGAATATTGATTACGCAGCGCCGCGCGGAGCGCCCGCCCCTCTCGGCTGGCCGACGCTCGCGGCTCGCGCTCGGGCTCGCGATGGGGAAGAAGTCCCGGGCGGTACCCGGCCGCAGGCCCATCCTGCAGCTCTCTCCGCCGGGGCCCCGAAGCAATACACCGGGCAGGGATCCGGAGCCGGAACCCGACACAGAACCGGACTCGACGGTGGCGGCGCCCAGCCAGCCAGCTCCGGCGGCGCCATCGACGGCGACGACCACGGTGACTACTGCCGCCGCGGGCCCGGACGACTCGCCTTCAGAAGGTAAAGGTGTGCGAGGGGCCCCGGTACTTAGGTGGGGGCGTCCGAAACTCGAGCTCGGGGCTTGCGGCCTACGGCAGGGCCGTGGGAGGAAGAGAAAGCGGGGCGGGCGGGCTTCCTCCGCATCCGAGGCCTGCTGCGTGGGGCCCGAAGGGAGTACCGCTGTGGGCCCCAGGGCGGCGGAAGGGGCCGCGGCGCCGTGCGCGCCCGCCCCACTGACCTAGAGGCGCCATCTCTGGTGCAGGGCTTGGCCTGGCATCGCGAGTCTCCTCGACGTGCACCTCAGCTTTGCGTAACTTACGGGATATTTGTGAAAGTACGAGCTTCTCGTCCGAGGCCTCGTGACCGGGAACCTGGCCTTTAATACGCGTCACGTGCTTTTCCTTTCGTTTTTGTTGAAACCGAGAGGGACCCTTGAGAAGTGAGCAACCCCATTTTATTATGCCAGCCAAAGCGAACGTAACCCCAAATTGGTGGGTTCCCAAGTACTTGTTTGTCCCCAGAATGGTACTTGGATTAAGAGGAACTGTTCAGCGTTGCTACGGGGGCCAGATGCCCGAGAAGCCGCGACCGTTTCAGGCGCTAAAAAATCACGTTGGGTAGTTAATGCGGGGGGAGAAAAATGCTGTAGCTGTGTTGTAAAGGCCCAGTAGGAGCCCGGAGATTTATTGTGTGTGTGTGTGTATTTTTAAATTTTTGAATTATTTCAGATGTACTTTTACGTACCATAACCATAGTCTTAAAGTCACTGGTCACGTGCTTGTTTATCCTCTCCCAATTTGGGTCAGTGATGGATTTACACACCGTGTTTTCAAATTGGTGAAATTTAGACTTGGAAGGTGAAATCGAAGATTGTTTTGTCACCTGTAGTGTTTTCTCTGGTCCACCGGCACACTAGTTTTCCTTTGTTCCTTTTTTAAATCCAGATGAACAGGAAGTGGTGGTGGAGGTTCCCAGAGTTGTTCAGAATCCTCCCAAACCAGTCATGACCACCAGACCTACAGCCGTTAAAGCAACAGGTACAATTTTTTTTCATGGTCTCTACAAGGTCTTTCTTTCATTAGGATCAAATTGGGTTTGTATATAAAATATTTTGTTGAATGTTGGGGCGCCTGGGTGGCTCAGTTGGTTAGGCGACTGCCTTCGGCTCAGGTCGTGATCCTGGAGTCCCGGGATCGAGTCCCGCATCGGGCTCCCTGCTCGGCGGGGGTCCTGCTTCTCCCTCTGACCCTCCCCCCCTCATGCTCTCTGTCTCTCATTCTCTCGCTCAAATAAATAAATAAAATCTTAAAAAAAAAAAAAATATTTTGTTGAATGCTTCAATGTTGCTAACTTATATTTCTCCCATAAAATGGAAATTTAAATTTTTTTTTTTTTAAGATTTTATTTATTTATTTGACAGAGAAAGAGAGTACAAGCAGGCAGAGAGGCAGGCAGAGGGAAAGGGAGAAGCAGGCTCTCCGCTGAGCAGGGAGCCCGATGCGGGGCTCGATTCCAGGATCCTGGGATCATGACCTGAGCCGAAGGCAGACGCTTAATGACTGAGCCACCCGGGCGACCCTGGAAATTTAAAATTTTTGAAAATAAAAATAAATTTTTGTATCTGAGGGCTTGCTGGTATATATACTTTAACCAAAGTAAAATCTGTTGTTGGTTTTTCTCTGTACCCAAGATACTTTGTACTACTTTGCTTTTAATGCTGTTTTGTAGTTTTCTGGCTCCTCCACTAGCTTGGTGTTTTTTAGAGACATCAAGGATGTCTTTCATTCTGTGCATTTCTTTTCCAGCACAGTGCTTTGATTGGTACCTAGCGAATATTTGTGGAGCTGAAAATTGCTCTTATTAAATATTTTTTAAGCATTAAGGAATATTTGGATATGCAGGAAGTGCCAAGAATGTTAGTTTTTTTTTATTCTTTATATAATCTTGAAAGATCAAAATATGTTTTGTACTAAATATAACTGATAATAATTTTATTCTTTTCAGTTTGGAATTCTCTCTATACTGTATGAATACCCCTGAAATAATAGATGCTTGTTCTTCTCTCCTCCCATTTGCCACTTCAAAAAAAAGTTGTTAATGGGGTGCCTGGGTGGCTCAGTCATTAAGCTTCTGCCTTCTGCTCGGGTCATGATCCCAGGGTCCTGGGATCCAGCCCCGCGTCGGGCTCCCTGCTCTGTGGGAAGCCTGCTTCTCCCTCTCCCACTCCCTCGCTTGTGTTCCTGCTCTCGCTATCTCTCTCTCTCTGTCAAATGAATAAATAAAATCTTAAAAAAAAAAAATTGTTAAAATATGTTGTTGTTTTTTTTTAAAGATTTTATTTTTTTATTATTTATTTGACAGAGAGACACAGCGAGAGAGGGAACACAAGCAGGGGGAGTGGGAGAGGGAGAAGCAGGTGGGAGAGGGAGAAGCAGGCTTCCCGCGGAGCAGGGAGCCCGATGCAGGGCTCGATCCCAGGATCCCGGGATCATGACCTGAGCCGAAGGCAGATGCCCAACCGACTGAGCCACCCAGGCGCCCTAAAATATGTTTTTATAATATAGTAGAGCAAGCATATCTAATACCTCTAATACCCCGATGCGGGGCTCGATCCCAGGACCCTGGGATCATGACCTGAGCCGAAGGCAGATGCTTAACGACTGAGCCACCCAGGCGCCCCGCATATCTAATACTTTTATGCAGAAGAATATTATGGTAATAGGCATGTGAAATTCTCTAAGGAAAAATTCAGAGTAGCCTCTGAAATTAGATTAATAGACTACTATGATATTTTATTTTATTTTATTTTATTTTATTTTATTTTATTTTATTTTATTTATTTGACAGAGAGAGACAGTGAGAGAGGGAACACAAGCAGTGGGGAGTGGGAGAGGGAGAAGCAGGCTTCCTGTGGAGCAGGGAACCTGATGCGGGGCTTGATCCCAGGACCCTGGGATCATGACCTGAGCTGAAGGCAGACGCTTAACGACGGAGCCACCCAGGCGCCCTGTGTGAAAAAAATTTTTGAATTATTTTGAGGGGTATATTCTCAAAGATGGGATTATCTAGCTGAAAGAAACTTGAAGAGTTTTGTGGGTCTTGGTATATGTAACCAGATCATTTTCTTTTTTTAAGATTTATTTATTTGACAGAGAGAGACACAGTGAAAGAGGGAACACAAGCAGGGGGAGTGGGAGAGGGAGAAGCAGGCTTCCCGCGGAGCAGGGAGCCCAATGTGGGGCTCTATCCCAGGACCCTGGGATCATGACCTGAGCCGAAGGCAGACGCTTAACGACTGAGCCACTCAGGCACCCCAAAAAGATTTTTAATTTTATTTTTTTTAAATTTTTTTATTTTTTTAAAGATCTTATTTATTTATTTGAGACAGAGAGAATGAGAGAGACAGAGCACATGAGAGGGGGGAGGGTCAGAGGGAGAAGCAGGCTCCCTGCTGAGCAGGGAGCCCGATGTGGGACTCGATCCCGGGACTCCAGGATCATGACCTGAGCCGAAGGCAGTCGCTTAACCAACTGAGCCACCCAGGCGCCCAAGATTTTTAATTTTAAAAATTTCTTTGTTTCATCTACTAAATCCTAATTGGCTTGCTTGTTTGAGATGGACACAAAGCAACAAATTCTAACATCAAGATTTACCATGTGCTGTTTTGACAGAGTATGAGGTTGAATGATTGTGTATTTTGAGAAGGCTCTCAAGCAACTATGTGAATGATTTTATTAGCTCTAAGTGCATAATGTAATTTATACTTCTCTGTGGTAGTTCAGTGATGATTTATTTTGAGGTTATGTTCCAGTCTGTAAAAGTAAATGTAAACTCTGAAGAACCATGTCATATTTTTTCTTGAGTACTTCCTGGGGCATACTGGCATTGTTGTTATTAACATTGTTTACCATTTTGTTTCTAGGAGGTCTGTGCTTGCTTGGTGCATATGCTGACAGTGATGATGATGAGAGTGATGTTTCAGAAAAACCAGCACAGTCTAAAGAGGCAAATGGAAACCAGTCAGCTGATATTGATAGTACACTGGCCAACTTCCTAGCGGTTAGTGGTGCTTTTGTTTGGGTTTTTAGTTATTGAAGCCACTTTGGGACCTGGATCTCAAGTGGTTGGCCTACTTTTTTTTATCAGTCTCTGTTTCCCCATCTCCCTTCTTTGCCCCTTCCATCTCTCTTCTTTAGTCCCTCCCCACCGCTCTCTTCTCTTTTTGTAAAGGTTGTAAGGAGGAGGAAAATGGAGAATTAAAGGGCTTGGGGAACTTTTATGTAATTGGAAGGTGAGAGTTTTGATTGGAGAAGCTGAGAACTGATTGTAGAGTTTTTTTGTTTTTTAAGATTTTATTTGACAGAGCACGTGCGCACAAGCAGGGGGAAGGGCAGGCAGAGGGACAAGCAGGCTCCCCACTGAGCAGGGAGCCTGATGTGGGGCTCGATGTGGGGCTCAATCCCAGGACCCTGGGATCATGACCTGAGCCAAATGCAGACACTTAACAACTTAGCCACCCCAGTGCTCCTAGAATTTTTTTTATGGTGATTGTCATTTCTTCAGTTTTCTGGTTTTGAGATTATTAAAGAATTTGTTAATGTTTTCATTCTAAAGGAGATTGATGCTATAACAGCTCCTCAGCCTGCAGCTCCTGTAGGAGCTTCTGCTCCACCTCCAACTCCACCTCGACCAGAGCCAAAGGAATCAGCAACATCTGCCCTTTCTTCTGCTACTTCAAATGGAACAGACTCAACTCAGACTACAGGGTGGCAGTATGATACTCAGTGTTCACTTGCAGGAGGTAAGTCTGATCCTTTGATTTTTAAAGAAATCTAAAATGCAATCTTTAAAGGTGTTCTAGGCGTTGACATTCCCAAAGATGAAAACCCCTATCCTTTAGCCCCAGACTTTAGGATTCTGACCTTTTAAGTACACTGTTTAGAAGATGATAAGGAGGACTGTTTTCTCTGAGAATTACTAGGATAATAATTGTATCTTTTGAAAATAATTGCAAAAAATAAAATTGCCCTTTTAACGGGTTGCAGTTTATGCCAAGTGAATAATAAAAGCCATTATTTTAAAAATTCTTTTGGGCTTCAAGATACATTTTTGGACTGTCAAACTACTTTTTTAAGCCATGGTGCAAAGAGGATTTGAGGAGGAGGAGTTGGACCCCCAGGAGACATTTGACAGTGTCTGAAGATGTTTTTGGTTGTCAAAACAGGGGGTGGGAAATTGTTAGTGCATCTAGTGGGTAAAATCTGGGATGCTGAACACTACATAGGACTGCCCCCACTATATCAAAGAATTATCTAGACCAAATGTTAACAGTGCTAAGGTTGAGGAACCTTGTTAGATTATTAATGGCTTTAGAGCTGACTTGGGATATGAGGTCAGAATTGTGGAGAAATTAGTGCTTTTTTTCTTTTTTTTAAGTTTTTAATTCTAGTATAGCTAACATACAGTGTTATATTAGTTTCAGGTGTACAGTATAGTGATTTAACAATTCTATCCATCACTCTGTGCCCATCGTGATAAGTGCATTCCTTAATCCCCATTACCTATTTCACCTATCCCCACCCCCACCTCCTCTCTGGTAACCATCAGTTTGTTCTCTATAGTTAAGAGTCTGTTTCTTGGTTTGTCTCTCTCTCTTTTTTTTCCCTTTGCTCATTTGTTTTGTTTCTTACATTCCACATGAGTAAAATCATACGGTGTTTGTCTTTCTCTGACTTACTTGCTCAGCATTATACTCTCTAACTCTGTCTGTTGTTGGAAATGGCAAGATTTCCTTCTTTTTTATGGCTGAGTAATATTCCATAGTGTATATATACCATCTTCTTTATCTGTTGATGGATACTTGGGCTGTTTCCATAATTTGGCTATTATAAATAATGCTGCTATAAACATAGGGGTGCATATTATCCTTTCAAATTAGTGTTTTTGTATGCTTTGGATAAATACCCAGTAGTGGGATTACTAAATCATAGTGTAGTTCTATTTTTAATTTTTGGAGGAACCTCCATACTGTTTTCCACAGTGGCTACACCAGTTTGCATTCCCACCAACAGTGTAAGAGGATTCTTTTTTCTCCACATCCTCACCAGCACCTGTTTCTTGTGTTTTTTATTTTAGCCATTCTGACATGTGTGGGGTAATATCTTGTTGTAGTTTTGATTTGCATTTCCCTGATGATGAGTGATGTTGAGCATCTTTTTATGTGTCGGCCATCTGTATGTCATCTTTGGAGAAATGTCTGCTCATGTCTTCTGCCCATTTATAATTGGATTATTTGGTTTTTGGGTGTTGAGTTGTAGAAGTTTTTTTTAATATATATTTTGGGTACTAACCCTTTATCAAATACGTCATCTGCAAACATCTCCCCCCATTCAGTAGGTTGTTTTTAGTTTTGTTGATGAGTATTTTGTGTTTTAAAATTTGTTATATTTTCTTCTAGTTGGAATTGAGATGGGAGATTGGCAAGAAGTCTGGGATGAGAACACAGGATGCTATTATTATTGGAACACACAAACAAATGAAGTGACTTGGGAGTTACCTCAGTATCTTGCCACCCAGGTACAGGGATTACAACATTATCAGCCCAGGTAAGAATAGACTTGAAAAAGAAATTACCTAAGAAGGAAGTTAGAGTCTTATCTTTTGTTTTTAATATTTGCCTTCTGTTTCTCTTGCTAAGTATATATGTGTGTGTGTGTATGTATATATAGATTTTGTTTTGTTTTGTTTTTAGTTCTGTAACAGGTGCTGAAGGTAATTTTGTGGTTAATACAGACGTGTATACTAAGGAGAAAAACATTTCTGTTTCCAGTAGTAAAAGTGGACCAGTCATAGCCAAGCGAGAAGTTAAAAAGGTCAGTTTTACAACTTCTCTCATTTGCTTATTTCAGATCTAAAGAACTTGACTGTTACTCTGGCACAGATGTAGATGCCTTCTGTTGCTGTCTTAAAACCAGATGTGAAATAGGATAAACTCTGATTCTGAAAGCTTTATTTAATTTAATGTTTATGTTTAATACGTAGCATTTATAATAGTTATCCAGTTCAGTGGTTCTTTTGGAACTTTCGAATGCCACAGAGGGTCATTGTGAAGGATGTGGGAGCAGCAGGCAGGGCTTCAGATCTTCTCCACTTCAGAATAGCTCTATTTTGGGACCCCCACATAAGTTTTTTTTTTTTGGAAAAAGATAAACTACCTTAAAAATTAAAAACTATTATTAGTAAAATGAGCATTTCTATAGTCTCATCAGTAAGACAAAGTAAGTTGTATTCTATAGTGTGTGTGTTGAATTTTAATTTATCCTGAGTTTTAAGTGATGGTTTAAATGGGGAGTGTATAGTAAAACGTACTTTCAGGAGGCGCTTGACTGACTGAAGTCAGTAGGTGGAGCATGCAACTCCTGATCCCAGGGTTGTGGGTTCAAGCTCCACGTTGGGTGTGGAGCCTACTTAAAAATACACACACACACACACACACACTTACAGAATCATTTGGTCTTTATAACTCTAGGAAGGAAGTAGAGCAGCTCTTACCCCAATAACTTTACAAAAGTAATTTGTAAAGAAGCACTTTAAGGGGGCACCTGGGTGGCTCAGATGGTTAATTGTCTGCCTTCGGCTCAGGTCATGATCCTGGGGTCCTGGGATCGAGCCCCACATTGGGCTCCTGGCTCAGCAGGGAGCCTGCTTCTCCCTCTGCCTCTCCCCCTGCTCATGCTCTCTCTCTCTCTCTCTCTCTCTCTGCCTCAAATGAATAAATAAAATCTTAAAAAAAAAAAAAAAAGAAGCACTTTAAGTTTAATCACACATTTCATTTTAGAATTTTTTCACTTTCCTCTAAATCACTTTTCTAGCATACTGCAGAAGAGTGGAGATTTATTCAGTCATATGTTGAGTTGACAAAACTCCGATCTTACTTAATTTTCAAATTCTGCTTCTGCTAACGTGCCTTTAGACTTGGAGAATAGGGGGGAGGATATGTATGAATTCCACCCAGAACTAGATTCTAGTTCAAACGCTGCTTTCCTAAAGTAACAATGTTTGCATTATGTTCATGTAAGAAAAATGGTACAACCATATGTACTAATCTGTTGGTAGTCAGTGGTTTTTGAGAATATCCAGTGATTGGGGGTGCCTGGGTGGCTCATTTGGTTAAGCATCTGCCTTTGGCTCAGGTCACGATCCCAGGGTTCTGGGATTGAGTCCCGCATCGGGCTCCCTGCTCAGCAGGGAGTCCACTTCTCCCTCTCCATCTACCTTTCCCCCCTGCTCATGCTCTGTCTCACTCTCTCTCTCAAATAAATAAAATCTTTTAAAAAAAGATTATCCAGTGATTGAAAAATATAGTCCTTTTTGGCATGAACAAATTGAATATATATTCAGGTGAGGGTTTGGTTTTTTTTGGTCTTTTTTTTTTTTTTTTAGATAAATGAGACTAATTTATTCTTTATAGGAAGTAAATGAAGGAATTCAGGCTCTCTCAAATAGTGAGGAGGAGAAGAAAGGGGTGGCAGCATCACTGCTTGCTCCTTTGTTGCCTGAGGGAATAAAAGAGGAAGAAGAGAGATGGAGAAGAAAAGTAATTTGTAAAGAAGCAGAGCCAGTTTCAGAAGTGAAAGAAACAAGTACAACAGCAGAAGAAGCAGCAACTATAGTAAAACCACAGGAAATTACATTGGACAACATGGAAGACCCTTCTCAGGAGGATCTTTGCAGTGTTGTTCAATCTGGAGAAAGTGAAGAAGAAGAGGAACAAGATACCCTTGAGCTGGAGCTTGTTTTGGAAAGAAAAAAAGTAAGGTTTTGAAGCTTTCGTTATATGCTTTTCTCTCTTGCATACTATTAGACTCTGGGATCATTGTGCTCAGTTAACTGCCATTAATGGGATTTTGTTTTTCTTAATCTTGTCTAGATATGTTTAAGCTTATGCAGTAAAAACTTGAACTGTGGAGTTCTTTTGGTTCCTGATGGTGCTTTTGATAGTTGACAACTAATAAGGACTGATACTGCTCTGATTTAAAGATAGCTGAATACAGTGAATAACTTTTATTTAGCTTCTTAACAAATGAGCATTGTAAATTCTTGGCGATAACTTGGTTTTTAACCCAACAGTTAAAGTACGGGTTGACTTCCACTGAGCACCTGTGGGATTGATCACATAGTTAAATGGGCCTTGTAAGATTAAGAGGAACTAATAATGTCATGTGCTTTCCTTTCAAAAAAGATGGTCCACAGGAAACTTTCCTGATCGAGAAATTGATTTTTACCTGTTTTCTGCCCTGATTTTTCTTGGAACAGTTTCATCTACTGCTACTTTGAATATGAAACAAAATCTTAATGGGTGTTATAAATAACAGCAGTATCTTCTTGAAGCTTTCCCCATTTTGCAAAATTTGAAGCTATGGAGAGGGACAAGCTAATTTAGGCTTTATCTACAGTGTTCATATATTGGAAAATTTGTCTCTTAGTGGATCTCTAAGACCCATCCCCTTCAAATCAGTATTTGTTAACTACAATCATGAATAAGCATTTACTGGATACTGATAAAAAAAAATACAAGCAAAATGCTTGGCTCTGATGGGGAAATGTATTAAGAAAAACTTCCTGTCCTGAAAGGTTTTTAATTCTCATAATATGTGGTTATCACTCTTGGTATTCACAAATGCTTAAATGTTGATAAACAGCTACTGACACACTAACTTTTTTGTCGTGTTCATCCTAGGCAGAGTTACGAGCCTTGGAGGAAGGAGATGGTAGTGTGTCAGGGTCTAGTCCATGTTCTGACATCAGCCAGCCAGCGTCTCAGGATGGAATGCGTAGACTTATGTCTAAAAGGGGGAAATGGAAGATGTTCGTTCGAGCTACAAGTCCAGAATCTACCAGTCGGAGTTCTAGCAAAACTGGACGGGAGACTCCAGAAAATGGAGAAACTGGTATGGTAATTCGTGTTTTACTTTAAACTTTCAGGGTTGAAAGATATAGAGTAGAAATCCTTTCCCTTTTTTGGTTCCCTCTTAAGCAAAAAGGAGGAGATAACACTTAACCTTTTATGGAAGTGCTGGAAAGGAAGCTTCCTTTCACTTCTCTCCTTTTCCTACTTCACCTCTAGTGGAGGAGTAAGAGTTAAGATTTGCCATCAGTTGGGTTGTAGATTCACTACTGATTGGGGACTACCTCTTCCTCAAAAACAGAAAAGCAAGATTGACTCCTCTTTTTTAAAAAATCCTGCTACAGTAGTCTTGATCTGTATTAAGCCCACGGGCTCTCCTGAGCTCATTGTTTACAGTTGGTAAGCAAGGCAGGCAAGGACCACCTCTGGCAAGCCCAGCCTCATCTCTCCTCTCTCTTTGTGTACAAGTTGCCCAGCCTCTGGTTAATTGTTCAGATGGATAGGTCCTTTCATAAGGACCCAACTTATCTCTGTTCAGGGTAATGTAGAAGAGAGAGACCCTGCTGCGTCTTTCCAGTCTATTATCAGAACTAGTATCTTGGGATGCCTGGGTGGCTCAGTTGGGTAGCATCTGCCTTCTGCTGAGATCATGATCCCAGGGTGCTGGGATCAAGCCCCAAATGGGCTCCTTGCTCAGCGGGGAGTCTGCTTCTGCCTCTCTCCGGGTTGTACTTTCTCTCTCAAATAAATGAAATCTTTTTTTTTTTTTTAAAGATTTTATTTATTTGACAGAGACACAGGGAGAGAGGGAACACAAGCAGGGGGAGTGGGAGAGGGAGAAGCAGGCTTCCCGCAGAGCAGGGAGCCCGATGCGGGACTCGATCTCGGGACTCCAGGATCATGACCTGAGCCGAAGGCAGTCGCTTAACCGACTGAACCACCCAGGCGCCCATAAATGAAATCTTTTTTTAAAAAAAAGAACTAATACCTTAATCTCCATTTGTCCCTAATTCTGTAGTGGAAAATTAGCAATAAGATTTGAGCACCAAACCTTAGTTGTGCATACCTAACAGAAGATACCTTTATAGCTATGGTTAAAAAACAACAAATAAAAAACACAGAAATAAGTAAATATAACATCCTTGTTTGAATTTTTTTCTTTTCAGTCAACAATATAGAAGAATATGAAGTAGAAATCTTAAAAGTCCCCCTTCGTCTTTTCCCTATTCTCATTCCCTACCCCTGAAGTCTATTTTCTCTCTCTTTTTTTTTTTTTTTAAGATTTTTATTATTTATTTATTTGACAGAGAGAGACACAGCGAGAGAGGGAACACAAGCAGGGGGAGTGGGAGAGGGAGAAGCAGGCCTCCCATCCAGCAGGGAGCCTGATGTGGAGCTCGATTCCAGGACTCTGGGATCCTGACCTGAGCCACCCAAGCGCCCCAAGACTAGAATATTTTAGAGGGCAATTAGGATCTATCAAATTAAAATACATACCCCCCAAAATAAATTTTTTTTTTTTTTTTAAGATTTTATTTATTTATTTGAGAGAGAGAATGGGAGAGAGAGAGAGCACGAGAGGGGGGAGGGTCAGAGGGAGAAGCAGACTCCCTGCCGAGCAGGGAGCCCGATGTGGGACTCGATCCCGGGACTCCAGGATCATGACCTGAGCTGAAGGCAGTCGCTTAACCAACTGAGCCACCCAGGAGCCCCCCCCAAAATAATTTAAAAAATAATAGTAAAAAAAATAAAATGTACATACCCCTTGACCTAGCAATATATCTCTAAGAATCTATACTATAACGACATTAAAATCTACATAAAGATATATATATACCGGGATGTTTATTGTTTTTATTGTTAAGTAACATAACAAATATAAAGAATGAAGTAAGCACTCAAGTAACTACAACCCAGCATTTTGGAGGACTATCACTGGCACTTCTGAAATTCACAGTGCCTCTGCTTTCACATCTACACCAGACATAATAATCTCTACCCCAATGGTGTTTAACCCCCGAGCCAAAGACAGATGCCCAACCAACTGAGCCACCCAGGTGCCCCAATTCTAATGTATTCTTGCAATTGAACACTAAACATCTAGTCTTAGGGGTGTCTGGGTGGTTGTTGGTTGGTCACCTGACTTCGGATCAGGTCGTGATTTCGGGGCCCTGGGATCAAGCCCCGCATCGGGCTCCCTGCTCAGTGGGGAGTCTGCTTCTCCCTCTACCTCTGCCCCTCCACCTGCTCATGCTCTCTCTTTCTCAAATAAAATCTTTAAAATATATATATATTCTAGTCTTAGAGCTCTAGTGGTGCTATAAATTGTTAAATTCTTTTTTTTTTTTTTTTAAGATTTTATTTATTTATTCATGAGAGAGAGAGAGAAGCAGAGGGAGAAGCAGGCTCCCAAGGAGCAGGGAGCCCGATGCGGGGCTCGATCCCAGGACCCCGGGATCATGACCTGAGCCAAAGGCAGACGCTTAACCGTCTGAGCCACCCAGGCGCCCCAAATTGTTAAATTCTTGTACCTAGCACCAAATGTCAGATGTCCTTTATCTCACTATATCCTAATATACCGATTAATTATAAACAAGTGAGAGAGAAGTTGGTTTCAATTTGAAAATGCAGAAGGAATATTAATGATAAAGAGCAAGGCCATTATATATTGAGGTTAAGTACTTAAGGTAAACTTTTAGGCTAATAAAATCTATTGAAAGTGATATTAAAAAGTCACATTACTTCTTTAGATCAAGGATTAACAAGAGTCAAGAAAAAACTAAAATTTGGTTATTTTGTTAAAAAATGACTGATAACCTCATAACAGAATGATTTACATTGTATATGTGGATTGGTTTGGTAAGCAGGTGGTAAGCAGATATAATAGAGTTCATATCTATACTCCATTTAAGTTGATGGTAAGCCTCTTCTCTTTTGAAGATTCCCACTAACAGACATCACCAACCAGGAAGAGTAGGTGGGTCCACTAAAGATTGTCTGCAGGTCTTAACCAGTTTAGAAATAAAGTTATCAGTTAGTTTAAAATTAATGTTCCTCTGATTTTGAAAGCCGTTTTTTTCAAAACCCAGTTCATAAAGAACCCTTATATATCCTAGTTTTGATATGTAGCTTTTTTTTTTTTAAGATTTTATTTATTTGAGAAAGAGAGTGAGAGAGAGAGAGCATGATGGGGGGAGGGTGAGAGGGAGAAGCAGACTCTCCGCTGAACAGGGAGCCTGATGTGGGACTCGATCCTGGGACTCCAGGATCATGACCTGAGCCGAAGGTAGTCGGTCAACCAACTGAGCCACCCAGGCGCCCGATATGTAGCCTTTATTTTTTATTTTTTAAGATTTTATTTATTCATTTGAGACACAGAGCTTCAGAGAGAGCATGAGCAGAGAGAGAGACAGGGAGAGGAAGAAGCAGGCTCCCCGCCGAGCCAGGAGCCAGATGCGGGACTCGATCCCAGGACCCTGGGATCAGGACCTGAGCAGAAGGCAGACTCTTAACCATTTGAGCCATTGGTACCCCCTGATATGTAGCCTTTAAAAGTAATTAAAGCAGTGGTATTCTGGAATAGAAGATTAGAAAAAATAAAATAAACAGGTGAAGGAGAAAGGGAAAGCAGAGACTACAGGGTAATGTAAAACAAATTGTTATTTATAGACATTTTAAGAAAGGTGATTATAAAGGATAAAGTTTTTTGGCTTTATAAAAACAGTAGGTAGGTAAGTCTTTATGGCTTCTTTAATAAGGAAAACAGGCAAAGGGAAAAGAAATAACTTTTTTCAGATATCTCTGCTATAAGGGTAAGAAAATATATATGGGGATGCTATGTTAGTATTGGTCCTTTAGTTTCACGTGGTTTCTTTTGTAGTAATTGGTGCTGACACTTCAGAAAAAATAGATGAGAATTCAGACAAAGAGATGGAAGTAGAAGAATCTCCAGAGAAGATAAAAGTACAAACAGCACCTAAAGAAGAAGAACAGGATTTGAAAGTATGTATATTTTTTAATACAGCTTTAAAGGGGGCAACCATTAAAGTACATTTTTTATTAGCAAGTACAGTGATCTTTACTTATCTCCATATACAAATCATTTATGTAGAGTTAGGTGAAAAGGCCATATTTCGGGCTGAAACATTGAATTATAAGAGACTCGTTCCAGAGAAATTACCTAGAATTCTAAATGCTTTAATTGCTTTCTTAAAAGTTAAGCCCTCATTGGAAAGCAGTAACAGCTTATCAAATGTAGGCTTCTCTAGTTTGGAAGTACTGAAGAGCCTAAAAGTCAAAAATTTAATTCCTGTGTGAACTACTTGTCCTTACACAAAAGTAAATTTGGTTCCAGTTTTATTTCAAGCCTAATATTTTAAGAATTGGACCACGTAAGTATGAGGCTCTTTAAGGATGGTCTGTTGGAAAAACTATTTAGCACATTTTTTTGACCTGAAAGAGTTGACTCAGTCACTGACTAGTTTACAACCATGTGAAAGGGACTGGGAGAATTAATTTTGTTCAGTGTGTAGGTAGTAAAAGCAATTAGTAATGCATAAATGATAGTTTGGACACTATTGGGAGTTGTATCATTTAACATCTATTTATACCTGTTGAATCCTGTGTTGTCTCAGAGTACATATGCATTTAATTTCTCTAGACTTGTCATTATTTATCACCTGTTATGTGAATTAGTTTACTTAGAATCTTGTCTTCTCCACATAACTCTTTAGATGCAGCTGTTCTCAAATGGGCTGTTTCTAGGCAGACCCATTTTTTTTTTTTAGCATATTTAACAATAAATGAAAGATTTTACATAATACAGAAAATATTGCTGATTCAATTTTATTTCTTCCTTTTTTTTCTTTCTTGCATTACAGTTTCAGATTGGAGAACTGGCAAATACCCTGACAAGTAAATTTGAATTCCTAGGCATTAATAGACAGTCCATCTCCAACTTTCATGTGCTGCTCCTACAGACTGAGGTAATTTAGCCATTTTTGGTATAGTTGGTTTTTGAGTAAAGTGCTGTATGTGTGAGGCATTTGTTTTACTTGTTCTATTTATTTATTTTTTGAGGCTATGTTAGTATTGGTCCTTTAGTTTCACATGTATTAGTTTTATTTTTTTAAAGATTTTACTTATTAGAGAGAGAGAGTGTGAGAGATCACGAGCAGGGGGGAGGGGCAGAGGGAGAAGCAGACTCCCTGTTGAGCAGGGAGCCCGATCCGGGACTCGATTCTAGGACCCTGGGATCACGACCTGAGCCGAAGGGAGACACATAGCCGACTGAGCCACCCAGGCGCCCTGTCTTACTTGTTTTAATCCTAAATTTAAATTTTTAACATTGGTGCATATTTGAACCACCAGCCCAGGAAATAAAACTGTATTAGCTAAAACAATATATCAATTATGAAGATAAATACTGAGATTCTGTGTGTGTTGATACCACCTTCAGTGGGCATATATTTTATTAAAAAAAAAATTTGGAGAGGACACCTGGGTGGCTCAGTCAGTTAAGCATCCAACTCTTGATTTCAGCTCAGGTCATGAACCTCAGGGTGGTGAGATTGAGACCCACATCAGGCTCAGCGTTCAGCATCAAGTCTACTTGTCCCTCTCCCTTCTTCCACTTGTTCTCTCTCTCCTCCTCTCCCTCAAAGAGAGAGAGAGAGAGGAAGAAAGAAAGAAAAATCTTTTCTTTTAAATGTAAGCTCTATGCCCAATGTGGAGCTCGAACACAAGGCCCTGCAAACAAGAGTCACATGCCCCACGGGCTGTGAATGGGCATATATTTTAATGTAGACCTGTTTTCTAACAAAATTCTATTGATAGTGATCAGATGAGGCCATGTAATGTTGAAAGACTTTATAAGTGCTACAGGATTATAAATCTATTTAAGAAGAAAAGTTCTGAGGGCACCTGGGTGGCTTAGTTGGTTGGGCATCTGCCTTTGGCTCTGTGATCTCGGGGTTCTGGGATCGAGTCCTGCATTGGGCTCCCTGTTCGGCGGGAAGTCTGCTTCTTCCTCTGCACCTCTCCCTGCTAGTGCTCTCTCCCCTCACCCCCAAGTAAATGAATAAAATGTTTAAAAAAAAAAAGGAAAGTTCTGAGTCCTATTTGTAACCTGTATAGTTTACAGCATGGCAGGTTACAATTAAGGAACCTCCTGTAGGAAACTGACTTCCCTAAGGACTGAACCTTTGTTTTTGATGAAGAACATTACTGAATTGAATGAACTATCTACCAAGCAAAGGTAAAATTGCTAGGGAATTAATATAGTCCAAAAGGGAAAACAAAACTGCGACTCATTTTCACAGATACTGGAGAGTTGGCAGTGTAGAAAGTACTGGAGTCCAGTGTAGTTTTTCAGAACTCTGCAGAGCAAACAAGAATTTTTATGAAATTAAGATGGGATTTCTTTTTTCTTTCTTTTTTTGGGGAGGGTCTTGTCTTCTCTCTTTTTGTGAGAATACAGTAATTGATAGAGTAATACAGTATGGACCAGAAGACATTTTTCTTTTATTTCTGCCTCCTGACATAACAAGAAATCTTTAACTTATTTCTCCATTTCTTGATTCTAGACTCGGATTGCAGACTGGAGGGAAGGGGCTCTTAATGGAAACTACCTTAAACGAAAGCTTCAGGATGCAGCAGAACAACTAAAACAGTATGAAATAAACGCCACTCCTAAAGGCTGGTCCTGCCACTGGGACAGGTACGCACTCTTCTCCCCTTTTCACCTTTCACCTTTGACATCTCAGACATGATTTGTGATCACCACCACCTGACGACATGACAGCCTGTCTGGAGACTGAGAGCAGCTGCGGTTAGCGGTGCTGGGCAGGCAAAGCACCGCAAGCACTTACAGAGTTTGGGCCAGCCACACGGAGAAACAAAAAGCAATGTTTAAAGTGTTCCATGTAACGGATTTTTTCCCAAGATGGACAAAGCTGGTTTTTACTCTCCAGAGTGTTGTTGCACGGAGTAGGGCGGGCTTGGGGGTTAAGCGCATGCGAGAGCTCTGTGCGCTTTACAGGACCTCTGGAAGCAACTACTCCTGATTAACCTCGGTGAAGTTAAGGAAAGCTTCGTGCCTGAAGATGTGAATGAAGAACAAGATTACTATCTTCTGCCAGCAGGTCAGATGAAAACATTTCTTTTTATATTTGGCTTTTCTTGATTTTTTTTTTCGTTATTTGAAATCTTTGCTCTTTTATTTTTCAGCTCCCAGAACCTCTCCCTCTCTTTAGCTTTCACTGTGTTTGATATCAAGAGTATGAAATGTGAATTCCACGGTCCAAGAGGGGAAGAGTCACCTTTCGCAAACTTCGTTGTTCTCTTCTTTGGAAGGGAAATTAGTGTTCTAGGAGATTGAGTCCCTTCGTTAATGAAACTTGAAACCCTGTTAAGCATTGGCAAAAAAAAAAAAAGAAAAGTGTGAGAGGTGTTTCCTAAGTCATCTGTTGGAATGAGAGGGCTCAGGGCTGTATTCACAGAGTTGCTGGCAGTGCAAATAGCTTTGAATTATCCTTGGTTCTTCATCCTCAATTGTCAAAGCTCTTTGTTGCCTTTGTGAATAGCAGTCCATTAAGAAGAGGTTCGTCCCTGTGAGAGCAGACTGCTGTCCTGGGACAGGACCAAATGGAAGTGTCTTTGTAGGAGAATGTGTCTTAAAACCTGTGTTTTCTTTCTTGTAATTTAGGGATCATAGACGATATTTCTATGTAAACGAACAGTCGGGCGAGTCTCAGTGGGAGTTTCCAGATGGTGAGGAGGAGGAGGAAGAAAGCCAAGCACAAGAAAGTAGAGACGAGACTCTTCCTAAACAGACCTTGAAAGACAAAACTGGGACTGATTCAAATTCTGCAGAATCCTCTGAGAATTCCACAGGTGGGACAATTTACCCTGTACTAATTGGAGAGAAATAATTTTAGAGAAAAAAAGACTTGTATTAATTGATATCCTAAAAGAAAAATATAATTCAAATCATAATATAAATTTCTAGTTAAAAAATAGTGGCTTGACATAAAATTGCAAGTTAATACTGAAGAAGACTAAGGCAGTGACTGCTTGGAAATCAGCATACTATTAATATCAGACTTTGCTAAAACGTGAAATGATGAGCCAACATACTTTTATTTTATTTTATTTTTTTTAAAGATTTTATTTATTTATTTGAGAGAATGAGAGAGAGAGAGCATGAGAGGGGGGAGGGTCAGAGGGAGAAGCAGACTCCCTGCTGAGCAGGGAGCCCGATGCAGGACTCGATCCCGGGACTCCAGGATCATGACCTGAGCCGAAGGCAGTCGCTTAACCAACTGAGCCACCCAGGCGCCCTATACTTTGATTTTAAAAGAGTGTCCCATAGGTGCTCCCATCTACTTGTTAGATGGGTTGCTTCCCGATTCATGCATCATTTAATAAAGCCAATTAGATCTCAACAACAACAACAAAAGGATTGTCCTATAACCACTCTTTATGCTACAGACGAAGCTGTGTATCCACTAACAAGAATGCAAATTAAAGTTAAGGAACTAGTAGCTGAATTGTCAATATCTGTGTGGGGTGATAATAGGAGATTTTGTTCTGCCTTTCTACAGAAAACTTTGTTGATATTGCAGCCTCATTTTTCACTCCACTCGTCTTCAAGACGTACGGTTGCTACAAATTAAAATGTTCGGAAGAAATGGTATGAAACTATGATCATTATTTCAGAGAAGCAGAATAATTGATGGGGTGGAAATTGCCAACAATATTCTAGTATAAAACAATCAGGATGGCTCTCAGCCTATTTAAAGTTTTCGTAGAGGTCTTTAGTTGTATACATTTAAAAAAAGGCTTTCATAGCTCCTCAGTTACTCTTGAGAGTCTGAGAGCTTCTCTAAAGAGAAATTGCTTGATTTCCACATTATGGAAGATTCATTTTTCCCCCTCTAAATCCACCATTCTTGAAATAACAAAAATAAGTGAATAGTGAAACATAGTCAAGACTATGATCAGCAACCGTTTTGATCTAAAAAAACTGGTAGCTATTTGTTAAAATGATAGATGAAGCAAGAGCCTATGGTTTGCTTTTAAAATAATAAACCTTTGAAGATAAAGACACGGAATTTGTTGGTAATGTAGGAAGTGAAGAGCTGAATTTTTTTTGTCCTCTGCTTATCAAAAATGATACTTTATTCATTTGGCTCCCTGATCCAATCAAAAAGTTTTGATAATGTACCAAATGAAAGTGATCATGTTACCAAATGATTCTGTTTATTTCTTAAATAGCGTAGGGGTAATTATCAGATCACTGAATAAAAAGCCACGTTTGGCTGCAGTGATAATTTTGCACATAGCAAAAGGATGTTTTTTTTCTACTTTATATTTTAGAAATACATTTTCTCAAGTTATAGGGTATTTTACTTAACATTTTCAGGAAGAGATTTTCTTTTGATTTTTTTTTTCCCCCTCATTCTTTTGGTAGTAATGATAAATATGTCTCATAAGTTGGTTTTATCATTTGTTTGCTTTTCAGTAGTTAGTGAACTGAAGAGGCTTGATGGTGGTTCTGGGAAGGAGGCTCCACTCCTGACCTGACCACTATCTAATGTCCGTTGTATGTTACAGAGCTGAATATTCTAGAAATACCAACTCTTTTAAGTGTTCTGTGAACACCTTAGAGTTAAAGTTATTTTTTCCGTTTGTTGATGACAAACATCGTTGGATACCGTGTGGTAAAGGGAAGACTTGGAGACATTCCTGTCTGATTAAAACAAAACTAATTATGCTGTAGGAAAAAGCCACTGATAAATCTGCTTATATTCTTAAGCCTCTTTAATGAGAGCCACTAAAACTTGATTTAAATAAAACCCAAATCTTGTACTAAGGTCTTTGGGATTTAAGAGTATTTCTGATCACTATTTTAAGCCTATAAAGAAAGTTTATTTAATATATTCTGTTTCTTATCTCAGCAGTGGTAAATACCATCTTTTCAAGAAGAAAAATTACTACATTGTGTAGAGCAGGGAAATTTCCAAGTTCTGTTCATTTTTAATCCTTGTTCATTGTTTGAATTTAACATCATGTCTCTAAAGACAAGTGATATTTGAAGATATCTAGTATGTCTGTCTTATTAGGCTTTGTCACTTAGGTTAAATTTAGCTGCTTTTCAAAAGTCTGTGAAACTATTTTTTGTATAAGTTCCTGCTTTAAATTGCTAAATTGGCCTCTTGGTTCAAAAAAGTTTTCTCTTTGGAGGAATATAGGAAAACAGTAAAGGAAGCCTGCCTTCAAATAAAAACAAAGATGCATAGAAAAAATAGGTTCGTGAAGAGCTCAAAATTTGTGTCCCCACACTGTTCTAAGCCTGTAGTTTTCAGATTTATTAGCGTGTAATAAAAGCTGTGTTTACCTTTAATCTCTCCTTGACTTCAGACTTAAATGTTGTCTTTAAGTGGCAAAATAATACCACCAACAGGGTTATATTTAGAAACAAAGAGAAGCATCACGTAATAGGACATCCTTGGATACTCAGAGATTTCTTAAGTTCTTTGTGTTTAAGCTAAAGGAGATAATTATCAGTATTAAGACACAGCTTTTGTGTTTTGAGCAAACTTAGTGTGCAATTGTGATATTAACCAAAAATGCTCCTTGTTTGCTGCTAAATTTATCAAGTCCAGTTTAGCTAGAATTCTGATTATCTGTTGGAAGTTGTAAACCACTTTATTAATCTTGAACTTATATTTCCTTGAGTTGCTTTGCATAGCAGCACATTATCATCATAAACATATTTGTTATTGCATTATGCTTCTAGATGAGAATATGTAAAATTCAACTTACTAATTTACCTACCAAATGTTGTTGAAAGTTTAGAAGAAAGTTTGAGAAGTTATTAATTCTTGGTATTTATTACCTTAGTTGTGATGTAATCTTGATGTTCTATTATTATGTGATAAAGTAGACTGCTTGGTCATACCCAGACTTTATTCGTCTAAAAGTGTGTAAATTCATATTAGATATGACCAAATATAAAAGTTAAATGAGGCAGTTGAAGTCTTTTAGCTGGAAAACTGCATTCTTGTTTTCTGGTGAATATTTTTTCAGTGCTCTTTTCCTTTAAGTAAGCAACTTCTCAAAATAATTATAGTAACCATGTGAATCATCTTAAAGTCTTTTATAGTAATATATATCTGCTCCATAAAAACTAAAGCTGTCCTAAAAGCCAAATGGTTTATGGTAGCTTTGGTTTTACCTTGGTGAGAACCAGTGTGGTGTCTTGAGGCAACCAAGGTAAAGGGTTGTATCATTGTTGAGAGCCTTTTGTAATAGCACCCTTATTTAACCCAGATTACCACTTTTGACCATGAAATTTAACAGGTGATTGCATTTGGATCTCTACTCCATGAGAAGTGAGATTTATTCACCTGTAATTTCTAAAGCTCTTAGACCCCTGGCATTTCACCAGGTCTTCTTGGTAAAATAGCACTAGACTAGGAGTCAAACCTGGCCACTGAGAGCTGTATGATCTTGGGCAAGTCATTTCCCTCCTGGGTTTCATTACCTTTGAAATGAGAGAGTTGAACTAGATGATTTCTCATGTCTCTTCTACTCCTAAATTCTATGATTTTTAGGGAGAAAATTCCCTTCAGCATTCCTGGGATATATATCTAATAGTCCCATATATTGTGAAACTTCCCTATTGACGATAAAGAGGGATGGGGAAGGCTACAAGTAAGTATATGCTCCTATTTTCTCTAATCCTTAAAGCTTTTCCCAGGAGAGAAAGGACAGTAACTAACTGGCTTTTGCAGAATTTAAGGAAAACTGATTCTGCAACCTTTTAGCTATAATTTCTTAACTCAGACTCCAGCATCAGTTCACATCCTCTGCATCTTCAGACACCTCTTTTGTGTGTGCCTTCATTATCATTTACCTTGAGGATTTGTTGTTCTAAATTTCCCTTTTCTCATTACAGAAATTAAAAAAAAATTACCTTCCTGATTTGTGTTGCTGTGATTTAGCAAATGTAATTCATACAAAGGTGCAAAGGAATGATAGAGTTGACAAGAACACCTTGCAAATGGATTTTTAAAATGTAGTAACTCAAATTAATTAAAATAGGTAGAATTCGAAATAGGTGTGAATGAGTACTCTCTGGGTCATCCCCAGTCCGTCATCTAGCTCACTAAAAAATAAAACAACATGGAATCAGTATTGCAGATGCACATTATTCATTCCCCTCTTCTCTTTTGAAATAAAAAAGACCCAGAGTGTTGCCTTCTACTTGTGTGTGTTGAAACTGTGAATGTTTGAAATAAAAAACTTCAGGTTCAAATGACCAAATTTCTCATTGAGTTGATGTGGTGTGCTTCATTTATTCATCCATAAATCTGGACCCAAAGAACGAGACTAGTATATAACATAGCTGGGGCGAGTGCTAACTGTGAGGTTCATAAATTCATCATTCCATGGTAGTCATTTTTTAACTGAATTGCTTAATATTTCAGTGACCTCAATGTAGAGTAGATGCCTGTGGGTCAGATTTTGTCTCACTAGTCACTTGAACATTGCTGTGGATATAAGCCACAGAGTTTTTGCCTTGCCTTTTCTCTGACTCCTGTTTGTTTTCATAGGTTCTCTTTGTAAAGAGTCCTTTTCTGGCCAAGTTTCTTCATCATCGCTCATGCCACTTACTCCATTCTGGACCCTCCTTCAGTCAAATGTGCCTGTGCTCCAACCTCCTTTACCTTTGGAAATGCCACCACCCCCACCTCCACCCCCAGAATCCCCTCCTCCCCCTCCCCCTCCCCCTCCTCCTGTAGAAGATGGTGAGATCCAGGAGGTAGAGATGGAGGATGAGGGAAGTGAGGAGCCTCCTGCCCCAGGAACAGAGGAGGATACTCCATTGAAACCCTCAACACAAACCACGGTTGTAACTAGCCAGGTGAGAAATACTGTGGGGCTTTTTGAAGACACTCTGGGGACTGGGGCATGATTTGACACCATGTTTTATTTTAGAAGAGGACGTTTAATCAGGGCTTTCAGCCACTAACTAGATTCTCTGTGTTTCAGAGTTCGGTTGATTCTACCGTCTCTAGTTCTCCTTCCACTAAAGCGATAAAAAGAAAAGCTACAGAAATTAGTACTGCAGTAGTTCAGAGGTCGGCTACCATTGGTAGTTCTCCAGTGCTCTACAGCCAGTCAGCTCTAGCTACAGGTAAACGTTGTGATTGAGATATTTTCCTCAGTGTGTTCTATCTTTGCTTTCAGGATTAGATGTCATAAAAGGCTTTTAGATGTCATGTAACGGCTTTTCATTACTTTGTTAAGTAGGCGCCACACCCAATGTGGAGCCCAGTGTGGTTCTTCAACTCGACAACCTTGAGATCAAGAGTCCAACACTTAACCACTGAGCTACCCAGGCACCCCAGAGGCTTTTCATTTTAAAGTACATGTTTCTTGCAGTTACTAAAAACTACTATGTATTCTTCCAGATTGTTTTCTGTGCACTTAACATGATTTCAGTAATTTTAATGTTTAAGTACCTTAATGCTGGGGCGCCTGACTAGCTTAGTCAGTAGAGCATACAACTCTTGAGCTCAGGATCATGAGTTTGTTTATTTATTTAAGATTTTATTTATTTGTCAGAGAGAGCACAAGTAGGGGGAGCGGCAGGCAGATGGAGAAGCAGGCTCCCCGCTGAGCAGGGAGCCCGATGCGGGACTCGATCCCAGGACCTTGGAATCATGACCTGAGCCGAAGGCAGATGCTTAATCAACTGAGCCACCCATGTGGGTTCCAGGACCATGAGTTTAAACCCCATGTTGAATGTAGAGCTTACTTTAAAGAAATAGGAAAACAAAAAAAAAGTACCTTATTGCTAAAGTATTCAGAAACATTTTGCTACCAGAAAATGTGGCTCTATCTATTTATCTTCTATCTATATTTAAAGGTTTTATTTAAGAGAGAGCCCGCGCACACGAGAGAGAGCACAAGCGATGGGCAGGGGCAGAGGGAGAAGCAGACACCCCGATCAGCAGGGAACCCAATGTGGGACTCCATCCTAGGACCCTGGGATCATGACCTCAGCCAAAGGATGCTTAACTGACTGAGCCACCCAGGTGCCCCTGTGGCTACATATATATATATATTTTTTAAGATTTTATTTATTTGACAGAGACACAGCGAGAGGGGGAACACAAGAAGGGCGGAGTGGAAGAGGGAGAAGCAGGCTTCCCGCAGAGCAGGGACCCGGATGGTGGGGCTTGATCCCAGGACCCTGAGATCATGACCTGAGCCGAAGGCAGATGCCTAATGACTGAGCCACCCAGGCACCCCTATATAATTTTTTCAAGATTTATTTATTTCGTTTAGAGTGGAGTGGGGAGTGAGAGAAATCCTCAGGCAGACTCCCTGCTGAGCGTGGAGCCCAGTGCAGGGTTCCGTGTCACCATCCAAAGATCATGACCTGAGTCAGACGTTTAACTGACTGAGCCACCTAGGTGCCCCGTGGCTGTATTTTTTGAGGAAAAGGTGTACTGACATTTTGTAAGTGATCTAACCCCCATGTCTCTTTTCCGTCTTTTCCTTGTTTTTGCTTTGTCATAAGGTCCTTTTTTTTTTTTTTTTTAAGATTTTATTTATTTGACAGACACAGCAAGAGAGGGAACACAAGCAGGGGGAATGGGAGAGGGAGAAGCAGGCTTCCCGCCGAGCAGGGAGCCCAATGCGGGGCTCGATCCCGGGACCCTGGGGTCATGACCTGAGCCGAAGGCAGACGCTTAACGACTGAGCCACCCAGGTGCCCCTCACAAGGTCCTTCTTACAGTTTCACTTTATGTTTTCCATGTTAGGTCACCAGGCAGCAGGGATTGGACACCAGTCTGCAGGGATTGGACACCAGGCAGTATCGGTTAGCCATCCAGCAACAGGAATGGGTCATCAAGCTAGAGGAATGAGCCTACAGTCAAATTACCTAGGACTGGCCTCAGCTCCTGCAATTATGAGCTATGCTGAATGTTCTGTCCCAATGGCAGTGACTGCTCCCACATTGCAGCCAGTCCAGGCCCGAGGTGCTGTGCCTACCACTGCCATTATTGAACCACCACCACCACCTCCTCCTCCTCCTCCTCCACCACCACCACCAGCTCCTAAAATGCCACCACCTGAGAAGACCAAAAAAGGAAAGAAAGATAAGGTATAGTAAATCTGCCTAAGTTTCTATTTAAAAAAAATTTTTAGAGCGCCTGGGTGACTCAGTCGGTTAAACATCTGCCTTTAGGTCACGACGTTAACTGACTGAGCCACCTAGGCGCCCCACGATTTTATTTATTTATTATCCATTCTGGCAGTATACGACTTTTAATTGGAGAGTTTCATTTATATCAGTAAATTACTAAATTTATTATCAGTAGTTACTAATATGGAAGGACTTACTGTTACCATTTTGTTGCTTGTTTTCTGTATATCTTAAAAGGCTTTTTTTGTTCTCATTTCTTCCCTTACTGCTGCCTTTTGTGTTTAGTTGAATTTTTTCAGTGACACATTTTGATTCCCTTGTCATATCTTTTTGCATATATTTTATGCATATTTCTTTGTGATTATGTGGGTATTATATATAATGTGCTAAAGTTATAATACTCTGTTTTAAACTGATACACTCCATTGCAGACAAAAGCTATACAGCTGCACCCCACTCCATTATTGGTGTTATAAATTACATCTTTATATATTTTGTACCCATTAATATAGATTTATAATTATTTGTACGCTTTTGTCTTTTAAATTCTGTAGGAGAATAAGTAGAGTTACAAACCAAAATCATAATTTTACTGGTTTTTATATTTGTCCATGTATTTCCTTTACCAGAGAACTTTATATTTTTGTATGACAAGTTACTTTCTAGCATCTTTTCATTTCAACTTGAAGGACTCCGTTCCCTTAAGCATTTCTTATAAGGCAAGTCAGGCAGTAATGAACTCCCTCAGCTTTTGTTTATTTGGGAACATCTTAATTTTTTCCTCATTTTTGAAGGAGAATGTTGCCTGGTATAGAATTCTCAATCGGCTCTTTTATTTTTTCTTTTCTTTTAACTTTAACAACTTTAAATACATCATCCTTGTGTCTTTTGGCCTATGCCATTTCTGCCAGAAATCCTCTGATAATCTTATTGAGGATCCCTTACATGACAAGTCACTTTTTTTTCCTGCTTTGTAGATGCTCTTTGGCTTTTTTTTTTTTTTTTTAAGATTTTATTTATTTGACAGAGAGAGACACAGCCAGAGAGGGAACACAAGCAGGGGGAGTGGGAGAGGGAGAAGCAGGCTTCCCGCGGAGCAGGGAGCCCGATGGCGGGGCTCGATCCCAGGACCCTGGGATTATGACCTGAGCCGAAGGCAGACGCTTAACGACTGAGCCACCCAGGCGCCCCTCTCTTTGGTTTTTGACAAGTTATGTCACAGTGTGGTCTTTTGATCCTACATGGAGTTTGTTAGGCCTCTTGGATATGTATATCCATGTCTTCCTTAAACTTGGAGATTTTTTGGCTATTTCTTTCTCTTTTTATTTAAAAAAATTTTTTTTAATATATATTTTTAAAGATTTTATTTATTTGACAGAGAGCACAGCAGGCAGGTGGAGAGGGAGAAGCAGTCTCCCCTGAGCAGGGAGCCCAATGCAGGGCTCGATCCCGGGACCCTGGGATCATGACCTGAACCGAAGGCAGACGCTTACGACTGAGCCACCCAGGCGCGCCCCGCCTTTTTGAAGTAGTCTCCACACCCAGCTTGGAGTCCAGAACAGGACTTGAACTTGTGACCCTGAGATCAAGACATGAGTTGATACCAAGAGTCAGACGCTTAAGTGACTGAGCCACCTAGTCACCCCATGGCTATTCTTAAAATAAGCTCTGCTCTTTTCTTTCCAGCCTCCTGGGACTCCCATAATGCATATATTGGTCCACTTAATGGTGTATTATAAGTCACTTAGACCTTGTTCATTTTGCTTCATTCTTTTTCCTCTGCAGACTCAGTAATTTCAAATGACCTACCATGAATTTCACTGATCCTTTCTTCTACCTATCAGTCTGCTGTTGAGCTAATGAATTTTTCAGTTCACATTTTTCAACTTCAGAATTTCTATCTGGTTTGGATTTTTTTATTTCTATCTCTTTGTTAATCTCATCTTGTTCATGTATAATTTTCCTGATTTCCATTAGTTCTTTGCTGATATTTTCCTTGAGCACATTTAAGACAACTGTTTTAGGGCTGTCTGGGTGGCTCAGTCAGTTAAGCGTCTGCCATCAGCTCAGGTCATGATCCCAGGGTCCTGGGATGGAGCCCCACAGTGGGCTCCCTGCTCGGCGAGAAGCCTGCTTCTCCCTCTCCCACTCCCCCTGCTTGTGTTCCTGCTCTCGCTGTCTCTCTCTGTCAAATAAATAAATAAAATCTTTTTTAAAAAAAAAAAAAAGACAACTGTTTTAAAGTCTTTATCTAGTATGTTTTCAGCATGTGTTTATGGTTGGTTTCTAGAGATTTTTTTTTTCCTTTGAATGGGTGTGTTTCCCAGTTTCTTTGTGTATTTTGTAGGGTTTTTTTTTTCTTTGTTGAAAATTAGGCATTTGAGAAAACAACTCTCTCCCAGTCTTTGCAGCCGGGCTGTATTTGTGGAAAGAGCTTCATTAATGAGCCCCGCATGAAGGCTCAGGATCTTTACTTGGGCTTTTTCTGGGCATTTGTATTCCTTGGATTTGTGCTTTTTTTTTTTTTTTTTCCCATTCCCCTGTATACATTCAATTTTAATTTTCCTGAGTCTCACACCTGCTTTTTTCCTAGGAGCCTTACATGCTGTATAGTATTCCTCTGCCCATAATTTCTTGCTCCCAGGTATCCACATGACTGCAGTTTCCCTATGGTTTTCACATGCCACAGTGCCTGCCATTGCCTTTCATGGCTTCCAACCTGAGATCCAAAACATACTGCCATTCCTGCTTGAGCTCCAAGTTAGGCATTATACAGAAACCAGTCCTTCAGGCCGCCACAGACAGGGTAGAACATTTCACCCTTTTCCTTCCCTCCTGAAGGAGGGAACTGAGAATTGGCTGTTTCACCCCAACCACGTGGGAGAGGGTAGTGCAAGGGCAAGCAGACATGCCACAAAATTTCCTGCTGTTTTGAGTGGGGCTGCTATTTCTTTTTTTTTTTTCCAAGATTTTATTTTTACATAATCTCTACACCCATTGTGGGGCTCAAACTTAGAATTCCGAGATCAAAAGTCTCATCCTCTACCTACTGAGCCACACCCCAAGTGTGGCTTCTTGATTGAGTGTTCTCTTGATTGCTGTAGCTCTTCAGCTCATTTTCAGAGTTCCCATAAAGTCATTTTAGTCAGTCTGTATTTGTTCACAGTAATGTTTCTGTGAGGAAACAGGGCCTGGAGCTTCATAGTCTGCCATCATTCTGATGTCATGTCACACTCATGGGCACTTCTGAATGTCCTGATCACCCAGAAAAACTTTCTCATCAGCCTTTCTCCTCTGTGTTAGCACTTCATCTTCTGCCTCAACTGTAATCTTTTGTCCTGGGGGTCAACTGGGCAAATTCATTTGCCTTACCGTGTTTCAAGGAATCTTCTTGAATGGGTTATGCATCCACACCAAATAGACAATGTTTCCAGGTTAAACCACTTGTCCAAGTTGGTACCATGGTTTCAGAAATTACCTGGAAATGAAGCAAATATCATAGAAGTCAATAATAACAATTAAGATAATGTGTAAACCAGACTAATATCAAGCTCTATACCAAAGTATACACAGTTCTCCTGAGTCAGAATACTGTTTACCACCTCCATTTCTTTACTTTGTCCACCAGTCCCGATACTGTTGTTCTTTACACAGTTAAATGTTAGGACAGCCAGTTCTTGGGAATCATTTCTTTTACAAAGCCTTCCTTGACATTGTTCTTCCAGCCCGCCAGAGATCATTGCTTCCTCGTCTTTTCATGCAGTAAGTAATTTTTTAACCAGTCATGCTTTTATGGTCTTATAGTTTGGAAAATCCAGAATTCTAACTTGGTAATACATCATTTTTACATACTTGATATTAAAACAAATGATGGCCTATCTCTGTGTTGTATACAGGCCATTTTAAAAGAATATAAAATAGGGGTGCCTGAGTGGTTCAGTCACTTGTGTCTGACTCTGTTTCGGCTCAGGTCATGATCTCAGTGTCATGAGATCGAGCCCCACATGGGGCTTCGTGCTCTGCTTGGGATTCTCCCTCCTCTCCCTCTGCCCCTCCCCCCATGCGTGTGCTCTCTCTCTCTCTCTAAAATAAATAAATAGGGGCGCCTGGGTGGCTCAGTCGTTAAGCATCTGCTTTTGGCTCAGGTCATGATCCCAGGGTCCTGGGATCGAGCCCCGCATTGGGCTCCCTGCTCGGCGGGAAGCCTGCTTCTCCCTCCCCCACGCCCCCTGCTGCTGTTCCTGCTCTCGCTGTGTCTCTCTCTGTCAAATAAATGAATAGAATCTTTTTAAAAATTGTTTAAAAAAATAATAAAATAAACAAAATCTTTAAAAAAAAATAGGGGCACCTGGGTGGCTTAGTTGGTTAAGTGTCCAACTCTTACTCTCAGCTCAGGTCTTGATCTCAGGGTTATGAGTTCAAGCCCCACATTGGGCTCCATGCTGGGCATGGAGCCTACTTAAAAAGAAAAGAAAGGGGGCCTGGGTGGCTCAGTTGGTTAAGCCGCCGACTCTTGATTTCGGCTCAGGTCATGATCTCAGGGTCATGAGCTCAAGCCCTGCCTTGGGCTCTGCCCTCAGCGTGGAGTCTGCTTGTCCCTCTTCCTCTGCTCCTCCCCCCACACCACACACACTCTCTCTAAAATAAATAAATAAAATTAAAAAAAAAAAAAAAGGAAAGAGGGCGCCGGGTGGCTCAGTCAGTTAACCGTCTGCCTTCGGCTCAGGTCATGATCCCAGGGTCCCGGGATCAAGCCGCACATCGGGCTCCCTGCTCTGTGGGAAGCCTGCTGCTCCCTCTCCCCCTGCTTGTGTTCCCTCTCTCACTGTCTGTCAAATAAATAAATAAAATCTTTAAAAAAAAAAAAAAAGAATATAAACTCATATACTTAATGCCTCGTGTTCAGGAATATTTGAAATACATGTTTTCAGTCTTTTTGCTGAAGGTTTTGTGTGCAGCTTACTAGAAAATAAGTCCTAACCATCCGGTCTTTATTCCTCTGACTGCAGTGTTCCCCTGTGAAAACGTGCATAACAGCCAGTGCAACTCTATATCCATGGTTTTGAATGTGATTGGCAATAAATAACTTCTAAAACATAACTAATTTTCCCATGACTGATAGGAATCAAATGTGATAGAAAATTTTTTTTCACAAATCCCAATAGAAGTCAAAATGAAGCCATAGTGACTACCCAGAGCTTTGTTTTTTAATCACATTTGCCAGTGTTCAGTGAAAGGTTATACCTCGGTGAGCCCTCTGTGCACATGTGACCGTTATTACTTCGTGTTACTTTTTATTCAGTTGGTTCCATGCTAAGCCAGAATGGTCTGTTTTGGTTGCTGGAAGGCTGTGTATGTAGTGTGTGAGGCTGTACCACAGGTGAAATGACAGACTAGATCGTGGGAAGGTGTGTGGAGCTAACGGTGTAAGCACAACACATGGGCCCTCATTTCCCCAGAAGGTTAAAAACTCTGAATTACAGTCAAAGTAGGGTATCGAGTTAGGGAGATAAGTAACAGAAGAAAGACTAAAAATATGAAACTTATTTTCTCAGATTTTTGAAGGCTTAAGAAATGTCTCTCACGTGCAGGCAGGAAGAATAGGTTGGGCCCCCATACCCAGTCCGAGGTGAGCACAGCTGCAGTTAATCACACCTGACCACTCGCGTGCCTGCTTGTCGTGCTTATGGTGTGTGACCTGGTCGGGTCTTCAAACACACAGTTCTGCTGGTCTTCAAAATACAGGGGATAAAGGGCGCCTGGGTGGCTCAGTTGGTTGAGCGACTGCCTTCGGCTCGGGTCATGATCCTGGAGTCCCTGGATTGAGTCCCGCATCGGGCTCCCTGCTCGGCAGGGAGTCTGCTTCTCCCTCTGACCCTCCCGACCCTCCCCCCCTCTCATGTGCTCTCTCTCTCTCAGTCTCTCTCTCTCTCAAATAAATAAATAAAATCTTAAAAAAAAAATACAGGGGATAAAATATTTCTAATGCATACGATTTGTCAGGCATTCTCCTTAGAAGCTTGGGATCCAATAGTGAGTCAGACAAACAAATCCTGTTTTTGTGGAGATTCCCTTCCGGAGGGCTGGAGAAGAAGGGGGAATGGGGAGACAAATAGGCAAGTATGTGCATGTTTGGTGCTTTAAAACAAAAAAAAATGCAGTGAGGCAAAACAATCAGTGTTAGAGGACAAAAAGTAGTCTTTGGGAGGTGGTGCTGTTTCAGATAGGGTGGTCAGGGAAAGCCTCTTAGCTAGAGTGCCTTTGAACAGAGGCCTGAGGGTAATAACAGAGCAAACCATGTTGGACATACATAGTTCTACTTTTCTAAGTATCACCAGCATATTTTTTTTTACTATGATAGTACATATTATAGATAATTTAGAAAATGAAGAAGAGCCAAAAGAATAAAAATAAAATCTTCTCTTAGAACTAATCTTACTAATATTTTGATGTTATATCTCCTTGCATTTTTTATATTTTGTTGCCATTGACTATGTTGCTCTTTACAGAAAAGCTGGCCATTTATTTCTCAGTTCTATTTTTCACTTGATGTGAACATGGCATCCATACTTGATGTGAACACGGCATCTATTTAAAACTTGCCAAAGGCAACACTGTAATTCTGAGCTGAGCTAAGGGCAACAGTTTTGAATTCCATAGAATAATGACGCTAAAGGAAATTTTTCTGACCCGATTTAATAAAAATATGTTTAAAGTTTTAGATTTTTTTTTTCTTTTTTACAGTTTTTAGATTTTCAACCAAGCATTAGGTGCATAGTTGGTAGAAATTTTTGGCAGGAACTTATAATGGTATTTATTTTCTGTGTTTCTGTCCCTTTGGTTTTAAAGTCCCCTTATTCCTTAGAACTAAGAAGGGATCTTGATCTTAGGTGGCTCTCATTTCCATGTTTTATGTATTATCTTCTTCCTGACCTTTAACCTTTGCCCTAGACAAAGAAGAGTAAAACCAAAATGCCATCTCTGGTAAAGAAGTGGCAGAGTATCCAGCGTGAGTTAGATGAAGAGGAGAACTCTAGTTCCAGTGAAGAGGACCGGGAATCAACCACACAGAAGCGAATCGAAGAGTGGAAGCAGCAGCAGCTGGTCAGGTACAGAGAGACTGCAGATGAGTGGGTTGTGCTGGTGGCTTCAGACACTTGTCATAGTCTTTGAATCACAGTCCTTAATGTTTGGTGTTTTTTTTTTTTTTTTTTACAAATGTATCGAAAGGTTTATAACTCACAGTAATGTTTATTTCCCTGTAAAAATTACGATTTACCCTTTTTCAAAATTAGAAATACCAGAGTTTTAACACTTTATCCTTCAAATTGTTTCTCTTAAGTAAAGGAGTGTTTTTAACTCTGAGCATACCAGGAAAAACAGATGTCCCTTTTACCATGTAGATCTAATAGACCCTTTTACAGTTTTTTTAAAAATTATTTTACAATAATTTAAGTTAAAAGGAGGGCGGCTGACTCAGTCCGTGGAGAATGGGACTCTTGATCTTGGGGTTGTGAATTCATGTTGCGTTGCAGAGATTACTTAAAAAGGGAAGGGGAGAAAACTCCATAAGAGATTCTGCTAAGAATTTGTAAACATAATTAACTCAAATATTTTTTTTTTCCTGGTTTTGAAGGTATATAGAGTAAACTCTGAGCAACATACTCATAAGTAGTGCTACTGTATTTCACATCCGTCTCGGATAGGTTCCAGCTTATCATTACTTCTGGTTCTCACACTTGCAACATCAATGAAAACATTTGGGAGAGGATCACCATCTTTTGTTTCATAATTCAAAACATTTTTATTTTTAGATATATAAATACCAATTGGAATGGTCATTATAAGGAAATTTTTTTGTTTCTAAAATGTCCATTTCTCCAGTTATTACATACCTGCTTTTAGCATTTGTCTACTTCAGAACCCTATGAAATAAATTGTAGCATACAGCATCATAAAACCTGGAAGATTCCTATCACGTGTCATTTTAGGGAAATGAGATAGTCCCGGTTATCATTACAAAATAATAGGGTGATGATGTTCCTTTTTTTTTTTTTAAGATTTATTTATTAGAGAGAGAAGAGCACAAGCAGGGAGAGCGGCAGGCAGAGGGAGAGGGAGAAGCAGGCTTCCCGCTGAGCAAGGAGCCCAATGCAAGGCTCAATCCCAGGACCTGGGATCATGACCTGGGCTGAAGGCAGCCACTTAACCAACTGAGCCACTGCCCCGCCGATGTTGTTCCTTTTTAATTCTTAGAAATTTTGTTCTTAGAAATACACTCTTCCGGGGCACCTGGGTGGCTAAGTCATTAAGCTTCTGCCTTCGGCTCAGGTCATGATGCCAGGGTCCTGGGATCGAGCCCCGCATCAGGCTCCCTGCTCTGCGGGAAGCCTCCTTCTCCCTTTCCCTCTCCCCCTGCTTGTGTTCCTTCTCTCACTGTCTCTATCTCTGTCAAATAAATAAATAAAATAGGGGGACGGGGGCGCCTGGGTGGCTCAGTCGGTTAAGTGGCTGCCTTCGGCTCAGGTCATGATCCTGGAGTCCCAGGATCGAGTCCCGCATCGGGCTCCCTGCTTGGCAGGGAGTCTGCTTCTCCCTCTGACCCTCCCCCCTCTCATGTGCTCTCTCTCTCTCTCTCAAATAAAAAAATAAAATCTTTAAAAAAAAAAAAAGATTTAAAAAAATAAAATAAAAAATAAAATAGGGGGACGGACTAGATTGGCATCAATGTTGCTGCACATGGGAACCACTAAAGGATCTTTAAAAGCTGCTTGGACTCCATTCCTCCCCCAATTCTGATTTAATGGTTCTAGGTTATGGCCTGGGCATTAGAATTTTTAAAGCTCTCATGTGCAGTGAAGCCTGACAAGCACTGGACTGGAAAACCACAGACTTGAGCCTGACAGCTTGGGAAATGTGTTGCAGTGCTGCTTTGTCAGGGAGGCTAATTAGCTTTGGCATTCAGAAGAAAGAGGTGAGGGGCACCTGGGTGGCTCAGTCGTTAAGCGTCTGCCTTCGGCTCAGGTCATGATCCCAGGGTCCTGGGATCGAGCCCTGCATCGGGCTCCCTGCTTGGTGGGAAGCCTGCTTCTCCCACTCCCCCTGCTTATGTTCCCTCTCTTGCTGTGTCTCTCTCTGTCAAATAAATAAAAAAATGGGTACTCAAGGGGCGCCTGGGTGGCTCAGTCGTTAAGCGTCTGCCTTCGGCTCAGGTCATGATCCCGGGGTCCTGGGATCGAGCCCCACATTGGGCTCCCTGCTCAGTGGGAAGCCTGCTTCTCACTCGCCCACTCTCCCTGCTTGTGTTCCCTCTCTCCCTGTATTTCTGTCAAATAAGTAAGATCTTTAATTAAAAAAAAGAAATATACTCTTATCAATCTCAAATTTGAGAAAATTCTTCTAGGATATGGTCCTCTTAATACCCATAGTCTGAAATTTTACTTACCCAGTGAGTTCTACCATCATAAATAGAATGTACAATGCCACTGTCTGTTTGCATTTATCTTCTGGCTTGTCTAATATTTGCGGGGTGGGGGCACCTGGCTGGCTCAGTTGCTATAGCATGCAACTCTTGATCTTGGGGTTGTGAGTTCAACCCCACGGTGGGCATAGAGCTTACTTAAAAAATAGTAATAATAATATTGGGGTGGGAGGGGACTATGAAGATGTTGCCTCCAGACTTTTTTACTACCTTGAAAGGTTGTATACTCTTTTTTTTTTTTTTTTTTAAGATTTTATTTATTTATTCATGAGAGAGAGAGAGGCAGAGGCAGAGGGAGAAGCAGGCTCCCCGTGGAACAGGGAGCCCAATGCGGGACTCGATCCCAGGACCCTGGGATCATGACCTGAGCCGAAGGCAGACACTTAACCGACTGAGCCACCCAGGCGTCCCGTTGTATACTCTATATTTGGGGCAGCACAATAAGAAAACTGAGGGGTACTGTTAGTGACAGTTGTATTGCACTTTTGCCTCATCCTTGTGGGTGATTCCATTATTCGGTTTTCTTATTATTTTTTTTGTCTTATTTAGTATTGCTGGGAATTGAGTAATGATTAATTCCTATAATTAAATAGCAGACTATTTCAAGATGATAGGTGGGGAAATCACAAAGATTCTGTAATTAGATTATTTTAGATTTATAAAAGGGTCCAATGCATCCATTCTAGTTATTGTAAGATAGAATCTGAGCTTAATCTATCTTGAAAATAATTGAATAAGCCATGAGGTATCAGTCCGTACAAATAGAACTGTTCATAAGAGAATTTCAAAAACCAAAGCTTCCTGACAGTAAATTGAGGGCTAAAATATACCTTTCCTAAAGAATTGGAACTCTTTGGGACTAAGATAAACTTTCACAAGAATTGTCGTATTCCTGGGACACCTGGGTGGCTCAGTGGGTTAAGTGTCTGCCTTTGGCTCAGGTCATGATACCAGGGTCCTGGGATAGAGCCCCGCGTCGCGTCGGGCTCTCTGCTCCGCAGGGAGCCTGCTTCTCCCTCTCCCTCTGCTGCTCTCCCTGCTGTGCGTGCTCTCTCTCTCTCTCTGTCACTATTTGTCTCTCTCAAATAAATAAATTAAAAAAAAAAAAAAGAATTTTACTCCTTCAGTGTGGCTTTAATGGTTACAGGAGATAGATAAAAGAAAATATGCATTTACGTGTTCATACAACTGTAGAGAGAGCGTGTGTGTCTTTGGTTGATGCATCAGAATTAAGAAATTTGATGAGTATATTGGTAGTTGAGAAACTTTCTGAAGTACATTCATGAACAAAGATGAGAGTTTCAGTGATAGGTACTGGTTTTTGTGAACAGTTTCCTCCTTTTTCTTCCCAGTGAAGTAATCTGTGTGTTGTTTTCACAGTGGCATGGCAGAGAGGAATGCTAATTTTGAAGCGCTTCCTGAGGATTGGCGAGCAAGACTGAAGAGGAGGAAAATGGCTCCAAACACATAGTTTTGTGGGGGGGGCGGGGGGTTTTTTATTACTGATTTTTTTCTTCTTGGCGTTCAGTTCAGAGTCTTCACCAGTTTTACTGTTGTCAATAAACTATAAATGTTATGAGGGAGAGCATATGAATTTCCTGGGCAAAAGCATACACACGTACAGCGTTTTCACATTTGTGAAATGTAATTTTTGTTTTGCTGAAGGGTGAGGTTGACCGAGTGCTTTGACGTGGCTGCCTTTATTCTCACACTGGCAAGCTCAGCATATCAGGTACATTAACCTCATTGATCTGGAACATGTGATTCAGGAGTGTGATACATCAGCAGAGGACTCACTGACAAAAAGTGAAGGATTTTCCGTCTCATAGAGGCTCACCTAGTTCCTAGTGCGGCTCTCTCTCATTAACTTCTACTCCAGAACAAGTGCAATTAAGAAGGCAGCTCTGTATTCTGTTTTGCTTAACTGGGATTATCGGAATCTGACCTCTTCCAGCCTGCCATCCCTCAAGTGCTGAGGTATAGTGAGGCGTTTCCCTTGTGCTGACAGATGACCACACACTCTGGAGAGCTCTTTCTCACACCTAGAACTGGTAGCTCAGTCATTTCACACACTAGTGGCGGATTCAAATTTCAGTACCGGCAGCAGCAGGTGATCCTATCTTTAAGTTTGAGGATTTCCCCTCATCTGTGTGGCAGGAAATACAACAAGAGCCACTGTATGTATTAATGTGTCTCCATTGTCTTAACTTTGTTCCAAAATTCACCTTCCTTTTATGTGAATGTACTCTCCATAAAATTCCAGTATTTAAAAAGCAGTTTACTGTTCTGTACTTTCTGTTGTATCACAATCAGGTAAAAGTCACTTTAAACTGAAGAAACGGCAAATTGTGTTTTAAAGCTGTTTGTATTTCTCCAGTTTCTGGCCTTGTAAATTTGTATATATGCTCTAATAAAGCTTTTTTTATACTTCTGATTGGTTATCCTTTTGCTCTTCTAAGGCTGTTATTTCATGATTGTGTCATCAAGACTTGTTTTAAGGCCAGTCTTAATTGTTTTTTCTTACCAAACACAGCGTAAAGCATGTGTAAACATTGAAGAACAGCTCTCAGGAAAAAGAAGAGCGGCAGGATCTTGAGTCAGTGGGAGTAAGAGTGGGGGTGGGGACAGGGTGAGAAAAACAGGTTTCTGGCACCAGAAGGTTCTATGACTTAAATTTTGGAGCTTGTACTGTATAATATTAGCTAATGTTTGACCTAAAATCCTGGAAATGATGTGATGTGGTTTTGAAGATCGCTTTTTTCTCTGATTATAGAGGTAATCTCTACCTTGGTTACATTCATATAAAGCTAACCAAAGATAACAATTAATAGTTTGAATTTTATTCCAATCTATTTATTTGCATGTAATTGAGAAGTTTTACCTACTCGATGTCCTGTATACCAGTGCGTTGAATTTTATTTACCCATTATGTAGGTTGGGGTGACATTTTGTATACAAACTTTTTCTTGTAATTTGCATAGAGCAAATTTGAAGAAATACCAACTAGCAATTAAAGCTTTTGCTTTAACTGTCTAGCCGTTTTCTAGACTTGTAGGAATTGCTGCAGAGCACCAGTACCTTTGTCACTATCTTTTTGTTGTTGTTAGAGTGAACGAGAGAGAACACTGAGGGGGGAGATGCAGTGGGAGAGGGAGAAGCAGGCTCCTGGATAAGCAGGATGTGGGGCTCCATCCCAGGACCCTGGGATAATGACTGAGCCACCCTTTGTTACCATCTTAACAGAATGGAGCGCTTTAGAGTCTTAACAATTTGATGGTCAAAAAGTGTGGTTTGCGTTTTCTTGTAATTTTTCAAATCTAGCTATGGGGTGGTGAGATACAGGGTCGGAGAGGGGAAACCGCTCCTTTTGAGCCAACACCTGACAGTTAACCTAAAGCTAAGGAATGGCAAAGAAGTTTGGAATTTTAAGATTTATTTTTTTAAAAGATTTTGTCAGAGCGAGCACAAGCGGGGGAGTGGCAGGCAGAGGGAGAAGCAGGCTCCCAGCGAGCAAGGAACCCTATTTGGGACTCAATCCCAGGACCCTGGGATCATGACCTGAGCCAAGGGCAGACGCTTAACGACTGAGCCACCCAGGCGTCCCAACATTTATTTTAGAGAGAGCACGAAAGGGAGGGAGGGGCAGGGGGAGAGGGAGAGAAAATCCTAAGCACACTCCTCGGGGAGCCCGAGCCAAGGCAGGGCCTGAGATCATGACCTGAGCCCAAGCCAAGAATAGGATGCTTAAGGAAGTTAAGAATATTTTTGAGGACCACTAACTGGCATTGTATTCACCAATCCAATTTCGGTGCCCCAGAAGCGGGGCTGCAACATCGGATGAAAGGAGCAATGCGTCTGCAAAACCGGAGGCTGGCGCACCCGGGTACATTTCCCAGGGTCCCACCCGGCCCGGGAGGCGGGGCCTCGCTCCCCGGAAGCGTCCTGCCGCCCTGCCCTCCCGTTTCCGCCTCGCGGTTGCTAGGCTACCGGGGCCCTAGCAGACAGCGGTGGCGGGCGAGCGCTGGGAGCGTGTTCTCTGCTTGCTGCGAGGCTCGGCCGCTGTCCCCTGCAGTGCGGTGGCCTCCCGCCTCGCTTTGGCGTCTCTGCCGCGGCAGGCGCGGCGCACACCCCTACTGCCGCAGACAGGCCGGGAGCGGAGGGGAATCGCACCCTTCCCTCTGCCCTCCTAGGAAATCTCTACGCTCCCTCTCCGACTCTTCAGAGAAACTACCCCTCCTCACCTTCCCCGGCACCAGGAAGCCCTGAACCCCTGAATTCCATTTTCAGGGCCCACTTCCCGGGCCCCTGACCTTTCTTATCTACTCCGAGGCAACTCCGTTGGATCCCTCCATCCCCATTTCTTTCACTTTCTTGTTGCGTCCTGGTGGTGGGCATCTCCCTCCTCCGAGAGGGAAGCATGGGAGCCCCAAGGGTCCAGGTGCCGCGGGAGGCCCAGACTGGAAGACAAGCCGCCCTCCCTCATTCCTCAGGTGTGCCTCCTCTGGGCCTCAGAGTAGGAACCAGTAGCCAGGTGCTTGTATGTTTGAGAGGCTGGATTGGCGGGGAAGAGGGAGCGCTGAGACAAGTTTTGTTTTGTTTTTGTTTTTTTAAGATTTTATTTATTTATTTCAGAGAGAGAGAATGAGAGAGAGCACATGAGAGGGGGGAGGGCCAGAGGGAGAAGCAGACTCCCCGCCGAGCAGGGAGCCCGATGCGGGACTCGATCCAGGGACTCCAGGATCATGACCTGAGCCGAAGGCAGTCGGTCGCTTAACCAACTGAGCCACCCAGGCGCCCGAGACAAGTTTTCTTAAAGTCGCGTGAGAGCCGCGCAGGTGGAGGACGGTGGGGTGAAATCGGCAGGTTTTTTTTCAGTTGTCCTGCTCTGGTTTTTTAGCTTCTGTGTAATCAGCTGCCCTTTTGGAAACTGGGCAGGGGTTGTGGCCGGATGCCGGTGTCACTGACTTGTCTTCAGCATACCATGCAGAAGTAACATGTTCCCAGCATTGGAAACCGAGCTAAAGCAGGAGGTGGGTACACTCCCCTCTCCAGGAACTCCACAGAACTCCACTACTACTAGATCAGAAGGCATATTCTGGTGGCACCTTTTTGTGGCAGGAGATCTTGATCCCCAAGATAGAATAATTTGCGTGAATGTCTTTCACTTGGTTTGTTTACAGATGTCCTCAGGAACTCAAGAACGGTTGTCCTTTGCAACAATTCTTGTGTGCCTTTTGTTAAGAGTTCAGTATTATTTGAAAGGACTTTCCTAATCGATAGGGCTTTTCCTTTCACAGGCTCTTCCTGATCCCTATGAAGATTTTATGTACCATCATCTTCAATACTATGGCTACTTTAAAGGTAATAGCGTATTCTTACCGAGCATCACCTTTCCTGCCTTCATGGAGTAAATGGTTAGATTAACTGGAGACTTACATTTGGATAAATTAATGACAGATTTTTCTAGCACCATGAGGGAAAGATGAAGGGAAGTGAAGAGTACTTCCTTTCCCCATTGATCTGCTATGTCACCTCTTTTGAGTGCCTGTGTATACAAGGGTCTGTCTATCCTTGTACCAATATTTCTTAATTACACTATATGGCATTAAAATAGTCTTGATAATCTGGAAAGACATGTCCTCCATCGTGTTCTTCAGAAGTGTCTTGGCTATTCTTGCCTTTTCCATGTAATTTTACAATTAGCTTGTGATGTTTAAAAAATTGGGATTGCATTGTATCTGTAGATCAAATGTCACAAGAAATGAGAGTTTTCCAATACTGGGTTTTGCAATCTCTTTTTTATTTTTATTTGGGGAGGGTGTTCTGCAACCTATGAATATACTCTATTTCTTCATTTACATAGATCTTGCTTAATGTCTCCCAGTAAAGATTTATATTTTTTTCATGGAACTTCATATTGTTATGTTACCATAAATGGTATCTCTTTATATTTTGATTTTCTAACTTTGTTCTGGTATTTAGAAATAAAATTAAGTTTCAATATTGATTTTCTATCAACCTTATTAAATTTTCTTACTATTTCATTTTTAAAGTCATTTCTAATTTGTTGAAAACTGAATTTCCAGTTTGCCAGATTCAACAGAGCCCTCAAGACAAAGCAGCTTTGGGCACCTTTCTCTTTCCACCCTACCATGCTGCTTCTCAGGTCTCTCCTCACTGTAAAGTGGAGAAAATGAGGCTTCACTCACGGAAATTGGAATATGAAAGTTCTTTGGAAAATGGGATATATTCATTGTAAAGGCCTGTGGTGGTGATGGGTGGTAACAGAAGCAGTGGCAGTTTGGATAGTACCAGTGGTTTTGGTATTGACCTAGATGTTACAGGTGATGAGCCGGCCTTCCAGCACCTTTAATTACATTGCGTATTTGTAGCTCAGAGAGGCAGTTTACCAAACTCAGCCACGCACCAGCATGTTTGGAAGAAGAATCCTCGCTACCTGGTGAGTGGCTCTTTTGGGGAAAGAGAGGATGTGATACCAGACCCGCTGCAAAAGGAGAAGCTACTATGTGAGTAATGATCAGTGGGTGTGAACCCCAGAAATCTCACTGCCTTGAGCCACTCCTTGGGGTATTCGGGAGAACATGACCTAACACGGCAAAAGCCAGAGGAACAGCCTTGGCCAGTTTCTGACATCACTCAAAAAAGTTATATCTAGATCCACTTTGGATTATAGGTTTAAATTAAAATACTATACATTCTGGATTACTTTTCTTCAAATTTTTGGAAAATTTGTTAACACTGTGGTCAAGACTAGCACAATGATTTTTACACAGTTTTGGCAGGTATATTTGTTAAGGCACTTTATGGAAGAGTGGTGGAAACGAATTTCAGCTAGCTTAAGCAAAAATAATTTTGTAAAATTTAATTAATTAATTAATTAGTTAGTTATTTAAAGACAGAGAGAGAGAGGAGGAGCGGAGGGAGAGGGACAGGCAGACTCCCTGCTGGGATTGGAGTTTGAAGCAGGGCCCGATCCCACAATTCTGAGATCATGATTTGAGCTGAAACAGAGTTGGACGCTCAACCAACTGAGCCATCCATGCAACCCCCCAAAAAATAATTTTTCACAAGGATTTCACAGGTTCCTTCTGGAATCTAAGGGCAGGAGTACAGATGAATTTCTCCCTCACTACATAACCAACCAAACATCAATTCACTTTTCCCCATATCCTCCCTGATCCCAGTTCAAGCTACCATCATTTCTCACTATTGAAAGAGCCTCAATAATTGGCCTCCTGAATTCTTCTCTTGTTTCATGCTAACCCCTTTCAATCCATTTTCCATACAGCATTATTCTTTTTTATATGCAAATCTGATTGTGTCCTTTTTCTAAGCCTTTGAATGACACAAAACCCAAAAGCCATAAAATACCGTTAATAAAGCAAAATAACAAACTTAAAAAAAAGATTGTGACAAATATGTCAAAGGATTATTTTCTTTAACATAGTAGCTCTTAATCAATATGTAGGGGCGCCTGGGTGGCTCAGTCGTTAAGCGTCTGCCTTCGGCTCAGGTCATGGTCCCAGGGTCCTGGGATCGAGCCCCGCATCGGGCTCCCTGAAGCCTGCTTCTCCCTCTTCTATTCCCCCTGCTTGTGTTCCCTCTCTCGCTGTGTCTCGCTCTGTCAAATAAATAAATAAAATCTTAAAAAAAAAAAAATCAATATGTAAAAGATGACCAAATACAAAAATGGGCAAAAGACATGAGCAAGCCTTTCATAAAAACAAACACAGTCAGGGTGCCTCAGTAGCTCAGTTGGTTCGGTGTCCGACTCTTGGTTTCAGCCCACGTCATGATTTCATGGGTCATGGGATTGAGCCCTGAGACAGGCTCCATGCTGGATGGGGTGTCAGCTTGGGATTCTCTCCCTCTGCCCCTTCTGCACGTGCATATGCACGAATGGGAGCTCACTCTCTCTAAAATAAATAAATATTTTAAAAAATGTACACAATCAATAAGCTTATGAAAAGATGTTCAATTTCACCTTTAATTAAAGATACAAATCAAAATGTCAAGGTACCATTTTTTAAATTAATGGAATTTGGGTAAAAAATTTTTTTAATTACACCTAGTACATAGAGGTCAGGGTATGGGGGAACACTCTCCTAACTGCTGTTAGGGCTGTGAATAGGTAGACTATTTTAGGAAGGCAATTTGGCGATATTTGGGAAATTTAATACAGTGCATAACCCTTAATGCAGTAATTCCATTTTCAGATAGATGTTTGCTCACACCCCAGTGCCCTGAAGGCTCTTCCATTCTGTGTCCCACAGCTCCTGGCAGGGAATAGAAAGGCAGGGGTTGAGCAAAGGAAACTCATCTTGGTGGGATGGCTTATGATTGCCCCCTTCCATTTCCTCCTGCCCCATTTACTCAAGATAATAAGAAACAATTGCCAGCCTCAATATCATAAACACCATGAAATTCAAAATCTGCTGGTAGAGGTAACACAATATGAATGAGTTTTAGCATGTAATTGATGATAGGACTTCTTTTATTCCTGTTTTGATCACTGGCATGAGGAAGACATTTTTTCATCATCTTTGTAGCAAAGCATTTTTTTTTAAGATTTTATTTATTTTAGAGAGAGAACATGAGCAGGGGGAGGGGCAGAGGGAGAGGGAGAGAGAAAATCTCAAGCAGACTGCATGCCCAGCATGGAGCCTGATGTGGGGCTCGATCCCAGGACCCTGAGATCATGACCTGAGCTGAAATCAGGAGTCCAACACTCAACCGACTGAGCCACCCAGGCGCCCCAGCAAAGTATTTTTTTTTAAAGATTTATTTATTTATTTTAGAGAGAGAGAGAGCAGGAGCACGAGGGGCAGTGGGAGAGAGAGAATCTTATACAGACTCGCCACTGATCGTGGATCCTGATCCCACAACCCTCTGAGATCATGACCTGAGCCAAAATCAAGAGTCAGTGGCCTAATTGACTGAGATACCCAGGTGCCCCACTAGTTTGCCTTCTTGCCAGCAGGTTCTGAGAGTACCTGTTTACTTAACACCTGTGCCGGGATGAATGTGAAAACACATAAATGTTTTTCCTGTCAGGTAAAAAATTAGTATCTACTTGTCATACCGGTTTCTAGTTCTTTATGAGTGAGATTGAACAGCTTTACCATCTTTTCAAATGTTTATTGTCCCCTCCCCCCATTAATCTAGGGAAAAGATTAAGAGATAAAAAAAATAGGGCCCTGAAATTTAAAGAAACAACAAAAAAAGTTTTTTTAAAGAAAAGACAGGTGTCTGGGTGGCTCAGTTGGTTGAGCCTCCGACTCTTGACTTTGGCTCAAGTCATGTTCTCAGGGTCATGAGATCAAGCCCCGCCTTGGGCTCTGCCCTCAGTGTGGAGTCAGCTTGTCCCTCTCCCTTTGCTCCTCTCCCCCCCCCCCCCCCCAGCACACTCTCTCTCTCTCTCTCTCTCTAAAATAAATAAATAAATAAAATCTTAAAAGAAAAAAAAAAGAAGGAAAGGGCACCTGGGTGGCTCAGTTGGTTAAGTGTCTGCTTTTGGCTCAGGTCATGATCCCAGGGTTCTGCTTAGCAGGGAGTCTTTGTCTCCCTCTCCCTCTGCCCACCCCACCCCCCACTCTCTCTCTCACTCTCTCCCTTTCTCTCTCTCTCTCAAATAAATAAACAAAATCTTAAAAAAAAAAAAAAAAAGGAAAGAAGGAAAAATGGGGCCCTAACTGGGGGTTGGGGAGGCGGTGAAAGGGACAGGGAAAGAGAGCAGAGAAAAGAAAGTCACAGATCCCTAGGACAAACTGAGCCTCCTCTTTCCTCTTTCTAGGGCCCACCTGTCTATCTTCAGCGGTGCACAGACAGTTAGATGCTGTGAGCAGAGGTATTCCGCGTCCTTCCAGACTTGAAAACTCAAACTGCTTTCCGGGAAGTGTCTTCACTTACTTCTCTCTCTGCCAGATCTGGCGCTCACCACACCCAGGGCCCTTCCGCCTTTCCTCCCTTTCGCCTTTCCTTTCTTTTTTTTTTTTTGCCTTTCCTTTCTTTTCTTTCTTCCTCTCATTTCCCTTCTTGTTCTCTGCCCTGGAAGCCTCTTTTCCTCCCTTTTTTCTCATTCTGTTTCCCAAGAACTCATCTCTCTCTCCTGCCCTGCTCACTCCTCTGCCCTCCCTTTGGTCCCCTCTTCATTAGTCTCTCTGTTCTCCCAATCACGGTTTTTTGATCTTGAAAGTTAATTTGTAGATTGTTTCACTGTAGTTAATAAAGCCTTAGGTACTTTTCTCCAAAATGCTAATGGGTGAAATGAAAGTTTCCTCTTTTGCCTCTCTCTAAGCAAAACTATGACATAATTTGATGTAAAAGACAAAAAATTTTCTTCAAGCTTTACATTTAAATAATAGACTACACAGAATGTTAATGTAACTTTTTGTAATTTTTTTTAAAGATTTTATTTATTTATTTGACAGAGAGACACAGTGAGAGAGGGAACACAAGCAGGGGGAGTGGGAGAGGGAGAAGCAGGCTCCAGGCTGAGCAGGGAGCCCGATGCGGGGCTCGATCCCAGGACCCTGGGATCATGACCTGGGCCGAAGACAGACGCTTAACGACTGAGCCACCCAGGCGCCCCAACTTTTCATAATTTTGATGCTATTGTCCTGGACTGACTCTTCTTTTTGAAGGAGACGCGTGTCTAGGATCGTGCTCCTGGGCTCATATTCTTTTTTTTTTTTTTTTTTTAAGATTTTATTCACTTATTTGACAGAGAGAGAGACAGCTAGAGAGGGAACACAAGCAGGGGGAGTGGGAGAGGGAGAAGCAGGCTTCCCGCCGAGCAGGGAGCCCGATGCGGGGCTCGATCCCAGGACCCCGGAATCATGACCTGAGCCTAAGGCAGGCACTTAACGACTGAGCCACCCAGGCGCCCCCTGGGCTCATATTCTAATACAGTGCTTCCAGTTAGTCGTCACAGTCGAGCAGCAAAGACCCCACGGAGGAAACGAAAGCCGTTCACTCATTCTCTTCCCCTCTGCAGATTCCCTCATGCTCGGTTCACCACTTAAGAGCAGACAACTTCTTCATGATGAATTTGGCGAAGTAAACCCATGTCTCCGAGAACCCCGAGATCTCTTTGCTGCCTTCTCTAGCAGCGGGCTACTGCAGGCTCCAAGGTGGCCGATAGAATGTGAGGTCATCAAGGAAAACCTTCATCATATCGGTAATGTGACTTATGTGTCGTGGTCCTGCTGTTCTGACAGACACTGTTTTTTTTAAAGATGTTATTTATTTAGTTGACAGAGAGAGCACAAGCAGGGGGAGCAGCAGGGAGTGGGAGAGGGAGAAGCAGACTCCCTGCAGAGCGGGGAGCCCGATGTGGGGCTCGATCCCAGGACCTTGGGATCATGACCTGAGCCGAAGGCAGACACTTAATGACTGAGCCACCCAGGCGCCCCCTGACAGACATTGTTAGGAGAACTTTTGAAGTCCAGCAATACTGAAGTACAAAGCAGGACAACATATATTAGCTCATCCTGAGCTGATTAAGCCCCGAGAAACTGATACATACTGGTCAAAGTAAAAAGTTACACAACTGTGTAAACGCAAATGCTTCCGAGGTATAGGAATTCGAGGATATCTTTCTAGAGGCCAAAATATATCAATACTTAAATCTGTTTTCTAGTATTCCTGTCTCAGTATTAATATGCTTGGTTGAGTTTTAGGAGTTGTATTTTTACCAGCCTTGGTATAATTGATGAACACTGTATGTACCAGAACATAGAGTTTATTGGTTTTAATTGTATTTTGAGTTTGTTGGAGTTTTTTTATCGGAATCATAGAGACTATTTTTGTGAGATTGCTGGTTTTATCTTTGAGCTATTGGTGGTGCAGATATAATCTTTAGCATTCATTACATGAGGCATTTCAAAAGTGGGTTCCATTGAAAAATGGGGACTTTTCTAATGGCTGGAACGCTTGTGTCTATCAGGCATTGTGTGTTCTAGGCTGCTAGATAAACAACTGGATGTTTCTTACTTTCACACTTCCCTCTTACAATATTCATTCAGTATATATTTACTAAGCCTCTGCCATATGGTAAGTACAGTACTTGGTGTTCAGATATAATGATGAACAAGATGGAGACACCCAGAATTCACATACTGGTAGGGATACTGATATAATGAGGCAATTGCATACAGTTTGGTCCCTCTGCGAACACTTAACCCGAGCCTGGAAGATTAGGGAGGGTTTCTTTTTTTTTTTTTTTTTAAAGATTTTATTTATTTATTTGACAGAGAGAGACACAGTGAGAGAGGGAACACAAGCAGGGGGAGTGGGAGAGGGAGAAGCAGGCTCCCTGCAGAGCAGTGAGCCCGATGCGGGACTCGATCCCAGGACCCTGGGATCATGACCTGAGCTGAAGGCAGTCGCTTAACCAACTGAGCCACCCAGGCGCCCTAGGGAGGGTTTCTGAGAGGAGTTGACATGTAAGCTGAGATCTGATGATAAGTTACAAGTGATCCAACTGAGAGGGTCAAAGAAAGTATTCCAGTTAGAGGACATGGAAAAAGAGCATGGCGTGTCTGGGCAACCAGGGAGCATTGAGCATGAAAGACATGAGCTAAAGCTGAAAATACAGGGATGTGCTCAATGCCTTAACTGGGACAGAACTGCTCTTCAGGTGATTGGAAATGGGGGGAGGGGTGGCATTTTGAGTTGGCACAATAGCTGAGAAGTCCTAAGAGCATTTGTCCCTGCCCTGTACAATTTTTAGATAAAAGTCCAAGTTGATAGGCAAAGAAAATTCCCGTGAGGATTTTGGACTCAGTTCCAAGGGAGGAAAAAAAAGTGGGAAACTGGAATTTAAAACCAGTGGTAATAGTAAAGCATGAGATTTTTTTTTTTTTTTTTTTTTAAGTAAGCTCTGTGCCCAACATGGGGCTTGAACTCACCACCCCAAGATCAAGAGTTGCATTCTCTATTGATGGAGCCAGCCAGTCACTCCAGCACTAGATCTTTTAAAAAGTATTTTTTTTTAATTTCAAGGAAATTTAATAACAAGCACCTTATGGTTTCAAACAAATTGACAGCCTCATCACTTCCTACCATCTTAAAGATAAGAAATTAGCATTGTTTTATTACTGAGCTGCCTTTATTATTTTTTCTTTCTTTTTTTTTTTAAGTTCAACCAATAAGAAGATGATACAAGAAGCAGTAAAGAAAATTTTAAGGACAGATGTTGGAGTAATACCAATGAGATTCTAGGCCCAGATCCACCACCTACTAGCTGTATGACCTTGAGCTAGTTATTTTTTTTTAATTCAAGTTTATTTAAACTGAAAAAACAGGGGCACCTCTGTGCTCAATCAGCTGAGCATCCGACTCTTGATTTTGGCTCAGGTCATTATCTCAGGGTTGTGGGGTTGATCCCCACATGAGGCTCTGTGCTCAGCAGGGAATCTGTTTGAGATTCTCTCTCTCCCTCTGCCCCTCCCCCCCAAAATAATAAATAAATCTTTAAACTGAAAAGACAAAAACAATTTACTCATTTCTCCCACCCACCTCTGGCAACCACCAGTAAGCTTGTTTTTTTGGTCTTGTTTGTTTTGAATCCAATGTGTAAGAGAGATCATACAGTATTTGTCTTTCTCTGTGTGATTGATTTCACTTATCATAATGTCCTCAAGGTCTTTCCATGTTGTTACAAATGACAAGATTTCATTCTTTTTTATGGATGAATAATATTTCATTGTATATTTATACCACAATTTCCTTGTCCATTCATTCATTGATGAACACTTAGGTTATTTCCATATCTTTGCTATTGTAAATAATGCTGCAATGGGAGTACACTTATCTTTTTGAGTTAGTATTTTCATTTCCTTCAGATCAATACCCACAAGTAGAATTAGTGGGTCATATGGTAGTTCAATTTTTAATTTTTTTAAGGAACCTCCATACTGTTTTTCCATAGTGACTGCACTAATTTACATTTCCACCAACAGAAGGTTCCCTTTTCTCCACATCCTCGCTAACACTTGTTATTTCTAGTCTTTTTTTTTTTTTTTTGGTAATTTTTTTTATAGATTTTTTTTCATTTAGTTTCTTTTTTTGATCTCAGGGTTGTGAGTTGGAGCTCTATGTTGAGCTCCATGCTGGGCATGGAGCCTACATAAAAAAAAAAAAAAAAAATCAGGGGTGCCTGGGTGGCTCAGTTGGTTAAGCATCTGCCTTCGGCTCAGGTCATGATCCCAGAGTCCTAGGATCGAGCCCCACATCGGGCTTCCCTCTCAGCAAGGAGCCCTCTTCTCCCTCTGCCTCTGCCTGCCACTCCCCCTGCTTGTGCTCTCTCTCTCTCTCTCTGACAAATAAATAAAGAAAATCTTTTTTTAAAAAACGAAAAAAAAAATAAATTCAAAAAAAATCAGGGAGCATGAAGTCTCCAGCTTTGTTCTTCTCTCAAGATTTCTTTGGCTATTCAGAGTCTTTATGGTTCCATAGAAATTTTAGGATTATTTGTTCTATTTCTGTGAAAAATGTTATTGGATATTTAAAAAATATTAATTCTTCCAATCCTATGAGCATGGAATATCTTTTCACTTATTTGTATCTTCTTTAATTTCTTTCATTAATGTCTTATAGTTTTCAATATACAAGTCTTTCACCTCCTTGGTTAAATTATTCCTAGGTATTTTATTCTTTTGATACAATTGTAAATGAGATTGTTTTCTTAATGTCTTTCTGATAGTTCATTACTAGTGTATAAACATGCAACATATGTTTGGGTATTGATTTTGTATCCTGCAACTTTACTGAATTTATTTATTCTAACAGTTTTTTGATCAAGTCTTTAGTGTTTTTTACATATAGTCATCTGCAAATAGTAACAGTTTGACAGTTACTTTTTTTTTTTAAGTGGTTCTTTTTGTTTTGTTTTGTTTTAAGATTTGATTTATTTATTTGACAGAGAGAGACACAGCAAGAGAGGGAACACAAGCAAGGGGAGTGGGAGAGGGAGAAGCAGGCTTCCTATGGAGCAGGGAGCCCAACGCAGGGCTCAATCCCAGGACCCTGGGATCATGACCTGAGCCAAAGGCAGACGCTCAACGACTGAGCCACCCAGGCACCCCGACAGTGTTACTTCTTCCTTTCCAATTTGGATGCCTTTTATTTCTTTTTCTTGCCTAATTGCTCTAGCAAGGACTTACAATACTATGTTGAATAAAAGTTGCAAGTTGATGCATCTTTGCCTTGTTCCTGATCTTAGAAGAAAGGCTTTCAGCTTTTACATTTTGTTTTTGAGATTTTATTTACTTATTTGTCAGAGAGAGAGAAAGATGCAGGACTCGATCCCAGGACCCTGGGATCATGACCTGAGCTGAAGGCAGATGCTTAACCGACTGAGCCACCCAGGCATCCCACAGCTTTTCACATTTGAGTATGATTTTAGCTGTGGACTTAACATATATGGCCTTTATTATGTTGCGGTTCCTTCTGTACTCGCTGTGTTGAGTTTTTATCATAAATGGATGTTGAATTTTCCCAAATGCTTTTTTTTTTTTGCATCTATTAAAATGATTATATGATTTCTACCCTTCGTTTTGTGAATGTGGTATATCACATTAACTAATTTGCAAAGGTTGAACCATCTTTGCATCCCTGGAATAAATCCCATTTGATCAGGTATATGATCCTTTTAATGTACTGTTGAATTTCCCTTGTGTCTTTATATGCTCTTGGTGTTCATCAATGGCTACTATACTTAAAATGATACTGAGAAGTTGCCCAAGTCCCATATAAGAAATCTTTTAGAATTGAGTGTTAATGAAAAGTTTTGTTTCCCCTGAAATAATTGATATACTTTTTCCTCTATAGTAATAAAAAAAGTACATAGCTAAACATATTTTCCTAATTTTAAAAAGAAGCTTGGCACACCTGGCTGGCTTAGTCAGTGGAGTATGTGACTCTTGATCTTGGGGTTGTGAGTTCAAGGCCCATGATGGGTGTAGAGATTACTTAAAAATACAATCTTAAAAAAAATAAAAAATAAAAATAAATAAAAAGCTCAGGGCTAAATTTTGAAGAGTTATTATAGCAACTATATTGACCTTTCTGGCGTTTTTGTTTTTGTTTTTTTTTAAGATTTTACCTATTCATTTGAGACACAGAGACACAAAGAGAGAGAGAGAGAGAGCATGAGCAGGGGGAGAGGCATAGCGAGAGGGAGAAGCAGGCTCCCGCCGAGCCAGGAGCTCGACGTGGGGCTCAATCCCAGGACCCTGGGATCTTGACCTGAGCTGAAGGCAGACGCTTAACCATCTGAGCCACCCAGGCGCCCCTTTCTGGCTTATTTTTAAGTCTTCTATTTAAAGTTTATACTTCTGTTATATATGCTTTTTGTTAAAAATCTCATAGTCTTTATGGAAAGAAGGAAGACGTAATTAATTTACAAACAAATTGGAAACTTAGAGTGGGAATTTGGTTTGATTCAACCAAACTAGTCACTTGAATAATAATTATTATAATTGTATATTACTTTTGGATAAAGAACCTTTTATATTATTTCTTATTTTTTGCTTCTTTAATGTTTTCTTTCAGAGTGGGTTCCACCTCAACCAGAATATTTCTATCAACCTACAGGAAATGAAAAGTTACCAGAAATTGTAGGAGAAGATAAAGGCACAGTTGTCTATCAATTAGATTCAGGTATTGTTATTACACTGAACAGTTGGTGATTAATCATGACAAGATTATAATAAACATATTTTCTATAATAACAGTGTTTTTTTAAAAATCTGTAGTTTAGTGATAAACTGTCTTTCCAGACCAACCTGAATAGGAACCCTGATATTCATGGCCAATCAGCTTTAAAATTTCAATTGTTTTTTTAAAATTATGGTACTTTGTCTTAATAGTTCTAAGCCCATTTTAGAGCTTCTTCTGTGTCATTCCCCTTCCTGAAAATCAGATATTGGATATTCGGGGAACTTGCTCTTCTTTTCTCCATCTCTGTATGTACTTTAGTGAGTACTTTGTAGTATGTGCAATGACTATCATTTACTATGTGGTTTAATTGATTTCCATTAATTTGTAAGCTTCCTACAGGTAGAATCCATGTGTTTTTTTTTTTTAAAGATTTTATTTATTTATTTGAGACAGAGAGAATGAGAGACAGAGAGCATGAGAGGGAGGAGGGTCAGAGGGAGAAGCAGACTCCCTGCCGAGCAGGGAGCCCGATGCAGGACTCGATCCCGGGACTCCAGGATCATGACCTGAGTCGAAGGCAGTCGCTTAACCAACTGAGCCACCCAGACGCCCGAATCCATGTCTTTTTAAAAAATTTGTAGAACACTGTACCCAACAACAATAGCAAAATACATATTCTTTTCAAAGGCACATGGTACATTCCCCAGGATACACTATATGCTAGGTTGTAAAGCAAGTCTTAATACATTTAAAAAGAATGAAGTCATACAAAATAAATTCTCTGACCACGACAAAATTGAATTAGAAATCAACAACAGGGGGCGCCTAGGTGGCTCAGTCGGTTGAGCATCCTACTCTTGGTCTCAGCTCAGGTCTTGATCTCAGGATCATGGGTTTGAGCCCCACGTCGGGTTCCATGCTGGGCATGGAGCCTACTTAAAATTAAAAATTTAACAAAAAAAATCCACAGCAGAATGAAATCTGGGAAATATACAAATATTTGGAAATTGAACAGCACATTTCTAAGTAACCCATGGGTTAAAGAAATCATAAGAGTTTAAAAATGTCTTAAACTGAGTGAAAATAAAACAACATATTAAAATTTAAAGGATGCAGCTAAGCACTGCAAGATAAATGTATGGCTTTGAATGCCTATATTTGAAAGGAAGAAAGATGTCAAATCAGTTACCTAAGCTTTCACATTAATAAATTAGAAAAATAAGCACAAACTAAGTCCAAAGCAACCAGAGGGAAGAACATAAAAAAGATAAGAATGGAAATCAGTGAAATAGAAAACAGGAAAATAATCTGGAAAATCAAACCAAAAGTTAGTCCTTTGGAAACATCAACAAAATTGACAAAACTTTAGCTAGACCAACCATGAAAAAAGAAGAGGAGATACAAATTATCAAAATCAGGATTGAAAGGGGACAGAAACATCAAATCTACAAAAATCAAAAGAATTACAAGGTACAACTTCATGCCAGCAAATTAAACAACATAGATGGGGGCACCTGGGTGGCTCAGTCGTTAAGCGTCTGCCTTCGGCTCAGGTCATGATCCCAGGGTCCTGGGATCGAGCCCCACATCGGGCTCCCTGCTCCATAGGAAGCCTGCTTCTCCCTCTCCCACTCCCCCTGCTTGTGTTCCCTCTCTCACTGTGTCTCTCTGTCAAATAAAGAAATAAAATCTTTAAAAAAATAAACAACATAGATGGACGGGAAAAGCTGTTAGAAAAACACAAATTACCACAACTGACTGAGGGAGAAAGTTTAAAAGTCTGAATAGACTAAAACAAAGAAATTGAATTAGTAATTAAAAATCTTCCTGCAAAGGGGTGCCTGGGTGGCTCAGTCAGCTAGTGTCCAACTTTGGTTTCTGTGCAGGTCATGTTCTCATGGATCATATGATCATGCCCCACCTCAGGCTCCACACTCAGTGGGGCGTTTGTTTGAGCTTCTCTCCCTCTGCCCCTCCCCCCACTTGTGCTTGGGTTTTCTCTTTCTCTCTCTTTCTCTAAAATAAATAAATAAATAAATCTTTAAAAAAAATCTTCCTGCAAAGAAATTCCTTGCCCAGATGGGGACAGGGTTTGTTTGAATTGTATCAAACATTTAAAGATGAAATAGTACTAATCCTTCATAAACTCTGAAAATAGTAGCAGGAGGAAACATTTCCAACTGTTTACGAAGTCACTATTCAAAGTTAGACAAAGACATCACAGGAAAACTGTATTCCTTATGAATATAAATACAAAAATCCTCAACCAGATACTAGCAAAGAGGGGTGCCTGGGTGGCTCAGATGGTTAGGTGTCTGCCTTCTGCTCAGGTCATGGTCTGTGGGTCTTAGGATAGAGCCCCGCATCAGGCTCCCTGCTCAGTGGGGAGTCTGCTTCTCCCTCTCCCTCTGCCTCTCCCCCTACTTGTGTTTGCTCTCTCTCTTTCTGTATCTCTGTGTCTCAAATGAATAAATAAAATCTTTTAAAAAACCCCAAATACTAGCAAATGTTACTGTGGGCTATGAATAGGATCATCTTTAATGTTGCCTGAGAGACTCAAAATTCCTGTATTAATTGTAGAGACTGGACCATGTGGGTCCCCAGCTTTTTTTTTTTTTTTTTTAAAGATTTTTATTTTATTTATTTATTTATTTGAGAGAGAGAGAGAAACAGCATGAGAGGGGAGAGGGTCAGAGGGAGAAGCAGGCTCCCTGCTGAGCTGGGAGCCTGATGTGGGACTTGATCCCAGGACTCCGGGATCATGACCTGAACTGAAGGCAGTCGCTTAACCAGCTGAGCCACCCAGGTGCCCCTGTGGGTCCCCAGCTTTTAATTGGATTACGTGTACTCTTTCTTTTTTTAAAAAAGGTTTTATTTACTTATTTGAGAGAGACAGCATGAGCAGGGGGAGGGACAGAGGGACAAGCAGACTCCCTGCAGAGCATGGAGCCTAACATGGGGCTCCATCCCAGGACCCCAAGATCATGACCTGAGCCGAAGTCAGATGCTTAACTGACTGAGCCACCCAGGAGCCCCGATTATGTGTACACTTGGGGCCTCTTCTGCTCCTGCCTCCTCTGTGCTTGCTTTCTTCTATTATGTGCTTCCTTATATGTATGCTTTCTCTTTTGCTCTCCTTTATTATCTAAATGTTTATTACCTGAGTCTCCACAGTGACAGAGTTGCCTATCAAAGCAAAAGTCATAATATGAAGATATTTGCTAATGAAATAATAATAAAATAATAAAATAAAAATAAATAAGCCCCCATGCTAATAAAATAAGCCCCCATACTGTTTCATGCTGGCATCTATCCTGCCCCATGGTCAGCATCTTTGTTGGTATCAGTCACTTGCTGATTGGTGGATATTATTAATATCTGACAATATAATGCAAGTACAGTAAAAATCAGTTGCAAAGTGAAATTATCCTTACAAGACATGCAGGATTTTATGAAGTTATGAATGTTGAAGAATTGCTTGAATCACTTACAAAGCTACTGACAAATGAGAATCTAGAAATTTTTTTTTTCAGTTAACAAAGAGAAAATCAACAAAAGATGACAAAACAGGTTCTTCTAGACACAATGATAAGAATATTGTGGTACAGGGCGCCTGGGTGGCTCAGTTGGTTAAGCGACTGCCTTCGGCTCAGGTCATGATCCTGGAGTCCCGGGATCGAGTCCCACATCGGGCTCCCTGCTCAGCAGGGAGTCTGCTTCTCCCTCTGACCCTCCCCCCTCTCATGCTCTCTCTCTCTATCTCATTCTCTCTCTCAAATAAATAAATAAAATCTTTAAAAAAAAAAAAAAGAATATTGTGGTACAAAGTCCTTGGGGAAACTATGAAGCCCTAAAATAGTTTTGCAAAAGTAACTGTAAAAATCAAAGATGTCATATGGCAGTCTCATTGAATTTGCCTGGCTGGCTCGTCAGTGGAGCATGTGATTCTTGATCTTGGGGTTATAATTTCAAGCCCCATGTTGGGAGTAGAGATTACTTAAAATAAAATCTTTAAAAACAAATTACAGGGCATCTGGGTGGCTCAGTTGGTAGAGCGTCTGACTCTTGGTTTCCGCTCAGGTTGAGATCTCAGGGTCCTGGGGTTGAGCCCTGCATGTGGGGCTCTGCACTCAGCAGGGAATCTGCTTAAAGATTCTCTCTCTGCCTCTCCCGCAGTGCTCTCTCTCTTCCCTCTCCCCAAAGAAATAAATATTTTTTTAAAGTTTCAACCCCACCAAAAGGATAGAAAGAGGTGATTATAATCTAATTTTTATTAAATAAATTTTATATTTTTTTGTTTTAGCATCACTTTAAAGATAAAATTTCAATCAGAACCTTTTCTTTTCTCTAATTACTATGATATTTTCGTTCCCTTCATAAGTTAATTCACCCATGCCAATTCTTCCCAAACTTCTAATTTTTTTATATTTAAATCTGGAAGGATATACCAAAAAATTATATGAAGTATACTTTATTATCTCTTTTTTGTTTTCTCCTTTACCCTTTTTTTAAATTAATAAATAGGTGCTTTTTTTTTTTAGAATTAAGACTGTAAATGATGTTCTATGTGGAAAATCATTTGTCCACATGCTTTTAAATTAGGGCTTAAGTGGGTACAAATAGTATCTGAGATGCCCAGGGCACAGCCATGCAGCAAAAGGAAGTGCTCTACACCACCTTAAAGGTCTTCAGAGAAATCCGATGTTTAAAATTAAAAAATCTTGGGGCCCCTGGGTGGCTCAGTCATTAAGCGTCTGCCTTCGGCTCAGGTCATGATCCCAGGGTCCTGGGATCGAGCCCCACACTGGACTCCCTGCTCCATGGGAAGCCTGCTTCTCCCTCTCCCACTCCCCCTGCTTGTGTTCCCTCTCTCGCTGTGTCTCTCTCTGTCAAGTAAATAAATAAAATTTTTAAAAATTAAAAAAAATAAAATTAAAAAATCTCAGCAGGGACGGTTGAAAATCTGAATATTCATTATTGTTAACCTAGTATGGCATCAAACACACAGAGGAGCTCAGTAAATATTGGCTGGATGAATGGATTCTAAGTGGAACCCACCCTAAATATGTCTGTCTCATCCACAGTACCCACTGAAGGTTCCTATTTCACCAGTTCCAGAGTGGGAGGTAAGCGAGGGATTATCAGGGAGCTTGCTGTCACGCTGCAGGGACCCGAGGATAATACTCTCCTGTTTGAGTCAAGGTTTGAGAGCGGGAATCTGCAAAAAGCTGTCAGAGTGTGAGTAACGGGAATTTCCCTAAGGGGCGATAACCGGAGGGACTGACCCATGTCTTCAGGTGTCATGTTAGGAGTCAGGAGTGTTTTTGAAAAAGAGAGAAGTGGTGAGAAATGGTCATGAGGATGAAGAATGGAATAATTGGGACTCATTTTCCCCCAGAGCAAAATTTATCTACACTGGTTTGTTTGTTTGTTTTTTCTTGTGAATGATTTTCGTGCTCATTTAAAATTTGTATTAATAGGGGCACCTGGCTGGCTCAGTCAGTAGAGCATGTGACTCTTGATTTTGGGGTCGTGAGTTCGAGCCCCACCTTGTGGTAGCAATTACTTAAATAAATAAAACCCTTTAGGGACGCCTGGGTGGCTCAGTTGGTTAAGCGTTTGCCTTCAGCTCAGGTCATGATCTCAGGTCCTGGGATTGAGCCCCACATCGGGCTCCTTGCTCGGCGGGGAGTCTGCTTCTCCCTGTGCCTGCTGCTCCCCCTGCTTGTGCTCTCTTTCTCTCTCTGACAAATAAATAAAAATCTTTAAAAAAAAAACACCCTTTAAAAATTTTTTGTATTAATAAAAATGCATAACATTAAAAAAATGAAGTCCTATAATCGTATCTCCCCAGATACAGCAACTGTTAACAGTTCAGTATATGTGCAATAATTTTCCCCCTCATTCCATGTATTCATAATATACAAAATTATTTATTTATTTATTATTTTTTTAAAAGATTTTATTTATTTATTTGACAGAGAGAGAGACAGAGAGAGAACAAGCAGGTAGAACAGCAGAGGGAGAGGGAGAAGCAGGCTCCGTGCCAGGCAGAGAGCTGGACACGGGGCTTGATTCCAGGACCCTGGGATCATGACCTGAGCCGAAGGCAGACGCTTAACCAACTGAGCCACCCAGGTGCCCCAGAAATTACTTATTTTTAAAAATAGGATAACGGTATTCATACTGTTTTACAAATTGCTTTTTGCCACTTAATAAATTTTAGATGTTTTCCTATGGAAGTACCGCAGATTTATCTCCGTATTTTTAATGATTCATATTATTCCTTTTCTTTCTTTCTTTTTAAAGATTTTATTTAGGGATGCCTAGGTGGCTCAGTCATTTTTTTTTTTTTTAAGATTTTATTTACTTATTTGACAGAGAGAGACATTGAGAGAGGGAACACAAGCAGGGGGAGTGGGAGAGGGAGAAGCAGGCTTCCCGTGGAGCGGGGAGCCCAATGTGGGGCTCGATCCCAGGACCCTGGGATCATGACCTGAGCCGAAGGCAGACACTTAACTGACTGAGCCACCCAGGCGCCCTGGTGGCTCAGTCATTTTATTTGACAGAGAGAGAGAGAGCACAAGCAGGGGGAGCGGCAAGCAGAGGGAGAGGGAGAATCAGGCTCCTGGCTGAGCAAGGAGCCTGACACAGGGCTCAATCCCAGGACCCCGGGATCACGACCCAAGCCCAAGGCAGATGCTTAACCAACTGAACCACCCAGGCGCCCCCCAAATAAACTTTCTTTACCCAAATTTCTGCCAGCCTAATAGTATGAGTTGGGGAACTACGTAAATTAGAAAATTAAGGCTTGAAGTAGCAGGCTTTCCTGTTGTAATAAGATCTGTTTTTGCCAGGGGGAAACAACACTTTTTTAGATTTCTTTTTTGTAGGGGTGGGGATGTGAGGTGACAGAGATACTCTTCTGTTTTCTCCATTACAGAGATACCTATGAGTATGAACTCACCTTGCGAACTGACCTCTACACAAACAAACACACTCAGTGGTTTTATTTTCGTGTTCAGAACACTAGAAAAGATGCCACCTACCGCTTCACCATTGTCAACTTGCTCAAACCCAAGAGCCTTTACACTATAGGGATGAAGCCACTCATGTACTCCCAGTTGGATGCCAGCACCCACAACATTGGCTGGAGGAGAGAAGGAAATGAAATCAGGTACTATAAGAACAACAGGGACAATGGACAGCAGCTCTTTTACTGTCTCACGTGGACCATTCAGTTTCCACACGACCAGGACACTTGCTTCTTCGCACACTTCTACCCGTATACATACACTGATTTACAATGCTACCTGCTGTCAGTGGTGAACAACCCCGTCCAGTCTCAGTTCTGCAAACTCCGAACTTTATGCAGGAGCCTAGCAGGAAATACCGTCTACCTGCTTACCATCACCAACCCAGCCCGGACCCCGCAGGAGGCGGCTGCCAAGAAAGCCGTGGTCTTGAGCGCCCGAGTCCACCCTGGAGAAAGTAATGGCTCGTGGATCATGAAGGGCTTTTTGGACTTCATCCTTAGCAACTCCCCAGATGCGCAGCTCCTCAGAGATATCTTTGTCTTCAAAGTGGTTCCTATGTTAAATCCAGATGGAGTGATCGTGGGGAATTACCGGTGTTCACTGGCGGGACGGGACTTGAACAGGCATTATAAAACCATTCTGAAGGAGTCTTTCCCTTGCATCTGGTACACCAGGAACATGATCAAAAGGTGAGCCCCTTTATCTGCTGATCTTCCCCCGAATGCTGTGAACACTGTCTGACAGGTGCAAGGGCTCTGCTTATATGGGACTTGGGCGCGGCTTTGGAGACTGTCTTTACCCTTCTGTTTGCAATCACGTGGGTGTGGTGTGGTCGGTTCCAAACTTTTAAGTCCTGTTTTATCTTTTTTTTTTTTTAAGATTTTATTTATTTATTAGAGAGAGAGAACACGAGCAGGGGGATAATACTACAGAGGGAGAAGCAGACTCCCTGCCGATCAGGGAGCCCGATGCGGGGCTCGATCCCAGGACCCTGGGATCATGACCTGAGCCGAAGGCAGACACTTAACAAGCTGAGCCACCCAGGTGTCCCAAGTCCTGTTTTATCTTTGGGTTGAACCTGAACATGCAATATTTCAGCTAGAGGCATTTCACTTATTAGTGAAACAATGGAATAGAGGGTTCAGAAGTCAGAGAAGTTCATAGGCCTTCGTCATGAGGCCTGTGTAGTAATAATAATGGTACCTAACAATTAGGTAGTGTTTGTGTAGAGGGGACAGGTAGTACTCTCAGTGCTTTCCACATGGGGCCCATGTAGTCTTCACATTAACCCTCTGGCGTTGGCACAATCAGTATCCCGTCTGTAAATGGTGAGGAAATTAAGGCCCCAAAAGGTCAAGCAACTTGCCCAAGGTCATAGAGCTAAAAAGCGACAGAGTAGATATTTGAACACAGGATCTCAGGTTCCAGAGTCTGAGTTCTTTATTACCTCTTATATTGCCTCTCGTAAGGGAAGAATAGTAAATAAATCAGTTAATATTTTCCAAGTTTGGGGCGCCTGGGTGGCTCAGTCGTTAAGCGCCTGCCTTCAGCTCGGGTCATGATCCCAGGGTCCTGGGATCGAGCCCCGCATCATGCTCCCTGCTCGGCAGGAGGCCAGCTTCTCCCTCTCCCACTCCCCCTGCTGGTGTTCCCTCTTTCGCTGTCTCTGTCAAATAAATAAAATCTTTAAAAAAAAAAATTTTTTTCCAAGCTTCTGTGAAAGCAGTTGAGGGCTATGGTGTAGTGGCACCCACCTTACCGGAAATGGGACCACAGCACAGAAGAATATGTGGACGTGCACACCTCGTAACTGTATCTGTGGGAGAGGGTGGGAGTCGGGTGGTGTGGGGCTGGCAGGCAAAATGGCTAAGAGCACGTGTGTGGGAGTCAGATAGGCCTGGCTTTGAGACCTGGTGTTGCTACGGGCCGGCTCTGTGACCTTGAAGTGATTGTACCTCTTTGCACTTCAGTTTTCCCATCTGTGGAGTGGGGCTAAGCTCGCCTGCCTCGGGTGGTTAGCGGATTAAATGGGAGGATCCATGTCATCTGGTTAGCACAGTGCCCTGCATGTTGTGAGTGTGTGGCATTACTGCCCTCCTCTTCATCCTGTCATCCTCATCGTGGAGAAGGTGACCATGTTTGGAAGACTGAGTAGATGCCTGGGTGAGGAGGAGACAGAGGCGCTGAGCCTGACAGGAGCTGGCCCTGGAAAGTCAGGGACCCAGGCTTGCTTTCTCAGTTTCAACCCAACACTTACAGCCTCTCTACTTCTGTCCCTCTTTCCCCAGGGCTGCCCCCAGGTGGGCTTTCTTTCAACAGATTTCCTCCCCTTCCTTGTCAGCTTACACAAGGCGTACCCACCACCCCCTTCCACATCCGCGCATTTTCATCTCAAGTCCCTGTGACCGGCAGGGGCAAGGAGTGCTGGTAGCATGTTTACAGCAGTGGCTGAGGATGGGCATAGGGTCCTTGGAAGGGGTTGACCTTTTCTTTAGAGGAATGGTAGCAACAGACATACTTAAGGAAGAGACTATAAAAGATTATTGTCATGCATTTGGATGTCCACTGAGTCCTTTGTTTGCCCCCCTCAATAGGCTTCTGGAAGAAAGGGAGGTTCTCTTGTATTGTGATTTCCATGGCCACAGCCGCAAGAATAATATCTTCTTGTACGGCTGCGGCAGCAGCAATCGCAAGCACTGGCTTCACGAGCGAGTCTTTCCTTTAATGTTAAGCAAAAATGCACCGGATAAGGTAAGCCCATAAGGTAATTTCTCATCCGTTGACTAAGGAAGAAAAGAACTCACTGCACCCTATATGCCACTTTGCATCTCTTTTCATTCTTAGGTAAATCCCAGCAACCTGGACCTCAAGAATTTACTCTGGTTTTCTTTTTGTTTTGTTTTTACAATATAATGGTTCAACAGTTCTATACATTATTCAGTGCTCATCATGATAAGTGTACCCTTAATCCCCCTTATCTATTTCACCCCTCCCCCCACCCTCCTCCTCTCGGGTAACCACCAGTTTTGTTTTGTTTTTTTTTTAAAGATTTTATTTATTTATTTGACAGAGAGAGACACAGCGTGAGAGGGAACACAAGCAGGGGGAGTGGGAAGGGGAGAAGCAGGCTTCCCGCTGAGCAGGGAGCCCGACGCGGGCCTCGATCCCAGGACCCTGAGGTCATGACCTGAGCCGAAGGCAGTCGCTCAACCAACTGAGCCACGCAGGCGCCCCTGTTTTTTGGGGTTTTTTTTAAGATTTTTTTTTTTTAATTTATTTATTTGAGAGAGAGAGAGCACATGAGAGTGGGGAGGGCCAGAGGGAGAAGCAGACTCCCCGCTGAGCGGGGAGGCCGATGCGGGACTCGATCCCGGGGCTCCAGGATCATGACCTGAGCCAAAGGCAGTCGCCCAACCAACTGAGCCACCCAGGCACCCGGGTAACCACCAGCTTGTTCTTTGTGCTTAAGACTCTACTTTTTTTGTTTGTCTCTTTTTCCTTTGTTTGTTTTGTTTCTTAAATTCCACATATGAGTGAAATCATATGGTACTTGTCTCTCTGTCTATTTCACATAGCATTATACCTTCTAGATCCATCCATGTTGTTGCAAATGGCAAGATCTCATTCATTTTTATGGCTGAGTCATATTCCATTGTAGATCTGTACCACAGCTTTATCCATTCATCTATTAATGGACACTTGGGTTGCTTCCATGTCTTGGCTATTATAAGTAATGCTACAATAAACATATGGGTGCACATATCTTTTTGAATGAGTGTTTTTGTTTTCATTGGGTAAATACCCAGTAGTGGAATTACTGGATCATATGGTAATTCTATTTTTAATTTTTTGAGGAACCTCCATACTGCTTTCCACAGTGGCTGCACCAATTTACATTCCCACCAACACTACAAGAGGGTTCCTTTTTCTCCACATCCTCCCTAACACTTGTTATTTCTTGTGTTTGGTTCTAGCCATTCTGGTGTGTGTAAGGTGATACCTCGTTGTGGTTTTGATTTGTATTTCCCTGATGATGAGTGATGTTGAGGATCTTTTTATATGTCTGTTGGCCATTTGTATGTCTTCTTTGGAAAGGGACTTCAAGAATTTAGAAAGGTGTGGCTTTAAGAATTACTCTGTGTAGGGGTGCCTGGGTGGCTCAATCAGTTAAGCATCCAACTCTTGATTTTGGCTTAGGTCATGATCTCAGGGTCATGAGATCAAGCCCTGTGTTGAGCTCCATGCTCAGAAGGGAGTCTGCTTGAGATTCTCTCCCTCTCCCCTCTGCTCCTACCCCCACTTGCACCCTCTCTCACTCTGTAAAATAAATAAATCTTAAAAAAAAAAAAATTACTGGGGCGCCTGGGTGGCTCAGTCAGTTAAGTGTCTGCCTTTGGCTCAGGTCATGATCCCAGGGTCCTGGGATCTAGCCCCGCATCAGGCTCCCTGCTCGGCGGGAAGCCTGCTTCTCCCTCTCCCACTCCCCCTGCTTGTGTTCCCTCTCTCGCTGTGTCTTTCTCTGTCAAATAAATAAATAAAATCTTAAAAAAAAAAAAAAAGAATTAATCTGTATATCCACAGAAAAACAGATAAATAAAAGGTGGTATATATCCACACAATGGAATGTTATTGGGCAAAAAAAAAAAGAAGTATGAATATGCTAAGACATGCGTGAAGCATGCTATGCAAAAGAAGCCAGACCCAAAAGGCCACATTTTGTGTGATTCCATTTTTTTTTTTTTAATTTTATTTATGTCTTTGAGAGAGAGAGAGTGCATGCACACAAGTGGGAGGAGGGGCAGAGGGACAGGGAGAGGGATAAACAGACTCCCTGCTGAGCGGGGCACCCAATGTGGGGCTTGATCCCAGGACCCTGGGATCATGACCTGAGGCAAAGTCAGACTCTTAACCTACTGAGCCACCCAGGCACCCCTATATGATTCCATTCTATGAAATCTTCAGAAGAGGCAAATCTGTAGAGACAGAAAATTGTTTAGTGATTGTCTGGGGCGGGGAGGAGGAGGGCAGCATGACTGCTTTTAGGTGCTGGGTTTCTTTTTGGAGGTAATGAAAATGTTCTAAACTTAGATTATGGTGATGGCTGCTCAACTCTGTAAATATACTGAAATCATTGAATTGTGTACTTTAAATAAATGAGTTTTATGATATGTGAATTATATCTCAATAAAGATGATTTTTTTAGAGCGGGCGAGGCAGAGGGAGAGGGAGAGAGAGAATCTTAAGCAGGCTCCATTCCCAGCGTGGAGCCCAACATGGGCTCGATCTCATGACTCTGAGATCATGACCTGAGCCAAAATCAAGAGTCAGATGCTCAACCAACTGAGCCACCCAGGTGCCCTTCAATAAAGATGATTTTTAAAAATTGCAGGGCTGCTTTGCTTGGGCACAAGTTCAAACTCTTAGTAGATAATTTGTCCTCTTTTTTTTTTTTTAATGTATTTCTTTTAAAGATCTTTTTTTTTTTTTATTTGTCAGAGTGAGAGCGACAGCGAGCACAAGCGGGGGAGCAGCAGAGGGAGAAGGAGAAGCAGGCTCCCTGTTGAGCAAGGAGCTCCATGTGGGACTCGATCCCAGGACCCTGGGATCATGACCTGAGCCAAAGGCAGACGCTTAACAGACTGAGCCACCCAGGTGTCCCGATAATTTGTCCTCTTTAATCCTGTGGTTGGCAGTGGAAGAAGGGATTGAAGGATAAACAAAGTGCTAATATTGAATGAGCCTCCACAGAATAGTTTCTGTAAGACAAGGTCACAGGGATGCCTGGGAGGCTCAGTCAGTTAAGCGTCTGCTTCGGCTCAGGTCCTGATCCCAGGGTCCCAGGATCGAGCCCCATGTCTGGCTTCCTGCTCAGCTCTCCCTCTCTCTCTGCCCCTCCCCCTGCTCATTCTCTCTCTCTCTCAAAATAAAATCTTTTTAAAAAAAGATCACAGGGTGCCTGGGTGGCTCAGTCGTTAAGCGTCTGCCTGCGGCTCAGGTCATGATCCCAGCGTCCTGGGATCGAGTCTCACATCGGGCTCCCGGCTCGGCGGGAAGCCTGCTTCTTGCTCTCCCACTCCCCCTGCTGTGTTCCTGCTCTCACTATCTCTCTCTCTGTCAAATAAATAAATAAAATCTTTAAAATAAATAAATAAAAATTTTTTAAAAATCACAAATAACTGTAAGATAGTAACAAGTGAATAAAAACAAGTTAAAGCTTCATCTAAAACTAATGATGTAATGTATAGGGATTAACATAAGAATTAAAAAAAAAAACAAAACCAAGTTAAAGCCTTAAACAGTTGGCTGAGTACCAGCTCTGACAGTTAGGCATATACAGAGTACCTGCATTGGCTGAGAAGTGGGTTTTCAGTATCATAAATAGATCCACAAAATGTAATGTCATTAGAAAGAAGAAGTTAGGTTGGATTTAGAAAAGTTTTTAAATGATAGTACATATTTTGTCCCATAAAGATATATAAGACAAATATTTTATTTTTCAAAGGTTTTATTTTTATTTATTTTACAGAGAGAGAGTGAGAGAGAGTATAAGCAGGGGGAGGGGAAGAGGGAGAGGGAGAAGCAGGCTCCCTACTGAGCAAGGGGCCTGATGCAGGGCTTGATCCCAGGACTCTGGGATCATGACCTGAGCCAAAGGCAAACGCTTAACCAACTGAGCCACCCAGGTACCCCAAGACAAATATTTTATATCTGCTATTCTTATCTGTTAAATAAGAAAAAGGAAAGAGGAAGCTTTTCTTTCTTCCTCTCTCCCTTTTTTCCTTCCTTCCTTTTTTCTTTTTTTTTAGGTCTTTCTATTTTTGCCAGCGATCTCTTTATTTTTTTAAGAGATTTTTTTTTTTTAATGATTTTATTTATTTGACAGAGAGAGAGACAGTGAGAGCAGGAACACAAGCAGGGGGAGTGGGAGAGGGAGAAGCAGGCTTCCTGCCGAGCAGGGAGCCCGATGTGGGACTCAATCCCGGGACCCTGGGATCATGACCTGAGCTGAAGGCAGACGCTTAATGACTGAGCCACCCAGGCGCCCAAGAGATATTTTATTTTTATATTTTTTTATTATTTTAGAGAGAGAGAGAGAGCACGAGCAGGTGGTGGGGAGAGGGAGAGAATCTCAAGCAGACTCCCCACTGAGCATGGAGCCCCACATGGGGCTTGATCCCATGACCCTGAGATCATGACCTGAGCTAAAATCAGGAGCCAGATGCTTAACTGACTGAGCCACCCAGGTGCCCCAGGGAATTCTTTCTTTAAATAAAATGACGTCCAAATATTCATCTTGTAAAAAAAATAAATAATTTAAAACATTTTTTAAATGACATCCAGGGGTGCTTGGGTGGCTCAGTGGGTTGAGCACCTGCCTTCAGCTCAGATCATGGTTCTGGAGTCTCAAGATCAAGCCCTGAGTCGGGCTCTCTGCTCAGCGAGGAGTCTGCTTCTCCATCTCCCTCTGCCCCTCCCCCCGCTTGTGTTCTCTCTCACTCTCTCTCTCCCTCTTAAATAAATAAATAAATAAATAAATAAATAAATAAATAAATAAATAAAATCTTAAAAAAAATGATATCCAGAACCCAGTATCTAAAACAGTTAAAAGCAGAGCTACACTAATTGAAGACAGATAGAGGGCTTGGGCTTGGAACCTTGCCCATTCTGCCTCCTTCAGTCCTTGTGGCAGGAATGCCCGAGGCTCCTCAATAGAACCCCTGGATTCCAGGGTGCACAACTTAAAAACCGCTAAGTGGTGAGATACCTTCCAACTGTAAGGCATTTTCAGCAGGATATGGTAGGTTGGGATGGGTGCCAAGTGTATGTTACAAACCCCCAGTAAGGAAAGAGGGTTGGGGTGGTCATGAAAGACAATGGAGGATATTGAACTCCAAGCCGAGAACATTAAGTAAGAGGGAGTGAGAATTCCAGGCAGAGATTACAGGGGTGAGGCATACCGGAATCCAGATAGAGGATAAACCCAACTGGATCCAAGAGCTCAAGTTGGGGAGGGGTAGAAAGAAACCTTAGAAAAATGTCTTGAATGCAAAGTAAGCCAGCATTCACAACCAGGAGTTCAAGGCACCCTCGTCCAGCAAAATGTCCCCGGGAAGGGTGGGAAAGGGAAGAAAAGGTCACTGGCAGTAAGAAACAGAATCTACTCTCTCCCCTTTGGAGACTCACAGTCGACAATAACATACTAAATGCTCTGAGAGATCCTGCATAGGAAGTCTGTGTAATTTTATTAGTCCTTCCTTCTTCTGACCAACATGACCACAGTACTCATTTTCTCCTCTGTAATACCTGTTAACATCCCGTAAAACTACTATTTTATGGAACATATGTTAGGAAATGATATATAGACCCCCCAGGAAACCATTCTTGTATTGTAGTAATGAATCTTAGGCATCTTAACGTTTGCCAGTTTATGTTTAACAGAGGATTTGGGTTTCTCTTTAGTTCTCTTTTCATAGTTGTAACTTTAAGGTGCAAAAGTGCAAGGAAGGAACGGGCCGAGTTGTGATGTGGCGCATGGGGATCCTCAACAGCTACACCATGGAGTCTACCTTTGGGGGGTCCACCCTGGGTAAGCTCTCATTTGTATATCATAGGTCAGCACGGCAAGGGGAAGCCAGGCAAAGCACGGAGGGCATGAAATCCCTTTGAATGCTGGAGAGATGATTGACCTAGAGGATTTTCCTAACTGTGCCTTCTGCTGAATTTGACAACCTAAATTTGAGTGTGAAATGTAATACTTGACAGGGCAATATAGCATAGCGGTTGCTCAGGACCTGGAATCAGGCAGATCCGGGTTTGACTTTCAGCTCCATTTCCAAGTGGTGTGATCCTGGCTAAGTTACTTAACTCTGTGAACCTCATTTTTTTAAAAACTGGCAATAACAGTAGTACCCGCCTTGTAGGTCCTACCTAATGAGATAATGCACATAGAGCCCTTGGCATAGCACCTACCATAGAGTAAAACTTCAGTAACTATAGCCATATGACTGCAGACTTATTCATTGTCAAAGATTCTTCTGAACCAAACCAGAACTAGAGGGAGAAAGACCCTGTCCAGAAGCACAATATTCTAGAATCAGAGGTGGTGTTGTTAAGGAAATATTCATAAATTAGATTGCATTTGCTCATTAGGATTTAATAAGAAATGTTTATGGATTTTTTTCTTCAGGCAATAAAAGAGATACTCACTTTACCACTGAGGATCTGAAGTCTCTAGGTTACCATGTTTGTGACACCCTTCTGGATTTCTGTGATCCTGACCGAACCAAGGTAAGAATGGGCTTTCAAGAACAGTGGTGATGCTACTGGGACCAGTTTCACATGGGGCCAGGGTCAGCCCAATGAGATTATAGGTGGTCTTTATTTTCCTCTTAATATCGTTCAGAAGTTTTTATTATCATTAAAAGTAAGAAAGCCCCCAGCCTGCACACTCTCCGCAAATGGCAAGACCTCATAACTTGCCAAGAAGGTAGAAGCCTTCGTGCCGACTATCCGTCAGCACACTTCTCCCTCACTTTGCTTTTCAGAAAAGCAGGAGTCCTTTCTCTTCTCCAAAACAAACCCTGCCCTTTGCGCACCTGCCAGCCCCCCACTCCATGGCCTCCCTAAGGTCTTGCCTCATTCATTCCCTCCTCCTTTTCTGTGTCCTCAGTTTTTTCATCCTCTTACTTCTTCTCCTCAACTGCACGTGTTCTTAGCTGCCCCTGTCCTGACTCATACACGGGTTTCCTTTGGCCTTGTTTCTCTAGCAGAGAGTCAGGAGGGTAGTTCTATTTCCCTTCATCGCTCAGCTTCTCAAAAGGCATTGCTCATGGGCTCAGTCTAACTCCTCTCTCATGCCCCCTCTCAGATGGCCCTGGGGACACTGGTACAGACTGCTCTGGATGCAACTGTTTAATAAAACATATTTAAAGGAGAATGAGACCACAACATGGCCTGTTAAATCACATCTGCCATGGGCCAAAATCTGAACAAACCCATTCCAACATTTCCTTCCTTGCTATTCAAAAAAATAAAATAAATCAGACCTTTGCATTATTTAAGAAGTTTATTATTGCCTTTAGCCAGAGAAAAGTGCCTAAAGCAGTGTTCAGTGATGTTCTGCCCTAGAGACACTTACTACAGCTCATGTAATTTATATGTTAATATGTCCTTACTAGCAGAGGTGATAGCCCACTCATCTTTATGTCCCCAGCAATAAATAAATTGCCTTTCAGCATATACTTAGTAAATATTTGATAAATAAATAAATAAATGAGTAATAAAAAATGTTTTTTTTTTCACTTCCACAGTTCATGCAGTGTTTAGCAGAGCTTAAAGAGCTCTTACAACAGGAGATCCGTAAGAAATTCAATGAACTTGGACAAGATATGGATTTAGAAGGAAGTTGGAGTGACATCTCTTTGTCTGACATTGAATCCAGGTAACAAACTTCATTTCAAAGAAAAACCAGAGAAGTTCTATTATTATTATTATTATTATTATTATTATTATTATTATTATTATTGTTTGCTCTTGTTGTTTCATTGGTTTTGAACCTCAGGTGCAAAATATTGAATAAATCTTGGCACACTTAAATATATTTCATTTCTTCAACAACTATGTATTGAGTGCCTGTTCTTTGACAGCCTCATTTTTTTTTTTTTTTTTTAAGATTTTATTTATTTATTCATGAGAGACAGAGAGAGAGAGAGAAGCAGAGGGAGAAGCAGGCTCCCAAGGAGCAGGGAGCCCGATGCGGGACTCGATCCCAGGACTCCGGGATCATGACCGGAGCCGAAGGCAGACGCCCAACCGTCTGAGCCACCCAGGCACCCGACAGCCTCATTTCTAAGTTAGGGAGATGGGCGGGCAGTATGTGTAGGGCCTTTAGGCGATTGTAAAGCCTTTGTCTTTTACTCCAAGGGAGGTGGAAAGCCTTTGGAAGGTTTTAAGGAGAGAAGTGTCATGTTCTGACTTGGATTTTAGTTTCAGTAGGAATACCCTGGCTGCTATGTGGAAAATAGATTGTAGAGAGGAAGGTGTGTAAGCAGGAACATTCATTAGGAGGCTCTTGCAATAATACAGGTAAATACAGACAGTGGTCTAGACCTGAGTAGTTGTAGTGGTTAGGGGTGTATGAATTGGTTGGATTCTAGGTATATTTTGAAGTCTCAAACATTAGGACTTTCTTGTGGATTGGATGTGGAGCATGAGAGAAAGAGAATGAGTCCATAATTGGTTGAATGGAGTTGCCTTTTACTGAGATGGGGAAGATCAAGGGGGTGGAGAAGGTTAGGGGAGTGATGAAGATCCAGAGGCTAGTGTTAGGCACGTTCATTCTGAGATGTCTATTAGACATCTAAATGGAGATATTGGATGGGCAGTTGAATATATGAGTCTGGAGTTCAGTGGAGAGGTCAAATAGAGTCATCATTGGATAGATGATATTTAAACCTAGAGACTAGGGATACCTGGGTGTCTCAGTCAGTTAAGCATCTGACTCTTGGTTTCAGCTCAGGTCACGATCTCAGGGTTGTGAGATCAAGCCCCGCATCGGGCTCCATGCTCGGCATGGAGTTGGCTTGAGATTCTCTCCCTCTCCCTCTGCCCCTTTCCCCACTCACATGCATGCACTCTCTCTCTCAAATAAATAAATAAAATCTTTAAAAAAAATAAATAAAAAAAATAAACCTTAAGACTAGATGAGATCCGAAGGGAGCAAGTGCAGCTAGAGTAAAGAGAAGGTCCAAGTCTAAGCTGGGTACCACAGCTCTAAGAGGTCACAGAGGTAAGGAGGAGCCAGAAAATGAGGTAAAAAGTCCAGGCTATAGTATCTGGCCACCTTATAACCCCCACCCTCAGCCTCTCACACGCCGCTATGGCTACACTGGCCTCCTCACTCTTCTGCCTCAGGGCCTTTGCACTAGCGGTCCCAGCTGCCGAGAATGCTCTTCCCCTAGATATCTACATGGCTCATCCCTCACCTCCTTCAAGTCTTTGTTTAAATGTCAACGTTTTCAATATGGCCTGCCCTTGTTACTGTACTACTGCCTCTTGTTCCCCAGCCTTTGCCTCCCTGCCTTTCATTCCCTGTCCCTCTGAGGTGCTCTCCTTTTTCCCAAAGCATTTCATCACCTCTGTCCTTCTATGTCATTTACATCTTTATTGTGTTTATTATGTATTGTCTGTTTCCCCTATGAAGATGTGGGTTCCACAAGGTCAGAGATCTTTATTTTGTTCACCTCTGTATTTCATGCACCTAGAACAGTACCCAGCCCTTAGGGAGAGCTCAATACATATTTATTGAATTAATTTAGTGTGAAGGATCTCAGCCCCACACTCTCCACAAGTATTTTAGGAAGCCCCCAGGTGGGTGAGTGTCTCACAGGTGTGCAAGAACACCTTCTACTCCAGCCTACTGGCCAGGGTGCCTCAAGCCTGCCCCAGCTGCCCTCAGTCAGGTTTCTGGGCTGGACATGGCAGTCCTCGGCCAGAGGTGGCGCTGTAGACCGCAGTGGACAGGGCGAAGGGGCTGGTCTCCCTCCTACTCTAAGTGGCACATCGACATCTGGGCCCTGAAGCAGTTCTGCAGTTCTGAGTCTCCCAAATGTCTCCTTAGGAACCTTAAATCAGAGCGTCAGACCAGGCAGTATGCCCATTCACCATGTTGCCTCCTCCACTCTCCCAGAATTCTCTGCCTAACTCTCTGGGACCACTGCACAAACCACGCTTCACTTTCAGCCTCAACAGCAAAATGCCCCTGGATGTCAACCCATTAGGATAGAGCCCAGGAGAAGTCACCTCAGAAACAGGGAGACTGCATTCTAGTATCTAGGGGTACCCTGATACGGTGAGGTAAGAATTACTGAAACCAGTTTGCCAGCATCTGCATCAGGAAGCCGGCTGTTACAAGCCTCCACGGGGCTCCACCTGTCCGTTCCCACCGTGACGCAGAAAAGCAGACTGTGAGTGTCCAAGCCAAGTTTGAGTGTGCCCTGTGTGTGCACCTACATGGTCTTCAATATTTTCTGGGGCATACTGCATCTAATGCTTTTATCCTGTTTATTTTTTATTTTTTTTTTATTTTTAAGATTTTATTTATTTGCGAGAGAGACAATGAGAGACAGAAAGCATGAGAGGGAGGAGGGTCAGAGGGAGAAGCAGACTCCCCGCCGAGCAGGGAGCCCAATGCGGGACTCGATCCAGGGACTCCAGGATCATGACCTGAGCCAAAGGCAGTCGCTTAACCAACTGAGCCACCCAGGCGCCCCTATCCTGTTTATTAAAGTCTTCCGTTATCTCCGAAAGGGACTTGAGAAACTATTATCCAATGGCCTCAAGAAAGCTACTCTCCAGACTAGAAAAGCCTTTCAAGAACAGGGAATTGGGAATTAGATCAGAGAAGAGAGGGCTTTCTTCCTGCTGTCTTACTGTGGGGTTCCTCATTGTGCACCAAAGGGAGGGAGGGGGAGTGTGAACAGGATGAAAGGCATGAGCAAAAGAATGGTTTGAAATGCCATCTTTTCCCAGGAGATCTGAGTTTTGTGCCTAAGACATTTTTTTATCTATGGAGGCCATGTGGTAGAGCACAGCTCCCAGTTCTAGCCGGCCACACCCCAGAAAAGGGAAAAAGACAATGTGACACTTGAACAGTGGATGTGATAGAAGAAGCAAGGTGGATTATCTGAGCCCTCGTTCAGCCCTTGTTCATCCTAGCCCTTGCAGGAAGGGGGGCTGCCCATTTGTGGGGGAAGACGTTATATCAGTCTGGACACGCATCCACAACTTTTGAAGCAGGAATTGGGATAATGAAAGTAGTATTCCTGGTCTCCGACCTACAGAATCCTTGTTATCAGATATGTTTATGTGTATATTCAACGCAGTTTTAAAGAGTACCTGGTAGGATCCTTGCTCTCTGAACTGGTACTGGCCAGACAGAAATGAATGAAACAAACCCTGCTTTCAAACAAATCACAGTCCCCTGGTCTTGTCCAGGGCTGCACACTAAGAATCTTCCAGCCTCTCACGGTCGCTGCCAAGGGCAGCTTGGCCCACCTGGCCAGTATTTATTTTGCCACATGGATTGCAAACTCCGTGGGGTCAGGGGCTCTGCCACGTTCATCTCTGTGCTTGATGCACTGCCTGGCGTGCAGTACGTGTTCAGGATGAATGAATGAATGTGCTTGTCAAGAATTCTTAGTCATCGAAATGCAGGCATTGGGGGCAAGTAGCAGACTGGATATCCTAATCCCATGCTGCTGGTCTGGTAAATGTTCCCCTTCCTAGACATTAATAACAGCTGTTTCCCTTTCCTCTTTCCTTCTGGAAACAGCACCAGTGGTTCTGACAGTTCCCTCTCAGACGGTCTCCCTCTTCACCTACTGAACATAGCACATGAGGTAAGATAGTATAGACAGTCACCCCCAGGAAGTAGCAGCCTTAAGGACAATATGACCCTCCTGGATAATTTGGTGGAATGTTCCAGCTAAAGTCTGTAGAAAAGGGGCGCTTGGGTGGCTCAGTCGTTAAGCATCTGCCTTTGGCTCAGGTCATGATCCCAGGGTCCTGGGATCGAGCCCTGTATTGGGCTCCCTGCTCAGTGATGAGCCTGCTTCTCCCTCTCCCTCTGCCTGCCGCTCCCCCTGCTTGTGCTCTCTCTCTCTGTCAAATGAATAAATACAATCTTTATTTTTCTTACTTTTTTAAAGATTTTATTTATTTGAGAGAGAGAGAGCAAGCATGAGAGGGGAGAGGGGCAGAGAGAGAGGGGGAGAAGCAGACTCCCCTCTGAGCAAGGAACCTGACATGGGGCTCAATCCCAGGACCCTGGGATCATGACCTGAGCCGAAGGCAGACACTTAACCAACTGAGCCACCCAGGCGCCCCAATAAATACAATCTTTAAAAAAAAGTGAAAACTGTCTTAAGAGATAGAGGTTGTTAAAAATGACCCATACTTATTTATTTATTTAAGACTTTATTTTTATACTATGTCTCTACACCCAACATGGGGCTCGAAATCACAACCCCAAGATCAAGAATTGCATGCTGCACCGACGGAGCCATCCAGGCACCCTGACCCATACGTTTTTAAAAAGTATTTCTTTATTCATGTAGTCATAGATAGTTTTATATTTCCATATATTAAGTATTTTTTTGCCCCATCTTGTTCACAGACTTTTTCTTATGTAGATGATATAAAAGCTTTAGAAACAACAAAATATTTGTTATAATTCATTATGCACATGATTTCCTAGTTGCATTAAGAAATATCTCCATCATAAGTTGAGCTTAAGGCTGTGCCAGGTGGAGCCAGCCAAATGAGATTGGACCGTATAAGTTTTTCAGCTGGATTTACATCAGTATAAACTTCACCACACCATAGGTCCCCGGATAATTAGCCCTGAGCTTCATTTGCTTAATTATTAAAGCCACCTTGTGGTAATGGCCAAACTGAATCTTCTAAATTTTACAAAAAATTTTTGTCTTTTTTTTTTTTAGAGAGAGAGAGGGTGAGCGGGTTGGGGGGTGAGGGGAGTGCCAGAGGGAGCAGGAGAGAGAGAATCTTAAGCAGGCTCCTCCACACGCAGCACAGAGCCTAATAAGGGGCTCAGTCCCACAACCCTGAGATCATGACTAGAGCCAAAGGAGTCAGACGCTTAACTGACTGAACTACCTGGGCACCCCAGCCGAACTGAATCTTTTAACCACATACCTAATGATCAGTATTATCTGTACCTGACATTATTGCCATGACTAATCTGGTTTTATATTTTGAAACACAGATACTTGGTTATTGGTATAGTTGCCCCTTTGGCAGTATACCTATAGTAGTGGGATTTGGGGATGTTAAATGGGGAGTGGATTCTGCTATGGAGGTACCTGAACTGTTTATTCCCCAAACCAGCAGGAGGTCAGCACCATGGGGCCCACGTACTGGGTTAGCCCTTGTGGCTTGAGTGTCCTGTGGAAAAGGGCTCCATGTGGGTACCATGTACCCACATGTACCTCTGGAATCCCCAATGACGACTTTCTCTGTGCCTTCTGGAATAGGTGAATCAAAAGAAGAAGATGTATAAGAAGAAAAAAAAGAAGCCACTTCAGACGAGGAAACAGCGAAATGAACAGTATCAGAAAAATAATTTGATGAGGGAGTTAAAGTTAACGGAAGATGTCCCGGTAAGAAGGCTCTGGTCAAAGAGCATTCCATGGACAGAGCAGGACAAGGGGATAAAGTTTACTCTAAACCAGAAAGGGAATGGGGAATGGGGTAGAAGGAAGCTATTTTGAGTTCTTAGCTCTTCCATGAGTCCTCTGGACATCTCTGAGCAGATCTCAGCCTTGGCCCACCGATTCTGTTCTACACTCTGGCATGGATTTTGATCATGGTGGTTACTAGAGAAGTGGTGGCTGGAGCCAGTCCAGGCTTGCTGGGTAGCTCAGGTGTCCGGCCTTGTCCAGTAGAGGGATGCCAGGCTCCTTCCCAGTCTCCTCCCAGCTGTCATCCCCACTCCATGCCCCCTGCTTCCTAACAATGAAAATGCTTTCAGACGTGGAGATTTTACTGTTGAGTGAATTGGGTCAATTATGAGTAGAGTAATTGCAATGGATCAATTGAAAAATATTCTCTTTGCACTCAATCCTTCTAGGAAAGGGCAGGGTTTGCTTCTACTCTGCAAAAACAGCCTACCTTTTTCAGAAATTCAGAGAATGCCAGTTCTTCCACGATGCGAAATGACAAACCAAGGTTGAATGAGGTAGTAGTTTTGCTTACCTTTTTTTTTTTTTAACTCATTCATAGAAAATTTATCAGAACTTTTTTTGGGTAATATATTTAAAGTGTACAACATGGTATTTGATATATTTACACACAGTGAGAGGGTTCCCAGCACTGAGTTAATTAACACATTTACCACCTCAGGTAGTTACTTTTTTTTTCTTTAATAACTGAAAGTTTATACCCTTTTGCCATCTTCTCCTTATTTCCCCACTCCCCAGCAACCACCATTCTGCTCTCTGTATCTACGAATTTGATCTTTTTTTTAGGTTCCACACTTAAGTGATACCATGCAGTATTTGTCTTTCTCTCTCTGCCTCCTTTCACTCAGCATGATGCCCTCCGGGTTCATCCATGTTGTCACAAATGGCAAGATTTCCTTCTTTTTTAAGACTGAATAACATTATTTACAGATATTTTCTCTCATTCCATAGGTTTTCTTTTGATTTTGTTTTTTTGGGGGTAGGGTAATTTTTTTTTAAGTAATCTCTACCCCCACCATGGGGCTTGAACTCACAGAGTCACGTGCTCTACCAACTGAGCCAGCCAGGTAAATAAAATCAGCCTTCTGATTTTATTAATGATTTCCTTTGCTGTGCAGAAGCTTTTTAGTTTGATCTAGTCCCGCTTGTTTATTTTTGCTTTTGGTGTCAAATCCAAAAAATCATTGCTAAGACCAATGTCAAGGAGCTTATCCCTTATGTTTTATTCTCGGAGTTTTATGATTTCGGGTCTTAAGTTTAAATTTTTAATCCATTTTGAGTTGACTTTAGTGTATGGTACAAGATGGGGTATGGTTTGCATGTGGATATCTAGTTTTTCTTTTTTTTTTTTTAAAGATTTTATTTATTTATTTGAGAGAGAGAATGAGATAGAGCATGAGAGGGGGGAGGGTCAGAGGGAGAAAGAGACTCCCTGCCGAGCAGGGAACCTGATGCGGGACTCGATCCCGGGACTCCAGGATCATGACCTGAGCCGAAGGCAGTCGCTTAACCAACTGAGCCACCCAGGCGCCTGGATATCTAGTTTTTCTAATACCATTTATTGAAGAGACCATCTTTTCCCCATTGTATATGTTGACTCTTTTGTAAAAAATTAATGGATCTTATATGCATGAGTTTATTTCTGAGCTCTCTATCCTGTTCCATCTTTGATTCTTTGTTGCAGATTCTCTGATTTTTCCAATTAATATGTCTCTTCCATAGGCCGAAGAATACAATAGGCCTCTATCTGTGTTACCCTCCTGTTGGTGCCACAGGGAGCAGGGGAACCTTAAATTTACTGGGGACATTGACAATATTTTGGGTTAGACACTACTGAAGTCTGACAACCATTGATTTGTGATTTTATACCTAGAACATAAGAACAGGCTGCTGCATCATCTGTCCATCCCTGCATTCAACAAATCGAACTATGTAACCACTACATGCTACACCCTCTACTGCGTGCTGGGAATGCAACATTGAACAAAACACTGTCTCTGCCTTAGGGACCTTAGAGTCTACTGGGGATTTTAACAAGGAAGCAGGGAATTACATCAGAGAGTAGGATGAAGTAGAAGCACAGAGGAAAGGTGCCCAGTCGTTTGTTAGTACTTTGGCATTGGATGGCTATAAAATCTTTGGTTGGGTTTTTTAAGATTTATTTATTTTAGATTAAGAGAGAGAGAGAGGCAAGGGGAGGTGCAGAGGGAGAGGGAGAGAGAGAATCTCAAACAGACCTCCTGCTGAGCACAGAGCCTGATGTGGGGCTTGATCTCACAACCCTGAGGTCATGACCTGAGCTGAAATCAAGAGTTGGATGCTCAACCGACTGAGCCACCCAGGTGCCCCTTTGGGTTTTTTATGTATAAAAATAAGTTTTGGTGGGGCACCTGGCTGGCTCAGTCAGAAGAGCATGCCACTCTTGATCTCGGGGTCATGAGTTCAAGCCCCACACTGGGTGTAGAGATTACTAAAAATAAAAAGTAAACTTAAGAAATTCTAAAAGTAAGTTTTGTATCTTAAAAATAAGATATAAATATCTTAAAAATAAGTATCTTAAATATAAGATAACTCTTAGTGGATAGGGTGCGTAATAGGCCCTTCTCATGCAGAATGCTACCCTGTGGTTAGCAGTGATATACTGCGGTCCCACTGTGTTACACTGAAGAACCCCCGCAGAGCACGGCCCACACTGAACGTCATTTGGGGTCTAGTGTGATGGCGGCCAGAGCACAGCTTTCAAGTCTGTCTTGAGTTCAAATTCCAGCCTCACTATCATTTTTCATGAGTTACTTAACCACTCTGGGACTCCGTTTCTGGGTAATAATACATGCATCATAAACATTGTTGCGCCCGGGACGAAAAAAGATTAAGAACCACTGGACTAACGTGGGTATACTAGAGAGAGAATGGACAGTTCTCCCAAGGGGAGTTTCACAGATGTGAAACTGTAAAGTGCCTGGTGTATGGTAGGCACTCCATGAATATTAGTTTCCTTCTTTTCTTCAAATTATTATTCATTTGTGGCTTGCCTCTCTTTCTGTGTTACAGTACCGTAATGACTTAACATGCAGGAATAAAAAACACTCAGGGTCTGTTCTGTGTAATCACACTTGTGCAAGTGGGAACTTTAGTGAGAACGTGTTCGTTTATCTCCGTCACAGCTACGTGGGAGAGACAAGGGCACCTCCCTGGGCCCATCAAAAATGGCCTCCTTGATCCTGACGAAGAATACAGAGAGAATGCAGGTATTTCACCTACGATGTATACATGTATGCCAGCAACTAATTTGATTTGGCTTTCAAGGGTATGATGTGATCTGGAGGGGTAGTGATCCACAGTCCACAGTTTTACCTTCTAGGATTTGCTCCGCTCAGGAGAACGTCTGAGCCACCTGACCACCAAGGGACACAGCCCCACAAGGTGCCGCAGGATGGGAGGAATCCCACCTTGAGCAAAAAGCTTACCCTGGAGAATTTAGTTTCATTTTAGCAAACATTTGTTAGGCGGCTGTTATTTTGTAAGCCTGTGGCAGCAGCTGAGGTAACAGTGATAGTGAATAATGCAGCGGTTCTCAACCCTCGGAGATGTTAACAACAACCTGGGGTGCCGCCATCAGTCGTGAGGTACCTCATGTCCAGAGGTCCCAGAGATCATTCAATACCAATGTTTGTGAATGGTTTGCTTTTTTAAAAGAGTAAGTTAGAATGAGTTAGTATTTATCCCTCTAATAACATCTCTCTTGCTCATTTGCATTTGCATTTTCTCTCCTGAGAAGGAGGAAAAAGAGGTGGAGAAACAGCTAGTAAGCTGTCGAGTCAGCCCTGGGGAGTCTATGGGAGGGTGCCACTCACATGCGCCCGGGACGAAAAAAGATTAAGAACCACTGGACTAACGTGGGTATACTAGAGAGAGAATGGACAGTTCTCCCAAGGGGAGGTCCCTGCTGTATTCCCAAGTCCCAAGGTTCGGGACTTCTCAGATTGGTGCTCCCATTTACCCATCCGTATCTTATGGAGACCCTACAAGATGCGGGGCCCCTTGAGGACTTTTTTTTTTTTAAGATTTTATTTATTTGACAGAGAGAGACAGCGAGAGCAGGAACACAAGCAGAGGGAGTGGGAGAGGGAGAAGCAGGCTTCCCGCCGAGCAGGGAGCCCGATGTGGGGCTCGATCCCGGGACCCCGGGATCATGACCCGAGCCGAAAGCAGACGCTTAACGACTGAGCCACCCAGGCGCCCCCCCTTGAGGACTTTAAGACATGATCCCTCCCTTAAGGCAGCAATCCTCTAGGAGGGGTGGCAAGATAGAGTCCACTCACCATGACATCACAGAGCCTGGAGAGCAGTGGGAAGACAGGTGTAGGTAAATTCAAAGAGGATTTCTGTCCTGACAGGCAGGTGAGCCACAAGCTGCCCCCTCTCCTCGGAGGTATTCACTGCAGGACGTCCCCAGTTTGCTCAAGCCACATCCCACAGTTGGAACCTCTTAGGCTGCAACATGTAACCAGGGATTCAGTTAAACCCGACGTAGCAGGTGAATGCCATCCAGGCTTTTACGTTTGCCTCCATTTTCTTCCTCTTCTTTTTTTTTTTTTTTTTTAATATTTTATTTATTTGTTTAAGAGAGAGAGAGCATGAGCAGGGGGAGGGGCAGAGAGAGAAGTAGACTCCCGCTGAGCAGGGAACCTGACACGGGGCTCGATCCCAGGATCCCGGAACCATGACCTGAGCCAAAGGCAGACGAAGGCAGACGCTTAACCAACTGAGCTACCCAGGCACCCCCACCTCCATTTTCTGGCGGAGCATTTCTCTAGCAGAGACATAGGCATTTAACTCACAGACATAGATAAGCAGAGTCACAAACAGTGGGGCAGTCTCCTATCTTGTAGATTAAGTTCTCTTTGTGTAATGTCTCTAGAGAGTTTATGAAATGCAGTGGTTGAACTCAGGGCCATTAAGGACCTTTCTTCATCTCTCTGAAGGCCTAGGGCAAATGCTTGATTCACCTCTGCCCTGGAACCACATCAACTACTTTGTACTTTGGTATTTGGGGGGAAATGCAAATACTTCTAACTCCTTTTAAAACCAACCCCAACCCTAACTATAACTTTAGAAATCACAACCTAAAGTGATTCAACTTTTTATCTTGTTTGCACAGACAGAGAAGCCAGGATTCACAGTGTCATGCACTCCAAAGAGAAGCGCAAATCCCAGCCAAGAGCCGGTTCCAGATAGGAAGCCAAACTGGTCCAGGAACAGATATCCTGCCACAAAGAGAAGCCGCGCCACCATGACAGTGTACCCATCCTTGCACATATACACATACCCATAGGCTGCCATGTTTTGGGTCAGACACATTCTGTAATGAGGGGAGTTGTATGATTGGGAGCTTCGTTCACTTGCGGTATACTGTGTCGTGTGTTCATCATGCACTGACCTTACTACACCAGGGGCTCCCATTGCATGCAAGCCCTCACGATACATACCTCATGAATTAGATTACTTTTTTTTAAAGTAAATTTTATTATGATGTATAGAAAAGCTTCCTTTGTCAGAAATTGAAGTGTGTGCTCATGAACCTACAGCCCAGATACACATTTTAACCAGTAGACATTCTCTCTAAAATTATGTGCAAATCAATTTTAAGAGTTCAAATTCTATTTTAAACATATTCTGAGAGTGTGCTTTGTTCAAAAAAAGTCTTCCGTCAAAGCTTTCTAGCAATGAATGGTCAATGATTTATCAGGTTTGCTCATGCTAAGGTGTTACCACATAGAGAAAACAATTCATGTATTAGCCAGAGTTTAGTATGACATATATCATGTTCAACACGGTTACGTACATTTTTTAACCCACTGATTAAAATTCTTTCTCTCTAGCCAATTGTTTCCTTTGATCGGTTAACTGCATCACCTTACGTGAACAGGTGTTTTATATTTTTAGCTTTCTCTCGAGCAGCAAGCACAGCCTGCCAACTGCAGCCTGTCATGTCCACATGCTGGGGTCGTGTTGAAGAAGGGTCACTTGAGTTCATGCCAGGCCTCCTGTTTTTACTTTCCCCTGTTCCTATCACATCGGATTGAAAGTTTCCCGGTGTATTTTTCACTATCACTTGTAAACTCCGTCAGCCACCACCATGACCTGGATGACTAATGATTAGAACCACATGGCAACACAAATTTTAGTACAAGTCCAGTGTTTGTGCTTTTTTTTTTTAATATTTGATTTATTTGACACAGAGAGATCACAAGGAGGGGGGCAGGGCAGAGGGAGAGGGAGAAGCAGGCTCCTGGCCGAGCAGGGAGCCTGATGTGGGGCTTGATTCCAGGACCCTGGGATCATGACCTGAGCCGAAGGCAGACACTTAACCGGCTGAGCCACCTAGGTGTCCCTTTTTTTTTTTAATTAATAGACTTTATTTTGAGAACAGTTTTAGATTTACAGAGAAATTGAGGACACAGAACAGAGAATTCCCAAATACTGCCCACCCCACATCCTGCCTCACACACTGCATGAGTCTTTTTAAAGGTGATGATATCTGCTGAGCTCTTTTTTGTTTGTTTGGTTTGGTTTCTAATAGAGAATACTTCACGAACTTCCGTGTCTTCCTTCTGCAGGCCATGCTAATCTTCTCAGTATCTGTATCTACTTCAGTGTATGTGCTGCCAAAGGGAGCCTCTGCCCTTCTCCTATTCCATACCTTACTCACACCCTAAAACCTAAATTCACACCTGAAAACTCAGCATTTTAAGTATCTAGAAAGCACACAGCCAAAACCCCACTTTTTGTCCCAAAGAGGATATCTTTCAAGGACAAATCCCTAAACAGTTACAAACCGCTGAGGGCAAACCTTTGAAAGTTGTTCGGAAATACTTGTTTTTGCTTCAAATAATTTTGGATAAAGTTTATAAAAAGCACCCCAGTATGATGATATTTTTGGAATAAAAAATCAGAATGTGCAGGGGCACCTGGGTGGCTCAGTCGGTCAAGCCTCCGACTCTTGAATTCAGCTCAGGTCCATGATCTCAGGGTCGTGGGATTGAGCCCCGTATCGGGCCCCACGCTCAGCTCAGAGTCTGCTTGTCTCTGTCCCTCTGCTTCTCCCCCCATCTCATGTGCACTCTCTCTAAAATAAATTTAAAAATAAAATCTTAAAACATAAATAAGTTAATCTTTAAAAAAATCAGAATATGTGATCAGATTCTTCCCCCAAACTTACAAGATTTATTTTTCATAAAACATGCCCTTTTATATTCAACACTGAGGATTTTATGGTCTGAGATGATTGGTAAGAGTGAGTTGGCAACAATGTATAGAAAAGAATCATAAAATAGTTATTGTACTTCATCCATTAAACTATTTGGAGTAATGGAGTGATGAAATTTTGCCTGCTTAAGCAATCAAGATCTGTGGAGTTATGATCATGGGCAGAGGGGGAGGGAGAGGGAAAGGGAGAGAATCTCAAGCAGACTCCACGCTCAGCACAGAGCCCAACACGGGACTTGATCTCAGGACCCTGAGATCATGACCTGAGCCGAAATCAAGAGTCGGACGCTTAACTGACTGTGCCACCCAGGTGCCCCTTTAAGTACTTTTTTTTTAAAAGATTTTATTTATTTATTTGACAGAGAGAGACAGGGAGAGAGGGAACACAAGCAGAGGGAGTGGGAGAGGGAGAAGCAGGCCTCCCACAGAGCAGGGAGCCCGATGCGGGGCTCGATCCCAGGACCCTGGGACCATGACCTGAGCCGAAGGCAGACGCTCAACGACTGAGCCACCCAGGCGCCCCCCTTTAAGTACTTTTTGAAAGTAAAAAACTTCCTGAGATGGGGGCAGGGGGGAAGCTTCCTGAGATGTGGTTTGGATGCTCAGATATTGAAGGGGCAAAAAGGAGAGAATCCACGCAGTCCAGGCACAGCCTCCACATCTGGTAGTCACCCAAACGTGGTGTGGCTCAAGTTGAGCCCTGCTCAGCTCACAGGCCTGCAAAGGAGCAGCTATGTGTTTTCTTTAGAAGAGAGGCAAGCTTTCCTGCTCCGGTGATTAGGGAGAAGTGACCCACCCGGCATTTATATGCAGCAGGGTCTGGCAGTCAGAGTGCCTGTCATTTCTCATTGTGCTTTTTTTTTTTTTTAATATTTTATTTATTTATTTGACAGCACAAGCAGGGGGAGTAGCAGGCAGAGGGAGAGGGAGAGAGAGAATCAGGCTCCCCGCGGAGCAGAGAGCCTGATGCGGCGCTCGATCCCAGGACCCGAAAGCAGATGCTTAACCGACTGAGCCACTTAGGTGCCCCTCATTGTGCTATTGGTAGGAGGCTGAGAGGGGTGCCTCTAGCTGGAAACTTTAAAATGACAAACTAAGATGATTGATTCTGTGTGGACATAACAAATCTCCTGCTGCAGGACAAACAACCCAAAGCATCTTGATCACTAAGAGTGAATCGTGAGAATGGAATCAGGGAAAAGTGGAAAAAAGCATTTTAGTCAGGTCAGAGGCCAAGATCAACTTGACATTCAACAGTTGTCGACAAAGGTTAGGGTCGGGGGGCAGTGCCTGGCAGGCTTAGTCGGTAGAGCATGCGACTCTTGACCTCAGGGTCCTGAGTTTGAGCCCCACGTTGGGCATAGAGATTACTTAAGATATACACATATTACTTAAAATATATACATATTTTTTGAAGGGAAAAATAATGCATTTCTTTTTTTTTTTTTAAGATGTTATTTATTTATTTAACAGAGAGAGACACAGCGAGAGAGGGAACACAAGCAGGGGGAGTGGGAGAGGCAGAAGCAGGTTTCCCGCTGAGCAGGGAGCCTGATGCGGGGCTCGATCCCAGGTCCCTGGTATCATGACCCGAGCCAAAGGCAGACGCTTAACGATTGAGCCACCCAGGCGCCCCAAAACAATGTATTTCATACTCTGTTTTCTTTATAAATCAAATGCATAGTCACTGATAGCATTTTTTAAGATTCAAGATGGATTTCAGGTGAGCATATTTTCTTTAGCAGTCTTACTTTTGGGACCATGTGGTCACAACTGAGGTCCTCAGTCCTCAACTGCTCTCAGTGGAGAGCACCTCCACTGTCTTTGGAGAAGTGACAACACCTCTTGAAAGTGGCAGAAACACGTCCAAACAGGTAAGGTGAGGACAGTAAGCATTCCCCTTAAGTTTCTGATGGAACATTAGATACAGGAACTCTGTATGGACATAGAGGCTCCTTGAAAAAAAAAAAATAGAGGTTGGTTTTGGTTTTGGTCATTAAAAAGGTGCAAGGATTTTGGAGAGCTCCTAGTACCTGGCCACTCTGATTCTACCGGTGATCTCCGGTTTAGTTATGTTGTCCCCAGTGTTGATCCCAGCGTTCAGCAAAAATGCCACACAAAAGGCTCTGCTTCACAGAAATAGAACTGCTACTTCTGGTTTTCCAGGCTGTTCTCAGACTAGTTCTGCTTTCATTACCTAGAATAGCAGAGATGTTTCCAGAGCTCAGAGACATGGCACCTTCTGCACAGGATGCCTTTGACACCACAAGCTTACTCTGTCCTTTAAACTACAAAGGCAAACTGTAAGGCATGGCTAGGTTTAGCTGAGCTACATTCCATCAGAGACCTTTCTATTTCTTAGTGGAATATTCCTGGGGAAGATAAGCCCGCCTCTGTTAATGCTTGCTGAGGCCCAGCATCTCTGTCCCCTTTTCCTCACCCTGATGCTGCCTGACCAAATAAAAGGAAGCTCCGAATTAATTTTCCCCTTTAAGTGGGTTCCAACGTAACTTTGTGCAGCTCATGGTCTTCGAGAAACAAGCTTCCTTGTGAAACTGGGTTGAGAAAAGCATTGTTTTAATTAGTACATCTACAGACAAAGCTCTGGTGACAAAGCATACACCACATGTCCAGAGCAGTGCTTGCTTTAATAAGAGTCAAAAGAAAGGAAGATACACAAGAATACAGAATGAAAGAACGCTACTAGGAAAGTCGGGCTCCCTGGGATCCTTCTTCCCTAAGATATGCGCTCTTCTCACCGATTCATCCATCAAAAAGAATGCCCCGAGCAGTGACCGACACGTGGGAACACCATTCCTGCCCCTGTACTTCAAACCCAGGTAGGAAACCAAGACTCGCTCTGCGCTACAACAAACCAGTCAGGAAGACATTCTGCTAGCTTCAGAACATGGTGGTGCGTTAAGGAGAGCCACCAACTTAAACTTAAAGCCCCTGGGTCTGAACCCCACCCAGGCTGGTGGGGGAGGAGGTGTGGACCTGTTTCCTGCCCTTAAAGTGGTAAAATAATCTCCAAGGTCTCTTCATTTTTACAAAATCACATTTATTTGAACACTTCTCACAGCTGTTGATCAGACACTACTGTGCCCGAGACAGCCTCCCTCTTCAGCCCGGGCCAGGGTGGTCTTCTCTCTCAGCCTCTGCTCCTTGGGGTAACAAAGGTTCTTCAGCCCCTTCCATCTTGCCTCCAGCCAGATTTGGTCCAAGCCATCTCTCCTCCCAGTCCCCTGAACTGGCTACTACTAGACCGTGGGATTCAGTGACCAGCAATTACTTCAATAAACCCCTTCGCAGCCCAGCCCACGTCCCAGTGACTCTTTCTCCCTCTTGGCTTCACTTCCTCCCCCATTCAGCCCAGACTGCAGGGCACATATGTCAACCACTCTCTTGCCAGCACCCCGGAGTCCTCGCTCTCTGTCCTTCTGCCACATCCACCTGGTAGTTCCCCAATGTTGGATCAGTCTAGCCATCCCAACCATCTGTCTTCTCTACTCCTACACCCAGGCTGTCAAGATGGCTGCAGGAAAACATGCCCTCAAGTGAACTGGGGCCACTGCTCATGGATCCCCTCCAGCCTCTGAAATTAACTTCCTGCTTCTGAAACTGAAGTTCCCTCAGCCTCCCCCTTGCAGGGCTATTTCACACCCCCTTCATTTCCTCAAGGGCTCTGCCCCTCCTTATTACCATCACCCTGCCAGCTAACAACCTTGCTAGGAGGTGGTGGTGAAGAAGGTGCTGGTGGGGTGCGCTGGTGGGGTGGGGTAGGAACAGAAATTCAACCAAGTTCTGAACTATCTTTGGTAGGTTTGTTTATGTGCTGGTATTAGCAAAATGATTCTGAAACTCTTTTAGATGTATTATATGACTGAGCAAATGAATACAGGAGTTGATGTTAAGAGTCGGGGTTCTCAAGCTGGAAGAAGAAACACACATATTTCATGGAGGGAAACAAGAAAAACTGTGACAATGGATTGGAATTGGAGACATCAGTGTGGACTCATGATTTCTAGAATATGTATAGGTGAGTACATTCATATGTGTATATATACATGTATGCATGTATATTCAGCTCTGTCTGCTAAAAGGGCCTAAAATCACATTCCACTCCATTAGCAATAAGCACATTTTGCCCTGAGATCTTGTTCTCTAATACCATTCCCATCTAAAAGGAATCACGTTTTTGTTTTTTTTTTTAAAGATTATTTATTTGAGAGAGGTGGGGAAGGGCAGAGAGAGGGAGAAAGAGTCTTAAGCAGATTCCGAGTTGAGCACAGAGCCCAACACAGGGCTTGATCCCATGATCCTGAGATCACGACATGAGCTGAAACCAAGAATCGGTCGCTTAACCAAGTGAACCACCCAGGCGCCTTGGAATCAGGGTTTTTTTAGAGAAATGGCTGATTCCAGGGCTGGGGCATTGTAGATATGAGATGAGGAGCCTGGAACATTGTGTTAATGCCAAAAAGAAAGTACTTAAAAAAAAAAAAGTAGGAGGCATGTCACAGGATAAAGGAGCCAGCTTTGAAGGGGCTGCCAGGAGCCAAATCTGGGATATTAGGCACCAAAATGATTAAGGCATTAATAAATTATACCCCATTGAAAAAAATCAGAATCAATGAGTTCATGTCCTGAAAGAGGAGAGAAAGGAGGGCTCTTGCTCAAGTGGAATGACACTGAGAGCCAAACAGGGGGTCTGGGGGAAGGAGTTTTGTAGCCATCACAGTGAAATAGACAAGAATCATCCATGAAGGCTAAATTTAGGAGGAAACATGATGAGGAGCAGGATGAGGTTTTCCTTCTTTTTTTTTTTTTTTAAGATTTTATTTATTTATTTGAGAAAGAGAGAGAGAGCACGAGAGGGGGAGTGGGAGAGGGAGAAGCAGGCTTCCCGCCGAGCAGGGAGCCCGACAGGGGACTCGATCCCAGAACTGAAGGATCATGACCTGAGCCGAGGGCAGTTGCTTAACCAACTGAGCCACCCAGGCGCCCAGGATGAGGTTTTATTTATTTATTTATTTATTTATTTATTTATTTATTTATTTATTTATTTATTTATTTTCAGGATGAGGTTTTAAAGTGTCCACTCAGGGGGCGCCTAGGTGACTCAATTGGTTAAGTGTCTGACCTCAGGTCGTGGTCTCAGGGTCCTGGGGTCAAGCCCTGCATCATGTCAAGCTCCCCACTCAGCAGGGGGTCTGCTTTTCCCTCTTCCTCTGCCCCTCCCCCTACCCTCATGTTCTCTCGCCCTCTCTCTCTTAGATAGATAGATAGATAAATTAAATCTAAAGTGTCCACTCAAATTGCTTGTTAGTTGAAAGGGAAAAGATACTATGAAATGGAGAAATTGGATGCACTTTGACAGAGTGACCACTGAGGGGCAGAAAGACATCAAGTGCCTTCTGATGTGATGCTTGAGAAGGATGTGTCACTTATGTAGTGTTCTGGTCAGAAATGCATACACTGAATCTGATCAGGAAGAAACATAAGGCAAAGCCAAAATAAGGAACATTCTACCAGAAATTAGGATGTAGACTCTGGCATCGGAATTCCTGGGCTCAAATGCTAAGCTCCACTAGCTCTGTGACCGTAGGAAAGTTACCCTCACAGACTCCATCTCCTCATCTGTAATCAGGATCACTAGCAGAACCCACCTTTCAGGGGAGTTGGGAGGACGGGATGGAAAAATGCGCACAACGCAGAGTGCCCTACATACAGAACGCACTGGGGAATGGTTAGCGCCACCCTGGCTTCCTTCCCTTTGTTCTCAGAGAAAAAAAGTGCCCAGCTAGGGTTTAAGGCTAATTTTCAATTCCATCTCCCCCCGTTATCTTCTCAAACTTTCTGCATTGCTTTATCCCTTCTTCCATTTGTCTCCCTCTTTACCAGCAACTTCCCTGTAGCCTAAAAACATACCAAGCCTCTACCATCTTTCAAGAAAACATAAAATCTTCGACCATTCCTTACCATCTCCACTGCCTCCCACCCAAAGCTCTCCCCTCCCTTCATAAAAACCACCATTGATTAGAGGCCTGCTATGCACCAGAAACTTTACCCTACATGGCAGAGAGCCATGATATGCATTTCACAGATGAGAAAATTTGGGCTGAGAGAGGATTTGAACCTAGATCTGCCTCATACTAGAACTGTCCAGTTAGGTGGCCACGGAGCACTTGAAATGGGACTGGTCCAAACTGAGATGTGCGGTAGATGTAAATACATACCATATTTCAAAGACTTTGTACAAGAAAAAAAACACTGTAAAAGATTTCATTGATATCTTTATATTGATTATGTGTTGAAATAATTTGGGGGTATTTCAGGTGAAATAAAATATATTAATAAAATTAACTTTGGGGGCTCCTGGGTGGCTCAGTCGGTTAAGCGTCTGCCTTCGGTTCAGGTCATGATATTGGGGTCCTGGAATCGAGCCCCAAGTTGGGCTCCCTGCTCAGTGGGGAGTCTGCTTCTCCCTGGCACCATCAGGGATCCGGGCCTTACTGTCTTCCAGCTCTGCCACCTTTGGTGCCAATTTGGTCCAACTTTGTTGGCTGCATAGCAGTAGCAGATCCAGGCAAAGCACCACATTTAACAATGCCCAGCACTAGAGAACATTCTTTTTCTTTTCTTTAATAACCTCTTTTGTTTGGAACAATTTTTGATGTATAGAAAAGTCACAGGGGCACGTGGCTGGCTCAGTCGGTGGAGCAGGCGACTCTAGATCTCGGGGTTGTGAGTTTGAGCCCCATGTTGGGTGTAGAGATTACTTAAAAATAAATCCTTCTTTTTAAAAAAAGATTTGATTTATTTATTTGAGAGAAAGAGTGAGAGAGCATGAGCAGGAGGGAGGGGTAGAGAAAGAAGCAGACTCCCTGCTGGGCAGAGAGCCCGATGAAGCACTCGATCCCGGGACCCTGAGATCATGACCTGAGCCAAAGGCAGCCGCTTAACCAACTGAGCAACCCTGGTGCCCTTAAAATAAACTCTTAAAAAAAAAAAAAAGTCACAAAGATAATAGAGTTCCCATATACCCCTCACTCTTCAGTTTCCCCTAATATCATCATCTCCCATTACTGTGGCCCATTTGTCAAAATCAGGAAAACATCAGTAATTACTATTAACTAAACTCCAGACTTTGTTCAGACTTCACCACTTTTTCCTTTAAAGTCCTTTTTCTTGGGGCGCCTGGGTGGGTCAGTCATTAAGCATCTGCCTTTGGCTGAGGTCATGATCCCAGGGTCCTGGGATTAAGCCCTGCATCGGGCTCCCTGCTCAGCAGGAAGCCTGCTTCTCCCTCTCCCACTCCCCCTGCTTGTGTTCCCTCTCTCGCTGTCTCTCTCTGTTAAGTAAATAAATAAAATATTGAAAAAAAATAAAATAAAACAGAAGTGATGAATACTTTCTTAACATGATAAAACATAACTATTTTCAATTCAAAAACTAGCATCATGTTCACTGGGAAGCACGAGAAGTATTCTCATTAAAGTCAGAAACACAAGATGTCCACTGTTACCATTATTACTTAATATCGTTCTGGAGTTAATATCCAATTTAATTAAACAAATAAGCTAAAGAAATAAGTATTTATTTCTAGAAAAGGGGGTAATAGTAAAATTAATATTTGCAGATGATATAATTTAATACTTGGAAAACCCATGAGAATCAACTGAAAAACAACTACAAACAAAAAGAATTCAGCGATTCACCTATGTACAACGTTTATATACCAAAAAATTACTTTCATATATATAAGCAGCCAATTAGGAAATACAATGGAGGGGTGCCTGGGTGGCTCAGTCGGTTAAGCGTCTGCCTTCGGCTCAGGTCATGATCCCAGGTCCTGGGATCGAGCCCCACATCGGGCTCCCTGCTCAGCGGGGAGCCTGCTTCTGCCTCTCCCACTCCCCCTGCTTGTGTTTCCTCTCTCGCTGTGTCTCTCTCTGTCCAATAAATAAATTAAAAAAAAAAAAAAAAGGAAATACAGTGGACTGAAAGACCCCATTTACAATAGCCATCTAAAACAATGTGACACTTAGGGGGCCTGGGTGGCTTAGTCGGTTGAGCATCTGATTCTTGGTTTCGGCTCAGGTCATGGTTTCCCGGTCAGGTTGTGGGATCAAGCCCCAGGTCTGACTCCGCGCTCAGCACAGAATATGCTTGAGAGATTCTCTCTCTCTCCCTCCCCCTCTATCCCTCCCCAGTGCTTGTGGGCATTTGCTCTTTCTCTCTCAAATAAATAAATAAAATCCAAAAAAATGTGACACTTAACCAGAATGTGAAATCAGAAATGTGAAATGTCCAAAAGAAGAAAAAAGTTAAATGCCAGGAACACAAAAGTGTTGACATATGGAAATATTCTTGTATGTAAGACTAAATGTCATGAATATGTCAATTCTCTTTAACTTCAAATGCTAATTTCATGTGAATTTAAATTTCAAGCAAAAATACTAATTAAAAAATTTGTTAGGGCAAGCTTATTTTGAAGTTCAAGTGAAAAAACTGAAAAAGCTGGAAAATTCTGGAAGCAAAGAATAATGAGAGACTGGCCTTACCAGATATTAAACCATAGCCTCCAATATTTAAAACAGTTTGGTATTAGGTTATAAATAGATAGATAGATCAATGAATCAGAAAGTCCAACAATAAGAAACAAAGAAGTGCAATGAAGAGAGAAGAGTTACAACCATAAGAAGGAAAGGAAGGAAGGAAGGAAGGGAGGGAGGGAGGGAGGGGAGGGGAGGGGAGGGGAGGGAAAGAAAGCCCAGCAATAGAACACAGTGCTTTAAAAATTGTATATAATTAAGGGCCACTTCAAATCAGTAAGGAAGAATTCTTCATTAGAGTTTTTGGTAGCAGGGCGCCTGGGTGGCTCTGTCCTTAAGCGTCTGCCTTCAGCTCAGGTCACGATCCCAGGGTCCTGGGATCGAGCCCTGCATTGGGCTCTCTGCTCGGCGGGAGGCCTGCTTCTCCCTCTCCCACTCCCCCTGCCTGTGTTCCCTCTCTCACTGTGTCTCTCTCTGTCAAATAAATAAAATCTTAAAAAAAAAAAAAAAAGAGTTTTCGGTAGGGATGCCTGAGTGGCTCAGTTGGCTGAGTGTCCAACTCTTGATCTCAGCTCAGGTCTTGATCTCAGGATCATGAGTTCAAGCCCTGCACTGTTCTCCACACTGGGCATGGAGCCTACTTAAAATAAATAAAAAAAAAAAAATCGAGTTTTGGGAACATGTATATAGATATTTGGGGAGAAAATCAATATATACCAAAGTAAATTGCAGGTGAATCCAAAGTTTAGATAGATAAAGTAAACCCATATAATACTTGGATAAACTATTAAAGAATTTAAAATATATAGAGAAGTCTATAAATATATGAGGGCTCTAAAAAGGATGTTTGAAACAAAATATGCTTAATATTCAAACTGTGCATTCTTATGGTGTGTGTGTATGATTGTGTTCTTGTCATTGTTAAGATTAGGTACGCTGACACCAGGGCATTTCAATCTCAGCACTATAGACATCTGGGTCAAATGATTCTTCGTTGGGGTGCCCGAGGGCTCCGTTGGTTAAGGGTCTGACTCTTGATCTCAGCTCAGGTCTTGATCTCAGGGTTATAAGTTCAAGTCCCATGTTGGGCTCCATGTTGCCCATGCCCAGCATGGAGCCTACTTCAGAAAAATTTTTTTCAGGGGCGCCTGGGTAGCTCAGTCATTGGGCATCTGCCTTCAGCTCAGGTCATGATCCCGGGGTCCTGGGATCAAGCCCCGCATTGGGCTCCCTGCTCCATGGGAGGCCTGTTTCTCCCTCTCCCACTCCCCCTGCTTGTGTTCTCTCCCTCGCTGTGTCTCTCTCTGTCACGTAAAAAAATAAAATTAAAAAAAATTTTTTTTTCAATAATAATTCTTTGTTGTAGTAAAAGGGGCTTTACAGACATATTAAATTACTGATCTTGAGACAAAAAGATTATCCTGGGTTACCCGAGTGAGTCCTAAAACACCAGGTCCTTATAAAAAGGAGGCAGGAAGATCAGAGTCAGAAGAAGGAGCTGTGATGAAGAAGAGGTTGGATCGATGGAGGAAGGAGCCATGAGCCAAGGAATACAGGCAGCCTCTAGAAGCTGGAAAAGACAAAGAAACAGATTCTCCCCTGGAGCCTCTAGAAGCAATACAGCCTTGGCAACAGCCTGATTTTAGCCCTGTAAGACTTATTTCAGACTTCTGACCTCCAGAACTGGAAGATAATAAATTTGTGTCATTTCAAGCCACCAAGTTTGTGATAATATAACAGCAATAAGAAACTAATACGGCACCAGTACATTACATAATAACTCTCACAGCAGTGTTGTGGGAAGAAATACGATACTGCTTCCCCTGCCCGGGGGTCATTTACCCTTTCTGCCCCTCAACCTGCCCCTGGGGCCCAACAAGGTGTCACCACTTTTTCAGCCTCTCTCACGACTCCATTTGCCTTTCCTTTGATTTCAGCACCTCAATTTCCCTCCCCCTCAACCCTTCCCCTCGGCTGCCCCCACTCATGTGCGCTCGCTCTTTCTCTCTCAAATAAATAAATAAACTCCAAAAAAGGGTGACACTTAACCAGAATGTGGGGGGAGGGAGAGAGAGACTCTCTCAAGCACACTCCGTGCTGAGCACAGAGCCAGACCTGGAGCTTGATCCCATGACCCGGAAACCATGACCTGAGCCGAAAACAAGAACTGGATGTTCAACCAACTGAGCCACCCAGACTTTCCAAGTGTCACATTGTTTTAGATGGCTATTATAAATAGGGCCTTTTACTCCACTGTATTTCCTAATTGGCTGCTTATATATATGAAGGATTTTAATTTGGGGATATATAAACATTGTACATAGCTGAAGACAGACTTAACCAACTAAGCAACCCAGGCGCCCCTAAAGATTTTATTGTTAAGTAATCTCTACTCCCAATGTGGGGCTCAAACTCACAACCCCGAGATCAAGAGTCGCATGCTCCACTTACTGAGCCTGCCAGGCGCCCCTTGACTTATTCCTCTCACCACTTGAATATGGATCACCAAACTACAACTCCCCATATTGAACTCTATCAGGGAACACCACTCATTCAGATCATAGTCTCTGTGAGTTGCACAGTACACAGCTCGGGCAGCTGCGTATAACAACCCTATACCTTTTGCACTTTGCTTATCTATGCTACTGACTTCAGTTCCCTTTCTGCAGATTCTCCCAAAACTTTATGGGTAGCTTCTGCTTTGCACCACTGGAGAATATGGTAGAGCACCCTGCATTCCCCACCCACCCATCCTTGCAAGAAGCTCTTTACCTCTCAGTGCCCACAAGCATCAGTGGGGCAGACAATGGATATTTTCTTGGCACCATTAACGCACAAAATCAAGAAAAAAGAGTACTCTCGGTAGATGGTCTCTATTGGTAATTAATCATTGTCTGGTTAGACACTATTGTTAGTTATCAAATGTATTGATGTCTAAATAATTTCTGGATTTAGTTAGAAGCAACGTGTAAGTTTCTTGTAATTCTAAAAGCTACAATTTAATATATATATGCATATATATATGTTAAAGATTTTATTTATTTATCTGAGAGAGAGAGAGAGTGAGCACGAGCAGAGGGGAGGGGCAGAGGGAGAAGCAGACTCCCCGCTGGGCAGGGAGCCCGATGCGGGGCTTGATCTTAGGACCCTGAGATCATGACCTGAGCAGAAGGCAGACACTTAACTGACTGAGCCACCCAGGCACCCCTACAATTTAATATATTTTTGTGAGCCAAGCTGCATAGGCATATTATTTCATTCAATCCTCACAACTGTTGGAGTAGACATTACTATACTTATTTGTCTAAGAAGATTCAAAGATGTCCTGTGACTGCCTACCATCACATAGTTAATAACTGGTAGAAATGGAATTTAGACCAGGTCTATTAGCCTTCAAAGACCATGCTCCTTCTGGCTTTATAAACTGCCCCCCAGTACCACCTAGCACCATGCTGAGTACAGGATAATAATAATTAAAACTATTTCAGGGGCGCCTGGGTGGCTCAGTTGGTTGAGTGAACAACTCCTGATTTTGGCTCAAGTCATGATCTCAGGGTCCTGAGATGGAGCTCTGAGTCAGGCTGTGCTCAGTGCAGGGTCTGCTGAAGATTCTCACCTTTCCTTTACCCCTCTCCCCTTGCTCATGCTTTTTTTCTCTCTCTAAAAACAAAAAAACAAAAAAAAAACCCAACTGTTTCAATATACAGTTTTTTAAAAATCTTAAACTATACATAATTCCACTTGCCAATCAATAATAACCCTGAGGGGGCGCCTGGGTGACTCAGTCGGCTAAGTGTCCGACTCTTGATTTTGGCTCATCTCATGATCTCCGGTGGTGAGACTGAGCCCTGCCCTCTGACGCCAGAGTCGGCTTGAGATTCTCTCCCTCTCCCCACGGCCCCTCAAAGAAAGAAAGAAAGAATCCTGAGAGGTAGGTAGTAGTGTTATCCTTAGATACAAAAACTGAGTAACAGAAGATAAAATGTTTTCTGAATCATTTAGCTACAAAGGAGAGCCAGGAACCAAATGCAAGTCTTCTCTAGGTACTTCATTCTCTGAGCCATGCTCCGCCTCCGTAAGTGTTGTTTGCTACAGAACATGTGAACTAGAGGCTGAAGGGTTAAGGACAATGCCCTTTTCCTTTTGCCTTTAATAGCCTGTAGCCTCCAGGGCACTGAAGTATTTGTTCATTCATGCAATATTTACTGAGCACCTAGTATGTGCCAGGCGCTGAATAGACAACAGTGAACAAAGGCTGTCCCAGTTCCTGAACTCACAGAGCTTGTATTCTGGTGGAAGACACAAATAATTTCAGACAATAAGTGCCAGCGGACGATATGGTAGAAAATAAAGGGCAGGTAAATTTAAATAGAGGTCAGAGAAGCCATTTCTGAGAAGGTGACATTAATTGAATGAATGAAGAGCAAGCCCCTAATGAGTTCATTGTTCGATATCAGACTTAACTAGTTTATATTGGCCATTAGGTTGTTTATGGTTCCGAAAACCCTTGTACCTTATGTTGCAAATGCCCAAAGGGCAAGTGGTAGAGGCAAAGCATAACTAAGAACTCTCTTCAATTCTTTTATATTCCTCTGACCTTGCCTTTTGCTGTCAGGGTCACACCCCCCATTGCCACGCCCATTCTTCTCCAGCGGACGCTCCTGGCCTGCGCAAGCGCAAGAGAAACTGCCATTCCTAGTGGAGGGCGCAGATCCCACTATAGAACGCATGCGCCCCTGGCCCGTAAGCCCCGCCCCTACCCCCGCGCGGGCTCGCGAGCGCCTGCCGTTTCTCGGGGCGGGGCGGTGGGCGGGGACTGGGCGAGGAGGCGCGCGCCGGTGCGTGCGTGCGCGCGCGCCGCGGGCGGGCCAGTGAAGCCGGCGGCCCTGGCACGTGATCCGGGAGCGGCTTGGTCGCTTAGTGGCTCGGTCTGTCTGTCCGTCCGCGGGTGCCATCATGGCGGATGCGGCCAGTCAGGTGCTCCTGGGCTCCGGCCTCACCATCCTGTCCCAGCCGCTCATGTACGTGAAGGTGCTCATCCAGGTATGAGTCGTCGCCATCCCCTTCCCCGCTTGGCGCCTTGTTCAGTCGCCGCTGCCCTCGGCGCTTGGCGATCGGCTCCAGCCTTCCCGGGCCTTCAGTCCCCTGAGATGCTGCTCCTTCCCTGCTGCCCCTTCCTTCCCCTTAGGGACAGCTTCCACTGCCCGTGGCTCATTCCACTGCCCGTAGGCCTTGCCCAGGTCTCGCCCCCTGCCAAGCGGGGAGGCCCGATCCTTTCCCCGTAGCCAACTGCCGTCCTGCCCTTCCCGTCCTGGTGGCTCCTCTGAACTTTGCTTTTTCTTCCCGGAGGTTGATCCTGGCCAGTTGCCACCACGAGCTTCCCAACCCTCCCCTCCTGCCCCTCTGAAATCAGCATTCACCTCCTCCGCCGCCCCAAACGCAAGACAGAAAATGTGTTAAAGACAAATTTGAAATTCGAAGGGACCAACACTTTATTAGCTCTTTTTTTCTTTAATTTTTATTTGCAGCTGTTACTGCTGCTATTCTGTTCCGAGATTTTAGCACCAGATACCCAGGTAAACACAAGGAGCTCATTCAGAAGTGATAATGAAGTGGTTGCTGATTCAAATTTCGGAAGGATTCACTGAGCTCACTGAGCGCTCACCCAACAGCGGCCCATGTGGCTCATGACCCTGAAAATCGCATCTGTCTGAGCTGGAAATAGTTCAGATGAAAGAGTTCAAGCATTTAATGTTAGTTTCTCATCTACTGTGAAATAATCCTTAAATGGTATTTTATATTCACAGGCAAGTAAGCCAGGTTTTAACTGATGATGATACACTATTTGATAGTATTTTCAGTTGCCTTTCTAGAATTCCCTGTGATGGGCATGTCATTCATTTTTTTTAAACCTTTTTTGAGAGTTGACATAATTATGTTATGCATAGTACCAAGGAAGGAGCAGTTGTTAGAACCTCTGTCCTCTCCTGTCCTGCCTTTCTGTCAAAAATATGCAAGTTGCTAGGGAGAGCCACATTTCTTATTCTTGAGTTGATGCTTCTCCAAAATGTGTGTTGCTTGGTTGACCCATTGGATTCAGATTCCATATGTAAAACGCTACTATAAAAGAAATTTTAACTAAGAACAAAGACTTTGATTGAAATGTGCTGTGACGTCTCAAACAGAATTGGCACATTTGTAGCTAGATTGTGTCTTGAGGTGACGTTTCACAGTAAAACTGATATGAGCCCATTACTCAGAACTTCTTGAGGAGGCAAGGGTTTTCTAGTGACATTTAGAGCTCTTGCCTCAAAAAATTCAAATATCCTTAACCCTGTTGCCAAGTGTCTTAAGGGTTTTGGTGTAATTTCCAAATACTCAGTTTTAAAAATAGTGGTATGGTAACACTTTGAAGAAGCTCAGTCAGAAGTTATTTAATTGAACAGGTTAAGAATCATGGCAATAGAGGGTCAAAACCAAGTCCTATGGCATTCATTCTCTCAAGTTTCCTTTTAGTACTAAAAATGCTGAATATATTGTAAAAATAAATGATAATCATTAACTCTAAAGTGGCCTTCATTAGATTGTTAATGACAATCTGCTTGTTTAACATGGATTTAACTTATAATTATTTCCCACATGAATTATCCAGCTCTCTCTGCATTTGCCTTTTGAGTGTTTCATCTTCCTAGCCAAATACAAAGTTGATGGTGGCTTAGGGGCACCTGGGTGGCTCAGTTGGTTAAGCAACTGCCTTCAGCTCAGGTCATCATCCTGGAGTCCCGGGATCGAGTCCCACATTGGGCTCCCTGCTCAGCGGGGGGTCTGCTTCTCCCTCTGACCCTCTTCCCTCTCGTGCTGTTTCTCATTCTCTCTCTCTCAAATAAATAAAATCTTAAAAAAAAAAAAAAGTTGATGGTGGCTTAGTCTGTTTTGTCCAAATATAAAAAATGCATTTGGGGCGCCAGGCTGTCTCGGGTATAAGCGTCTTTTGATCTCCCAGTTGTGAGTTCAAGCCCCACATTGGGCATAGAGATTATTAAAAAAAAAAACAAAAAAAAACCCCACAATGTGTTAGAGGGGCACCTGGGTGGCTCAGTCAGTTGGGTATCCCAACTCTTGGTTTGGCTCAGTTTGTGATCTCAGGGTCATGAGATTGAGCCCTGCGTCAGGCTCCATGCTCAGTGCCAAATCTGCTTGAGATTCTCCCTCTGCCCCTGCCTCCCTCCCCCCACCCCAGCACATACACTCTGTCTCTTTCTCTAAGATAAACAAATCATTTTTTTAGGGACACCTGGGTGGCTCAGGCGGTTGAGTATCTGCCTTCAGGCTCAGGTCATGATCCTGGGGTTCTGGGATCAAGTCCCACATTCGGCTCCTTGCTCAGCGGGGAGCCTGCTTCTCCCTCTGCCTGCTGCTCTCCCTGCTTGTGCTCTGTCTCTCTCTCTCTGTCAAATAAATAAATACAATCTTTTTTTCTTTTTTAAAAAAGTGTTAGATTTTCTTTAGAAAATATTTTTGATACTCCTTAGTATAACTGTAACTTTCCTAACACAAAAGTTGCCTTATTTTATTTTCAGTTTTATATTAGTCTATCTCAGCTACATATTTTACTTTGTAGAATTTGAACCAAAAGAAAGCTTGGAGTTTATTGAGACTAGTCTTATCAGTTGATATAATAAGAAACTGACAAGGATGATACTTCATCATTGCCTTGGAAAATATACACTGCATTTTCACTGGGGTTAAAAATTATAACCTTGCAATCAAGACATTTTGGGGAATATTGCTTAGTATTAATATATTCTCTTGTTTTTAAAGGTGGGATATGAGCCTCTTCCTCCAACAATAGGACGAAATATTTTTGGGCGGCAAGTATGTCAGCTTCCTGGTCTCTTTTGTTATGGTAAGTGTTTTTGATTTATTTGGAATTTGGAGGACATTGAGGACGGTGCTAGGTAGGCAGGAGTTTTGGAAAGAAAAGATATAGAAAGCCTGTTGACATGAAATTTCTGTGTAACCATTTCTTACAGCTAGAATTTAAATCTCTGACTTGTGTTCTCAGCTCAGCACATTGCGAGCATCGATGGGAAGCGTGGGTTGTTCACAGGCTTAACTCCAAGACTGTGTTCAGGTGTCCTTGGAACTGTGGTCCATGGTAAAGTTTTACAGGTAAGAAAATCAAGTAATCTTCCCATAGATTTAGATTACCTTTTAAGCACAGTTTGTTCTACTGACCAAGAGCAATTTCAAAGATATATTTATGACCATGTCCTTTCTTCCTCTTGAAAAGATTTACTTCAAATACCCATTCATAATTCTTCCCTGGGATGCAAGGGGAATTTGTATAAAATGAGGTGATAGATTTTGATCTGCAAGCCTTCTTCCTCTGAACCAGTTATTCTGAGCAGAAACACTTGCTCTCCTGTATAGCTCATTTTATTTCTTTGAAGGGGGAAAGAAGCTGATTGAAACACATATTTCTTTCTGGAGTTATTTTCCTCTTATTTCTAACATCACCCCTAGTAAAATATTTTTGTTACAAACTTATTTTTAAAAATATTTTATTTATTTATTTTTAAAGTAAGCTCCACTTCCAGCGTGGGGCTTGAACTCACAACCCTGAGATCACGAGTCACATGCTCTACAGGCTGCGCCAGCCAGGCACCCCAAAAACTTATTTTTTGAAAAAAATTAACAAGATGAACATAAAAGTCAGGATAGTGGTTATTTGTGGGGAGAGAGTAGAGAAAAGGGATCATGCATGGGGCCTAGGGGTAATGGAAATGATTTTCCTTGACCTGGATCATGACTATATGGATATTTGCCTTTTATTTATTTATTCCATTGTACATTTGTATTTTGTGCCCTGCTTCTGCAAATGTGTTATGTTACATAAATTTGGGGGCGGGGGGAACACCTTTTTTTTTTTTTTAAGATTTTCTTTCTTTCTTTCTTTTTTTTTTTTTTTTTTAAGATTTTATTTCTTTATTTGACAGAGACACAGCGAGAGAGGGAACACAAGCAGGGGGAGTGGGAGAGGGAGAAGCAGGCTTCCCGCAGAGCAGGGAGCCCGACCTGGGGCTGGATCCCAGGACCCTGGGATCATGACCTGAGCCGAAGGCAGACGCTTAACCACTGAGCCACCCAGGTGCCCCAAAAAACACCTTTTTTTTAACCTTACCAAAGTGCACATCAGTTGTAGGCTAGTGGTTACTTTTGGGAAGTGGGGGAAGAGATGAGAGGTGGAACTTTGGCTATCTGTTTCTGTGGCATTTTATTTTAAGGCCAGAGATCCGAAGCAAAAGGGCATATGTTAACAAGTTTAACCTTGGTGATGGATATGTAGGTGCATTATTAATTTTTCTTATGTTTGCAGTGTTTCAAAAAATGTTTGTTAAAACATCAAGGTTACGTTTCTTTCTTTCTCACTGATCCTTTTGTTTTGCCAGCTTCTTTTCATCTCAAATGCCAAAGCTAATGATTCTGATAGTACTGGTTTCTCAGTTGTACCAATTACCATTTAGGTCAAACAGAATGGCCCTTTATTGTATTTATAAAAGTGCTATGAATACAAATTCTGTACTATTTAGAATAGTCCATGGGAAGGTATTTAGCATGAGTGTAGTGGAGAATATAAAACTAAGGGATTTCTAGTTCATTATTTTGTCTCCTACTGGCACCAAGGTATGTTATCCTCTGTGCTCTTAACGCTCAAAAAATGTTACAGTGTATGCTAACCAAATCTATATAATATTATCAACCTATATAATACATCGGATGTGTTAAATTCCAAATGGTTACTAACTGCTTATTTAAATAGTACTTGGCACAATCCTTCACTTATTTTTATAGGCTTTAACATTAACCCAGTTATAGGGGCCCCTGGGTGGCTCAGTCGTTAGGTATCTGCCTTCGGCTCAGGTCATGATCCCAGGGTCCTGGGATCGAGCCCCGCATCGGGCTCCCTGCTCCGCGGGAAGCCTGCTTCTCCCTCTCCCACTCCCCCTGCTTGTGTTCCCTCTCTTGCTGTGTCTCTCTCTGTCAAATAAATAAATAAAATCTTTACTGAAAAAACACACAAAAAAAACATTAACCCAGTTCTTATGTTTTATCATCTGATGAGCATGTCTTGATTTTGTTAAACAGTTTCATGATCTAATTGGCTTAGATTTTTATTTTAAGTTTTTATTTGATTCCAGTTAGTTAACATACAGTGTAATTATTTTCAGGTGTACAATATAGTGATTCAACACTTCCATACATCACCTGGTGGTCATCAGGACAGGTGCCCTTCCTTAATCCCCGTCACCTATTTCACCCATCCCTCCACCCACCTCCTCTCTGGTAACCATCAGTTTGTGCTCTCTAGTTAAGGGTCTGTTTCTTGGTTTGCCTCCCTCTCTCCTTTTTTTCCCTGTGATATTTTGTTTTGTTTCTTAAATTCCACATGAGTGCTAATTGGCTTAGATTTTAAATTCTCTTCAGCCTTCCTTGATTTTTGAGTTGGAGAGGTTCTTCGGTAGGTTCCTCACGTGGAAGCTGTTTCACCCTTCAGTCATTTTGTTATTCTTTACACTCATTCTTTTTTTCTTGTTTTTTTAAGTAAGCTCTATGCCCAGTGTGGGCCTTGAACTCGCAGGCCCCATGACACTGGGGTCAAGAGTTACATGCTGTACCCACTTTACACTTATTCCTCTTGTTATGCCTGTGGGCCAAATGTGGACATGCAGGTGGCCCATGGGTCAGAGTAATGGAGTCTTAATGGGCCCGTGTTTTTGGTGGATTGATGACTGGTCTTTCGTCCCCAGCCACACCCTCCCCTGGGCTCAGTGAAAGTGTTGCCCTTACTGAAGTGAGCTTTACATATGGAAAGACAGCTGTCACTAGTCATCCGGCTTTGTGTGTAGACTTAGAACAAAACTGAAAGTACTGCTAGAGAACAAGCTTCTTTACATACAGGAAAATTATATTTATAAAGGTGCTATATCTGTATTCATTACAAGGTGATCTTCTGGTTATCATACAGGAAAAGTAAGATAAAGTCGAGTTAAGCAGGTACCCTGAATGTGTGTTTCACATGTAGCATGACAGGCGGTTGGTATTACATTTATTATCAAAAGCGGCTTTATGCATCAGGAAGAAAGACCAGTTCAGGGTTGTTGAAATTGTTAGCCTTTTATAAGAAAGAGTTTTGTATATCTGAACAAGAATGAAATTGAATTCTGTTCAGAATAATGTAGAAAGGACAGGTAGAAAATTTTATTAACGGGGTAAAAAAAGCAAAGTCTAGAAATGAGCAAGGATTTTTAAATACGCCTGAAATTGAAACTATTAGAATTACTGTAACTAAAGACCTGGAATTTGACCCAAAAACATCATTTTGCTTAGTCTTGAAATTTGTTCTCTTTCTTCTGATTTTCTTTTAAATCTTTTTACAAAAGAAAGTGTTGTCTATTTTTTTAATCTGGTATGTCTAGCGGCTCTGTTGTCTGATTCTTTTATTTCACCTAGCCCGTCTTCTATTTCTGAAATATCCCACAAATAATAATTTCCTCTTCCAATATAGTCTGAACTCTGGCAGTATTTAGTATTTTAGAGGAGAACAAAATCTCTCTTGCTTGTTTTAGAAACAGATACAAACAGAAAAGTGAGACGATTTTAGCTATTCAGACTTGGCACCAATTCTCTCTTCTTTTGTGCAGTGAAGAAAAGAGCCTTGCCCTAATTTGGTATTGGTACTACTTTTTTTTTTTTTTTTAAGTGAGGTAAAATCAGTACATTTTAAGTTTCAGGTGTACATTATAATTTGATATCTGTATTCATTACAAGGTGATTTCCTGGTTATCATCCATCACCGTACATTTGACTCCCTTTCCCCACTTCACCCATCTTCCATCCCCTTCCTTTCTGTTAACCTATTCTTCCTGTCTGTAAGTTTGGTTGGTTGGTTTGTTTAGAGTCCACATGTGAGTGAAATCACAGCTTTTGTCTTTCTCTTTCTCACTTATTTCACTTAACTTGATACCCTCAAGGTCCACCCATGTTGTCACAAATGGCAAGATTTTTTTTTTAACGGCTGAGCAATATTCCTTTGTGCATATATACCATAATTTCCTTATCCATTCATCCATCGATGGCCATTTAGGTTGTTTCTGTATCTTAGCTATTTTGAATAATGCTGCTATAAATACCAGGGTGCATATATTTTATCAAATCAGTGTTCATATTCTTCAGATGTGGAATAGCTGGATTCTATGGTAGTTCTTTTAATTCTTTTTGTTTGTTTTATTAAGTTATCTCTATGCGTGGGGCGCCTGGGTGGCTCAGTTGGTTAAGTGTCTGCCTTTGGCTCAGGTCATGATCCTGGGGTCCTGGGATCAAGCCCCGTGTCAGACTCCTTGCTCAGTGGGGAGCCTCCTTCTCCCTCTCCCACTCCCTCTGCCTGCTGCTTCCCTTGCTTGTGCTCTCTCTCTCTCTGTCAAATAAATAAATAAAATCTTAAAAAAAAAAAAATCTCTGTGTACAACATGGGGCTTAAACTCACAACCCTGAGATCAAGAGTCCCATGCTCTACCAACTGAGCCAGCCGGGCGCTCCTATGAAAGTTCTCTTAACTTTTTTGGGAAACCTCCACACTGTTTTCCATAGTAGCTGTACTAGTTTACATTTCCAACAACAATACTGGTTCATTTTTCTGCACATCCTCTCTAACACTTGTTATTTCTTGTCTTTTTGGTGATAACCAATCTAACTGATGTGAGGTGATACCTTGTTGTGGTTTTGGTTTGCATTTCCCAATGATGAGTGGCGTTGAACATCTTTTCATTTGCCTGGTGGCCATCTGTATATCTTCTGTGGAAAAATGGGTATTCAGATTCTCTGCCCATTTTTTAATCGGGTTGTTTGGCATCGGTCCTGTTTTTTCTTTTTTTTTTTAAAGATTTTATTTATTTATTTGACAGAGAGAGACAGCGAGAGAGGGAACACAAGCAGGGGGAGTGGGAGAAGGAGAAGCAGGCTTCCCGCGGAGCAGGGAGCCCGATGCGGGGCTCGATCCCAGGACTCTGGGATCATGACCTGAGCCAAAGGCAGACGCTTAACCACTGAGCCACCCAGGCGCCCGGTTCTGCTTTTTCATGAAAAAGCCATGAGGCTTTTTCCATAGCTTTTGTGCTAGGTTATGTTTTTACCAGCTTATTTCTGCTGAATGTGTGTGTGTAGTAAATAATGCCCTTGGATATTTAGTTTTGGTTTGTTTTCCTATTCTTTTTAGATAAGAGTTTCCATGAGCATTTGCTTATTCCTCCAGCTGGCCAATATGTTAAACTTAGCAATAAGATCATCATAGAGACACTTCTTTCCAACTGATTAATTAGAAATAGAAATTACTGGAGATATGCAGCCAAAAAAAAAAAACCAACTTTTCATTTTATGTCCTCTCTCAGTGACACTATGACAGCCCTAATCATCCTTTCTTTTCTTTTTTCTTCTTTGTAGCATTACCAGGAATGCGACAAGGTTGAGGTATGTTGGAGCTGATTTGTATGCGTGGGCCCATTTCCCTTGCAAGTTGTTATTGCTCTTTGGTTGTCTTTCGGAGAAGGGACCAGCAGTCAGTTCCCCTTTCATCTCAGTGAGTGTTGGCATACAGGGTGGCCACCGGTTTGAATAGTTCTATTTAAAACCATCAAGATAGGGGCGCCTGCCTGGCTCAGTCAGTGGAGGGTACAACTCTTGATCTTGGGGTTATAGGTTCGAGACCCATGTTACATGTAGAGATTACTTTAAAAAAATAAAGCCTTTAAAAAAATAACAATAGTATCAAATAAAAAATAAAACCATCAAGATACCTGTCTTCTTTCATTTTGATTTCCAGGATTTAGGCCCCGGAAATGTACAGAAAGAAGTCACACCTTCCTTTGACCAAGTTATCAAGGAGGTAAGAGACTGATTATGTCCTATGCTGTTTCCCTGAATCACAGTGTATGCAATGTGGCAATTTGTGGAATCGGGATCATCAGGCCTGTGTGTTCAATGTTTATTTTGAATGAAATTAGACCTTCAATTTAATTTGGGCTTTTCTACATGTATACCATAAAAAAAGAGAAAAAAGCATTGCTTGCTATTTGGATTAGATGCATTTCAAGGAAACTAATTTTGTCCACTCATTTCATCTTTAAAATTGAACAGGTTTCTACTGAGTCTTCTAACAGAGGTGTAAACCTCTGACACAGGGGTGTTGAAGTAGTGGCCAGGCCCTTCGTGTGTTGGATATTATCTACCTGGAGATGCTTTTACAACATTATTTTGACTTGGGATTGTTCCTCATACCCATTTCCCATTCCCTTCTTCTGCTATTGCAGCTTGTTTCGTGCCTGACCTAATATTTATGACTTTCAAAACTACTCTCTTATTTCTTAGTCTTTACATTGTTTAACCGTCTTCAGTAAATGCTGCCTTCTAAAATATATATTCCTAAAGAAGCAGGTCTAGATGTCAGATGAATCAACTTTGTTTTCTGTAAATTTTCTACTTTATTTTAAAAGCAGAGGTACACGTATTAGTATTTTTTTTTTTTAGTAGTTTTTGTGTTTTCTTAACTTGAGTTAACTCATCCTGTCCCACAGGCTCTTCTCACGACTATCATTGGCTTAGGGGCGAGGGATGTCTTAACTAGATGACTGAAGATAATGTTTAAATGCATAAATGAATAACAGACCTGCTCTATTCACTACCTACCTCCCCAGTGTTGTAATTTAATTTTCTCTGCTACTTCTTTACAGAGTCCTGGGCAAGAAAGGTAAACTAGGATAAATAGCAGCTCTAAGATACTGCACAGTCACAGGGTTGTGGTGGAAAAACTGATCAGAGCTGTTACGTAGGCACAGATTAAACAGAGCCTGACATTTGAATAACATAGATCTCAGAGATCTCTGAAATCGCCCACAGGGAGAACGCAGCTTAAAAATCTAAATACCAGGCCTCATAGTTTTATTCCCCGCTTGGTTACTGTTTGCTAGTGACCCTCTTCGTCTTTGGTTTTGTTTTTTTTCAATCTGTAAAATTGAGAAGATAAGAGAAATCTGCTTTGCATATCAATTTTGAGAAGTAACCATAACAGAACATTGAAATCCATGAGGGCAAGGTATGCGAGGACTGACAATGTATTATATTGTATCACATTCAGGGCAGGAGTGCCGTGTCACCCACGTTATTTCTCACAGGAATCTGAGTGTCGTTTATTTAGATTTCAGACGTGTGTGTTGATTGTTTCTAGACAACTCGAGAGATGATGGCCCGTTCTGCTGCTACCCTCATCACACATCCCTTCCACGGTAGGTTTATAGTTGGTAACTGAAATCTGATTTGTGACCTTACTTTCATAGCATGATCTCTCCTGACTGCTTAGATAGGTTGATATGGGAGTTCACTAAAGTGCCTGCTTGTTTTGGCATTTATCCAGTTTATCCAGAGAGCAAAGTGTCTTTAGATGGAAAAACTTTTTTTCTTTTTCAGGGCTATCAAAATTTATCTCGACATAGTTTTAAAAATCTTTTCTCTATGTTCTGCAGTGATCACTCTGAGATCTATGGTACAATTCATTGGCAGAGAATCCAAGTACTGGTAAGTGTTTTTGTTTTCCAGTACTCAAAGAGATCTGTTGAAGTGCTTTACGTTTTTATGGTGCCTTAGAGTTTACAGAACAAATTGATAGATCATTTGTTCTGCACAAAAATGAACAAAAACTGGTAAAATAGAAGAAAATGGCCCAGGCAGGTTTAGGAACCTACCCAGGATCTCAGAGTAAGTTGCAGGGCCACTAAAGCCAAAACTCAGCCTGACTCCATGTGACTGCACCCTTAGGTCGTGATATCTCCACTCCTGTCTCCAAATGCAGCTGTCTTTGCAGAGGGAGGGTGGCAGAAAAGGGAGTGGGACATAAATTCCCTTGTCAAAAGTGATAATTGAACATTTTCTTTAATAGCTCCAAAATAATCTTTATGTATTTTTGCCTTTCCATCTTCTGTACCTAGTGGACTTTATGACTCCATAGTAACCATCTATCGTGAAGAGGGCATCCTAGGATTTTTTGCGTAAGTAAATTGTTGACTTACGTGTGCAATTATTTGTGGGAGTAGAAAGCTTTAATGAAAATCAGGACACGACTCTTTGTTTAGTCCTTGGAGAAGATGTACTCTCTGGGTTTACTTCATGGGAAGCTCTGTTAAAGCCCCTCTGACTTCGAGAATTCTCTTGTCAAGATCCCAAACTTTTGCTTCTAGACATCTAAAACATTGGATATTAGGGTTTTGTTTTTTGTTTGGGGATTTTTTTGTTTTGTTTTCAGTTCTGTTAAAATTTTGTTAAATTCATTCCAAATTTCTACCTTAATAGTAAGTTCCTAATGATATACAGTTGATAAACTGGGGAAACTTAATTTTTGAAAAATGGGAAAATTATCTTCTTTATCCTGAGAGTAATACATTTTTGCAAGGCTGTATTCATTCCCTTGGGTTTCCTTTGGAAGAACTTAGACTATCACTCTCGTTCTTCTGTTAACAGCAGAAACTAGAAATGGTCCTCTTTCATTTTCAGAGTGTTTCCATTAACTGTTTTTATTTGAGTGTCATAGCCTCAAATAAAAGGGGGCCCCTGGCTCACTCAGTTGGTAGACCATGTAGCTCTTGATCTCAGGGTCTTGAGTTCAAGCCCCACGTTGGGAATGGAGCCTACTTTAAAAAAAAAAGAATAAAAATAAATAAGTAAATCGTCTAGGAGATAGGATAGCTATTATATTCTTATTTTAGAGAATAGAGAAAGTTGGTGCTCTGGGGAGTTCATTTGCTGCCGTCACACAGCTGATAAGTGATGGAAGTGGCATTTGAACCCTGGTCTTCAGTCTGTGGGGTGAGGTTCATCCCACTGCCTCACCTAGGCCACCTAGGCCCTGGTGTTTTTTGATGTCCCTCACCTATCTCTGTTTGGGCCATTCTCATTTTGTAATTTTGTGGTCATTTTCGGCCCTGTCAAATTTGAATATCAAGTAGCTTAGCCAAAACCATATTTAAGTCTCTTCTCCAAAACAGGCACATTTTTGTCCCCCCGCTCATAGTTCTTAATAGTAAGGTGAGCGAGCCATTGGGTGTAGCTTTGAGGGGGTATAGCTGGCCTGCATTTGAAAAATGGGAATGAAAGTCATTAGAGATTAACCTCAAGTACAGTTATGTTAACTGGAATGAACTAGTTAGTGCTAGATTCTGGCATTCAGTGTCTTTTCAGTTCTCTCAAAAGACTTTGAAATCTCTCTTTGAGAAGTGTTTGTATTGAGTGGATTATCTTTTTACTGATCACAATTCTTGGTTCTTATTTTTGTTGTTTCTTCATGTAGGGGTCTTATTCCTCGCCTCCTAGGTGACATCATTTCTTTGTGGCTTTGTAACTCACTGGCCTACCTCGTCAATACCTATGCCCTGGACAGTGGGGTAGGTGTGATCTTGATAAGATGTGCTGGTGCTGACTGTATTGTATTCACTGGGCAGCTTGGTTCGCTTTATTTTTTTATTTTTTATTTTTTTTAAAGATTTTATTTATTTATTTGACAGGGAGAGACCGTGAGAGAGGGAACACAAGCAGGGGGAGTGGGAGAGGGAGAAGCAGGCTTCCTGCTGAGCAGGGAGCCTGATGCGGGGCTCGATCCCAGGACCCTGGGATCACGACCCGAGCCGAAGGCACCAAACGACTGAGCCACCCAGGCGCCCCAGCTTGGTTAGCTTTAAAGTAAGGTGGTGGGGCACTTGGCTGGCTCAGACAGTAGAGCATGTGACTCTTAATCTCAGGGTCGCAAGTTCAAACCCCAGGTTTGGCATGGAACCTACTTTAAAAAAAAGATAAGGCGGCATTTTGCCAGACTCATCGTTATATGGCTAAACATTGTCAGTCAGGTTTTCAAAGGCTAATGGGATGACCTAGACTATTTACCATAGAAAGATGCACCTAAAAAGTCCCTAGGGTATAGCTAAGGAAGCCTAAGAAATCTAGCCCTGTCTCTGTGCTGCGAAGAGATCACCTCTGTACTGATCTGTGATTTTTGAGGACACTGCGAAACAGGACAGTTTTATAGTGTATCAAGGGTATTTCATCTAATCTGAAATGTTAAAGGGACTCCTGGTTTGGGCTTTTTAGAAACCTCAGCCTGGGAGGTTTTGAGAATCAGCCTTTCCTGGAAGCTGCGGGCCTCTCTGTACAGAGGCAGGTGGGAAATAGAACACACGGAGGGAGGACTAAACCCACACACACAGTGCGCTTCTAGAGTACGGAGACTGGTCTCTGCAGCATCTGGGACACAGCTGGGCGCATACAGAGATAGTGACTTGTCCCTCAGATACACCACAAATGTCGTTTCCAGGGATTGGATTTCTAGGACATGGCAAAAGATTACCAGTCTCACTGCCTTTTTTTTTTTTGCTCCTCAGCCATCGTCGTCTCATGCGAGTTTTCTCTTCATATTGAACAAAGTTGATCGTTTTGTCCCCTGCCTTTTTATGCTCATAATCAGTATTTTATGTTTTCATCTTGAAATTAATTTTCCGGCTGTCAGAGACACTAAAAATTTAGAACAGATTGATATGGTTGGGGACAATTCGCTCTTAACATCATCTTCATTTCCTTACTCGTTCTAATACAGGCTTTCTTCGTGTTTTAGGTTTCCACCATGAGTGAAATGAAGAGTTATTCCCAAGCTGTCACAGGAGTGAGTTTTTTTAAATCCTCTTAACCTAGGGACAGTTGTGTTTTGTTTTGTTTTCTTTTAAATTTCACTTGGGTCATGTGTTATCGCTGCTTTAAGACAACGAGATGTCTCAAAGGAGAGTCTCTTAAGTTCGTTAATGTTTGTCAGAGGTGAGAATAACCCAGAGTCCCTGCGTCACAGGAACGGCACTAACAAGCCCACATGGCTTGGTCTGTTTGGCTTGCCGGGGGTGGGCATTTCTCACCACAGCCTGGCCTCCAAGTCTCAGGCCTGCTTCCCACTGCACCCTGCTGATCCTGCCCTGGAGAGCTTCACCCTCTTGAGTCGAGTGAAGTCTTCCAGTAGTTGACTTCTGAAGTAGCTTCCATCATCTTTGGAAGGACACTCACATTTTCTTACTGTCTCCAGGGGTGTTTCAAAATGCTTCATTGTATTTAATTGTGTTTATTTTTTCTGTTAAATAATGTGCTTCAGTTTACTCGAAAGAGGACTCAGTCACAATAAGAGAAGCCTTCTGGCCTTTTGTTAAATTGTTGGATGTAGTGGGATGTTAGGAGGAAGCGTCTCCTCCTATTAGGCTCAAAAATGTGTGATTTCGTCTTTCCTGGGATGCTGAGAAAGCAAAACCAGTGTTGGAGTATTGGCCGCAGTGGCTCTAGGACTTGAGAGGAAAGAAGAGACTAAAGATGCGGAATGACCTAATAACTTAGCTGTCTCTTACCACTTTACAGTTTTTTGCCAGTATGTTGACCTATCCCTTTGTGCTTGTCTCTAATCTTATGGCTGTCAACAACTGTGGGTAAGTGCCTTGCATTTCTTATCCTGGTAGTTGGCTGCCTGAACACCTGACAGGCAGAGCAGTCCAGGGAGAGATTTGGGGAAGAAAAGTACAGTTGATGCCTGAATTTTTTCTCTGTCTGCACCATGCACAAGCAACGGCATCAGTTTATATTATAAGCAGCCCCCTCATGTCCTCTTTGAGAATAGAGAAGGGCATAAAAATACCTCTCAAGTACTTACAGAAAATGTACACTTGCCTGTGGTTTAGGCGGGATTGTGATCAAATTACTCTATTTCCACATCCTTCCTTTATCTTAAACCTTTATCCTCCTTCTTATGAAAGTTACAAAGGGTATGTCAGGGATTGGATGGTAGCCTGTACCTGTTTTTCCTAGGGGCCGCATGGAGAAAGTAAGTTTTAAAGAAAGAAAAGTAGGAAATTTGGTCCCTAGAAAGGTTCTTTTTTTCTTTTTTTTCATGGGAAGTTTCTTAACCTTTCACTGATTCGGTTGGGAGGGTGGGTGGTGGTACGGTGGTAGGCACCACTCATTTCCAGCTTCTGGATGCCCAGAGCCTGCACCACATTGGGCAGAAATTTTGCCTCCTGCTTTAATTCAGGACTGTTCCAATACAGTCCCTGACACAGTGTGCCATGAGACCTGTCATGGTTTTCAAACAAGAGGTCAAGCAGAGAGCCGTGTGGAGTTTTGAACATAGTTGTCATATTTCATATCATCTCGCATTCTGTTTGTTTTGTGATTGGTAGGACGGTGGCCACATTTTAGCCCAGGGCATACTTGAAGGATGAGTTGAATGTATTACTGTTCCTTACAAATGTTTAGGGAGGAAGTGATTATGGGTTATACGTGAGTAAAGCATGTGATCGCCACAGTTTAGATGTATTGTCCTATTTAGGTTCTTTTGAACACCACTTAGTTTTTAGTTTTTATTTATTTATTTATTTATTTATTTATTTATTTATTTATTTATTTAAGATTTATTTGACAGAGAGAGACACAGTGAGAGAGGGAACACAAGCAGGGGCAATGGGAGAGGGAGAAGCAGGTTCCCCACTGAGCAGGGAGCCCGATGTGGGGCTCGATCCCAGGACCCTGGGATCATGACCTGAGCCGAAGGCAGATGCTTAACAACTGAGCCACCCAGGCGCCCCAAGTTTTTAGTTTTTAAAGATTTTATTTTTTTATTTATTTGACAGAGAGAGCACAAGCAGGGGGAGCAGCAGAGGGAGAAGGAGAAGCAGGCTCCCTGATGAGCAGGGAGCCCAGTGCAGGGATCGATCCCAGGACCTTGGGATCATGACCTGAGCAGGAGGCAGACGTCTAACCGACTGAGCCACCCTGGGCGCCCACCCCCCGACTTAGTTTTTAAATCCCCTTTCTCTGCACTTTAATCATATAATTGCTATATTCTGGAATTATATTCATCCTCAAAAACCCGGGTGTTTTTGAAAATTCATAACTGGTTGAAGTTTCTGTTTACTTGTTTCAGAGCCTAAATATGAGGGGCACCTGGCTGGTTCAGTCAGGGAGCGTGCAACTCTTGATCTCAGGGTTATGAGTTCGAGCCCCACATTGGGTATAGAGATTACCTAAAAATAAAAATTCTCGGGGCGCCTGGGTGGCTCAGTCGTTAAGCATCTGCCTTCAGCTCAGGTCATGGTCCCAGGGTCCTGGGATCAAGCCCCACATTGGGCTCCCTGCTCAACGGGAAGCCTGCTTCTCCCTCTCCCACTCCCCCTGCTTGTGTTGCCTCTCTTGCTGTGTCTCTCTCTGTCAAAAGAATAAAAATTAAAAAAAAAAAAAAGACCTAAATATGAGGGAGGGAAATCCTTTTTGGATGCTTTTTCTTTTCCCTGCTCCAGTATAATTTGTTCCATTAAAACTAAAATTGCCTCTTGGGGAACTTTCTAGGTAGGAGAATATTTTGGCAAAGATTTATCGAACTCTTGAGAGAATGCTTTGGAAATGTTAATTTGAATAGCTCTTTTTTTCTTCCCCCCCCCTATTTTCAGGCTTGCTGGTGGATGCCCTCCTTACTCCCCAGTATATACTTCTTGGATAGATTGCTGGTGCATGCTACAAAAAGAGGTACTTCTGTCTCATTCTCTCTCTCTCTCTTTCTCTCTCCATTCTTCCCTCCCTCCTCACCCCTCCTCTCTCTCATACTTTGTTTTGTTTTTGTTTGTCTTCTTAAATAATGTCTCTGGAATCCCAGGTTAATTTTTGTAGGTTACCCTTTAGTTACCAATTAATGTACCCTTTACACTGTTCTGTATGTCACTCCAGCATAGCAGTAAGATGTGCTGCTTAGAAGTATCAGGAGGGGTAATGAGTTAAGAATCCCTAGGTGTGACCTAGAAGCCATTTGAGCGATCACATTCAAATTATAAATAGGGTCTGGGTAGACAGTTATCCTGGGTTTTAAAACGATGACCTCAATTTCAGATTATTTTTTTCTAACGTTACCTCTCTTTGTAACTTCTCAGGATCTCTTTATATATTCAGGTGTTTTTCTCCAGTATAGTAGAGAGGAAACTGAGAAACAAGAGGTTGTTTATGACATTATTTGTCACAGTGATGTTGATGGAGCTGGTCTCTTACTTCTAGAGTCTTTTTAGAGAATGATTTTATCCAGACTCCCAATTTCTTCTTTGTTACTGCTGTGAAGTGTGTCAACTACAACCAAAAATTCTCAGCCAGTCTAGGCAAAGCTTTATTAGGAACCAAAATAATGGGTGGCTGTGTGCGAAATTTAACACAGGATCACTTTAAGTGGCCATCAGTTTAAAGCTGTTTTTAAGTGGCAAGCACTTTTTCAAGGATTGTAGAAGATAGTGTATGAGGAACCTCTTTGTTGCACTAAACGATAGCACTAGTAATGTGTGTGAGAAAGGCCTCTGTTCACAGAGCTCGGGCTCCCCCCAGCCTGAACTCCAAATGAAAAGGCCTAAGCACTACCGTAGTTGCCTTTGCCCAGCATGCAGGCCAGGCAAGCCCCTCTGTGGAGCCAAGCCCCTCTGTGGAGCAAAGCCCCTCTGTGGAGCCAAGCTGCAACACCTGGATCATTTCCATGCAGACCTAACAGTGAACATTCTGGGTTTCATTCTGAGTCTTACACTCTCTGTTAGGCAATCTCCTATTGTGGTCCCCATTTAAAAGGAAAGATGGCCCTTCTTTCCCTATTTTCTAACTAACCCCCTGCTGTACGAAGAAAGTAGATAGAAAATGTATTAGGGTATCAGATACCTTACCTAGGGAGCTGTCAGTCCTCTAAGTGCTTAGGACAACAACAAATCTTGATGGGGTATTTACTGGGTATCAGGCATCGTGCTGAGAGCCTCCTGTGTATCAGCTCCTGTAACCGTCAAAATAACCGTATGAGGATAGGTACCATTCTTTATCGTCCCACCTCACATCTGAAGAAATTGGGACTTTGAACCGTTAAATAACGCTAATTATATAATCCAGGGTTACACAGCCTATGTTTGTGAGAGTGGGATCTATGTGCAGTCTATTCAATTAAGCTTACAACATTATTACTCTAATTGTAAGATTTTATAAGTACTTCCTGGAGATCTGACCATTCCATTAAAAAGTAAATAAAAGCTAGCCCTTAGTGAGTGGTGGGACCGTCTCAGCACTCTGTATGTATTGACTCATATGATAACCTAGCTAGCACGTGGCAGAGCCAGAATCCGAACTGGGAGTTCTGTCTAAATAAGAGATCCTTGCCTTATCCACGTGGCAGCATCGTAGTGAATTCCCAGAAAGCTCGGCTGGGGTCAGAGTGCGCACTGCTGCTCCGTGGTAAGAGACCCAGTCTTGTCGTGGCCCTTTTTAGTCACATCTCCAGAAAAGTGTGCAGGTGCATCTCTGCTGATTTGGACTGGCTGACCTCATGTTCACACTAGACTTTATTTGTTTTTATTTTATTTTTTTTTCCAGGGAAATATGAGCCGAGGAAATAGCTTGTTTTTCCGGAAGGTCCCCTTTGGGAAGACTTATTGTTGTGACCTGAGAATGTTAATTTGAAGATGTGGGGCAGGGACAGTGACATTTCTATAGTCCCAGATGCACAGAATTATGGGAGAGAATGTTGATTTCTATACAGTGTGGCGCGCTTTTTTAATAATCATTTAATCTTGGGAAAATGGAGGTGTTTGGTGTCTGCCTTTTTTGTTCTTTTTATCAGCACTACATAACTTACCACTGATGTTCCCCCTTTAGTTATTCTGAAGTGGGACATTTTTGCTCCAAACTCATTCTTTTAAACGGGGAAGAAAAAAAAGTTGTATTTTCCCAAAAGGTATAGGCAGGTTGTTATGTGACTTGAGTCTTAATTTTAAGGCTTTGTAAAATGTAGAGTACATTCTCAAGAAGAAAGAAAGAATTCTACAGAACTTAAGAAATGTAATAAGGTAAACTATATGGGAGGTTATGAATTACCTTTTCTTTACTAAAGTAGACCCTAAAACCTCAGCATCCATCAGAATCTGCCTCCCGTTATATGCTTCTAAGGATGTTTGATTAACCCTGTCTCTCGTCCTTGAAAAAGATAATCCATTGCTAATGACCCTGGAAAATCTCTACACAGGGTATGTACTCCTTCAGTCTCTTACTGCAAAGTAATTATTGCCAACAACAAAAAAGCGGGGGGGGATTACAGAGAACAAGCAAGATTTGGAAAGGAAACATATTGGCTTCTTTTTCCCCAAAAAAGAAATTCTTGTCGTATAAAATATGAGAAGCGAATACTGCAGCAGTAGGCCCTTCTCTAAGAGCTAAGTGTTTGCCAGTCCCTAAATTGTATCATTATACAGTTCTACGCGTATATAATATTTCTGTACCGATTATCATCTTACAATCTTCTGTTCAGTTTTTAATTTTGTTTCTTTGTTGTTGTTGCAGAAGGTGAGTAGTTTGCTTTTCTTTCCTAGTGACGGCCCTTGGAAAGTGTACTTAAAACTTCATACCTGGTAATGCACACTTAGGTCCACAGGGCGCTTAGGATATTGACCACCTCGCATGTCATACCCTCAGTTAGTCATGTTAGCATTCATAGGAGGAAAAAACCATTTTAGAAGGAAATCATTGCAACTCAAGCATAAAGCTCCTATTTACTCAGGCCTTTTAAAAGCAGTTCAGATGCTCAAAGATGAGAAAGCATATGGTTTCACTTAAATAATCCACTGGGATTTTGCCAGTGAGTAAGCACTTAATTTGCTACTGCTCAGATTTCTCTGTCAAAAGAGCAGCACCCATCATATCAGATTGAGCATGCAGGGGTCTCCTCCCTCCCGCAGGGTTTGGGACTACAGCCTGAAGCTCATGAGCATGAAATGTCTTTGATGTCTCTTACTTTGTCTCAAAAAGTAATGTAAATTTTATATTCTATTCAATATTATCTGCATTTGTTTTCATATAAAAATGTTTTGCATTACCCACTTTCTCCGCCCTCCCCCCAAAAAAAAAATCTTCAGTAAAGATGATCTAGGAAAATGTGCCATGTTTATTATCCTGTGGCTTCTGTGCTCATACATGCTTGCCTATTCCTACTGGAGAAGCTTATGACCGTAAGAACCAGTCTGCCGCCAGAGGGCGCCAAGGCTTCGGTTTTTGCCTATGCAAGTTGGGCCATGAAGAATTTTAGGAAGGCCTGGAATTTTTCTAAGTGTTGTCCAGTCAGTCAGTCTTACTTCCTCCAAGCTATAGATCCAATAAGGGTAGCTACACCAGTGGTCCTCCGTGAAATTATATAGGCTGTTAACATAATCAGACATCTAAAGTTTATTCAAGGGTTAGTTAAATGCATGTAGGTACTTTTAAGATCCACCTGCAAGAAATAATGAATTGACTCCTGTGTAAATAAGGATCATCTAGTAAGCTGCACCGGTGAAACTGGGCAAATGGTTTGCCTTGGGAGTGCTGAGCTGAGTTGCCAGGACATAGTCCCCCAGGGAGTGTGATGGTCATTGAAGCCTTGATTGAAGAAAAGAATCTGGGGGTTTCCTGCAACTTTTGGAGTGGCTGTAAAAATAGGGCATACAAGCAGCCTTAGGGTGAAAGAAACTTTAAACATAGCCCTGCGTGGGGCTCCTGGGTGGCTCACTCAGTTAAGCATCCGACTCTTGATCTCGGGTCTTGATCTCAGGATCGGGAGTTCGAGGCCCAGGCTGGGCTCCACTCGGCATGGAGCGTGCTTAAAAAACAAAAAACATAGCTCTACATTCCAGCTTCTTACTGAACCTAAACACAACCTCAGCTTTACTATAATTTTCTACTCTAAAAATACCCTCCTTTCCCTTGCTGCATTGAGATTCTTCCTGTACAGTGAGATTCCATCCTAGTAGCCATCTCTCTGAAGTCTCTCAGTCTTCCAGACCAGATGAGGTCCGCCTTCAAACCCCTCCTCCACGGCTTGTAATTACAGTACAGACTAGTCTGACAAAATGGAAACTGCCTCTGTTACTCACTGCTAAGTTCAAGGCTTACACAGCAGTGGCATTATTTCGCTCTGATCTGAAAATCTGTGGGGGGAAAAATAATCATATTTAGCCCTTTAAAGCAGGCCCACCAAAACGTCAGGCTTGCTGGGCTTCAGAGAAAAACTAGCCCGTCACATCGCAGTCCGTGCAGCTGGTCACTTTGAGGTGCTGTGGCAGGTTAAGGGAGCAAGAAGAGAGGAAAAAAAAGCATTAGGAAGGAATGAAAGTAATGACTGTCAAGCCTGTCGTGTAAGTTTTAATTCTCAGAATCTTTGGTAGAGGAGGTATCCCCACTCCAGAAAGAAAGTGAAAATGTAGGAATAAGGAAAATTCGTAATGCATTCAAAATTACATAGATCATTCCGAGCTGGATTCACACCTGAGTCTTTCGAATCCGAAGTACGTTTTCTGCTTCATGGAGGCTTTGAAGTGCTGAGAAAAAAAGTAGCCACTGAACCAGATGATGAGTAATTCAGCCACGTAAGCAAAAAGGCCCTGCATTTTGGTCAAAGCAATGAAACCAAAAATCATGCCGCCCACAGAGTAGAGTAGAATGGTCTGAAATCAGGACAGACCTAGTTCTTGCCTCTGCAGAACGACAAACAGGTGAAACAGCCGAAAGTAGGAATGATCGCCATTGCTTTTCCCCGACCGTTCTGATAGTTGATGCAGATGGGAAGCTGAGTTATTATACGGTGAGGATTCCTAGGAGGACCATCAGTCCATGTGTGTGGACTCCCTACTACACTGAGGTATAACATTTCTTGAAAGTGATTGATGTGTCAGCTCCTCTGATGGATTCTTCTAGAACATCCTTGCATATTGAATGGGTTCATTCAGGCTGCCTCCCTTAGTGCCATAGTGGTTTATATCTTCAGAGGTTTTTGTTTTTTAGATATAGACAAAGACATGTGTTTTATCTCCTTTGCAGAGATTTTTAGGCTTATCTAAGGATGTCACATGTGACTTCTCATTTTCTTTTTTCTCCATTGATCCTTCATCTTATTGTCTCTTCAGACAAGTGATCCAGAATCTTGCATTCTGGTTTTTTCCTAGAGGGAAAGTTGTGAATGAAAGATTCTTTTGTCGCCAACCAAAAACTACCCTCTTTCAGAAAAATATCTTTGATGGTAACAGCGATTAATTTTCTAAGGCAACTGAGAGTGTTTTCCTTCCAGCCACCTCTGTGCATACGAATCCGCTTCCTCATCTGTTTGCTGCCTAAAGCGATGTCTGGAGGAGGCCCCCTAGCAGTGCTTGTGTTCAGTCTCCCCAACAGGCCCTGCTAGTCTGCCATGATTGCATGCCCGGGAGACAGAATCTTGAAAAGCCCATTTTTCCTTAGTCTCATAAGTGGATTCACCTGCAGTCCAGGCCCCAAATGTCCAGTCTGGGACCAATTAAGCAGATTTTGCATAAAAACCACAACTGTTCTGGAACCAACTTACTGCAACCCTGAAAAAGAATGTTTTCAGTTAGCTGCAGATCTGTACCATACACCAAAATGTGGGCGAACAGTGCTTCAGAGAGTGGCAAGGGAGAGAGGGAGGGAAACAGAAATCCGACACGAAGGTGCTATTCGAGATTCACCACCTTCCTGCGGGGGAGAGCAAGTCATGGAACAGGGCCTGCCCCTCCCAAAATCCGAAACAGGACAATGGGTGAGAAAGTCTTTGAGCAGCACCAGCTCCTGCCTTGCTAAGGCAGCCGGAAGAACGGACTCTCCCCTGCTAATGCCGCATGCTCATGGAAAAGCTATTCAGTATTGCAGTTTATTTCCAGAGTAGCATTAGGAGCCAGAGGTTAGATAAGGACAAGAGAGAAAGTACCTACTTGCTTTCCATCCAGCCTGGGGCCCTGCCCTTTTGGCGTCAAAATGTGCTTTGGCTGGAAACGAGTAAGGAGGGTGAAAACGGGGAGAACATAGCTGCACCTCGCTTCAAACAGCTCACCTCCCACTGGAACGCAGTATCATTCGTGCCTTCTCCACCCACCCACCCCCCCGCCACCCCACAGCGGCCCACATTTAGAGTTTGTAAATGCAGCGCTCTGTTATCAAGTGCGCAACGTGCACACAGTCCTGTGCCAGGGGCCTCGGGGGACCGAAGGCGTGTAATCAATCCCGTCCCAGGGCGCTGGCTGGGCGGCGGGGGCGGGGTGCAGCATGGAAAGGCCATACAAGCTAGGAATGTTGGGAGGATTAAATGGAACCATGTGTGGAACAGCAAAGCCTGGTCCGCTGAAAGGGCCCTCCCCGAGTCTCCGCGCTCCCTGTGGTGCCTTGTACAAAGCAGGGCGAGCCAGCAGAAGCTGAAGCAGCACCGCGGGATCCACCGGAGGGCACGCTCGCATCCCGTCGGGGGAACCCAGGGAAGGCGTCATGAAAGAGTGGCATTTGAGTTGGTCTTTTAAGGACAGTGAGGATCCTGGGAGCAATTTCCAGCTCTGTCACTTTGCAGCCCTGTCACTTAGCAGCCACGTGAACTTGGGCAAGTTGCTTGATCGTTTGAAGCCTCGGGCTCCTATCTCGAAAACGAGAATACTACTTTTCTTATTGGAGTGTTTCATTTAGCGCAGCGCCTGATGGAGTACATCTGGAATTGGGAGCTGTTGTTACTTAAGAATTAAAAGCGGGGCATACTTGACGAGTACAGACAGTACGGGCAAGGTCACGGAATCAGCAGAGGCTAGAGTCAAGGGCAAGGGAAATTGCATCTCCAAACAGTCGTAACCTCTCCTCAGAGCTGTACTCCTGCCATGTGATAAGCTCCCCCAGAACGGGAACTAACACAATAGTGCGCCATAAGCATTTGTGGCCTGGACGGACGTCCTTCAGGATCCTCAGACTGAGTTACGTCTCAGCCCCTCTCCCCAAGGCTGCCTCGATGGAACTTGCATTCTCAAACCTGACTAAGCCCATCCCCGTGGCCCGGTTTCCCAGACTAAAAACCCCGGAGATGACCTTGAGTCCTCTCTACTCCTCCCCCTACTACTGAGAAGTCACGGATTCCCAGAAATGCCTGCTGACTTTGTCATCCCCGCGCCCCCCGCGCCCGGGTGCCTGTCTCTGCTAAGCAGCCGCCTTCTATCTTGTCTTCCCGCAGCCTGCGCGGCCCGGGGGCCCGAGATAAAGCTGGAGTGCCAGGGCCCGCCCGGCCTGTGGCCGACCCTACCGCTTTTCTCTGCCTACACAGGCTTCCAGCAGGGGATCAAAGGAGCTTGGTGACCCAATTGCTTAAGATTTCTTGCCATTTCATCCTTAAATCCTTACACCCTGCGCCCAAGCCAGTCCCAGTGTCCCGCCTACGACCTCCTCTGCGCTGCACATTTGTACCTACTAGCAGCTGCTCTGTGTTCTCTTCTCTGAAGCTTTGTGCAGGCGGAGCCAAGCTCAGAGACAGAGACAGAGATATTTATAAGTACAAAGTGGGTGTAAACTTCTGCAGTCGCCAACGTTTTAAACAAGCCCAATTCCACCTCCTCTCCGTTCGAACGTTGAAATTCCTGTCCACCACCTCCTCTTCCATCTCTTCCGAAAGCCTGAGTTCCTGTCCTCTCGATAAGCCTGGAAACCTTGGTGGCTACGAGATGTGACCTGGGAAGAAGCGAGGGAAATACAAACAGCATCTATAGGCAGCTGCGCAGAGTAAAAGGTATTGAGATGACATAAACGTACCTACTGTCTAATAGGATGGTTTTTTTTAATGGCCTATCTCATGTCCTGCCCCTACCTATATCCGTTAGTGCACACCCGTAAAACACCCACATCAGCAAAATATTACCCCCATTTTACTGCGAAAAGTGAAGCTCAGAAGGGCTAAGTCACTTACCCCAAACTAGTAAGTGACAAAGCCAGGATTCAGACCTGGGCCTGCAAGTCTGAGGAACTTCTAATAGTATGCTACGCACATGTATTGAGTCTTGCTATTTTTTCTGCATTAAAATAGGGGGACAGACTTAAGTTAAACACAAAACTCCGTGCAGGGGAACCTATGACTTTATAATAGTGAAAGGGTCAATGTCGCATGTTATGCTTGCATACTGAGAAACCCAACAAACTGGCTTAATGAAGAAAAGGAATTGATTGGCCCAAGTAACAGAAATGGCCAGCAGTTAATCAAGTGGTTGGAACAAGGGCATCGGGATTCCCACTGTTCTCATGCCTTCCGTCCATGGGCCTCTGCCTGGTTTCCCCCTCAGACGGGCTCACTCAGTGTAGCAGCAAGAGGCCAGAGGGCAGCTCTACTCACGTGACTTCTTAGAGCTTGTAATTCCAGAGAACAAACAAGTATCTCCTAAAGAGGCTCCAGTAAAAATCCCCTGGAGGAGCCTGGCGGGGAAACACAGGGCCGTCAGTAAACCATTCAGCGTGTCTGGAGCGCTCCGCTGCTCTCCCAGCCAGGCCTGAGTCACAGGCCCAGGCTGAAGGGCTCAGGATCCGGGCTCCACCCCCCTGGAACCATATACTTTGAGCTGGAGGGGCATGGCTCATCAACGGAAGGTTTTGCAGTCCAGTCAAAAGAAGGAGTTTGAACAGGAGGGGAAAGAAAACAACACGATCCACCAAGAACATACAACCTCTGAAGACCCCTGAACCTGAGATGAGCACAGGGGTTGACGCGGAGCCTTCTATGTGCCGATATGTCCATAGATTATCTCTGTCACCCCATCAAGCAGATTCTACCCCCATTTTTTTTTTTTTAAGTGTGAAAAATTGAAGCTCAAATTGAAACAACTTGTTAGGAAGGGGCAGAGCTGGAATTCAGCCCCGGCTATGTTTGACTCCAAACCCTGCGGGCTTTCCACAGCGCGACACTGCCAAGCTGGGAGGAACCAGTTGCAAGGAGCCTTTGGGTAGGACTGATAGAGGAACGCGGGGGAGCCATGGCCTTGCGGGAATTCACTGCCAACTCTACAGACAAGCCCTGAGGGAGCATGACACCGGGCTGGGAGGCCGCGCACAGCTCCCAGCCGAGCCGCTGAGAAATGCTTCACGTGCATCAGCACGGTGTCCTCGCTCAGTGGGAAGAGTGAGCTACCGGGGAGCCGCCCCCATCCTTACTTCCGACCGAGGCAATGAATTACCTGGTGCTGTTGGTATCACGGGGGCCACAGGAGAAAGTTGGATCGAGAAGGAAGAGCCATGGGGGGGGCGGGGGGGCAGGGCATGGAATGAATGGGTCCTAGAAAAGAAGTTGAAAAAATTGCGGAAAAGTTACGAGCCCGTGTTTAGAGGCCTACATGGGAATGTGGCCAGAAAGGGATAGAAAGCTCTAAAAATGGAAAATGAGGACTGCCCATTTGCAGAAACCCTTGCACAGTGCAAGGCGGTGAGCTGAAGAAAGCAGCGTGGCTCTGTAGAAAGCCAACCGACGCTCGAACGTGAAGAGGCAGGGTATAAGACGTAGAAGGAAGAGAAGGATGTCCTGGATAAATTGAGACTTGGAAAAGGTGCAGACGGTAAAAGCCACCTTTGGTTATGTGCAGAGCATGAGGAATAAAGAGAGGATTCATCATATAGGGCTCCACTTGGGGGTGGAGGTGTCAGATTAGCAGTCGTCAGAAAGCAAAATACTCAGCTCCGATTTGCTTTCTCCCGCAAGGAAGAGCATTTCTAAACTGGGTCGAGTAAAGCAAAACATGATTTAGAGGATATTAAAACTCCAAATAGAAGATAGTAAGGGAAAACCTAAGCACCTAGCCATTTATAATAAGGTGCAAATCCCAAAGCGTCAAAAACCTTTGCAGAGAGGATCCCGGAATGCTTGCCGAGGTAGGTGAGACAGCTGGGGAGAGAGAGAAAGGGGCCACAGAGCCTGAAGGCTGCAGATGTCCTGACACTGAGAAAAGAGGAAAAGGTAGATTCTGGAAACTCGAGGTGGGTATATTTGAGGTGAATTCCTCCCCCAAATTTATTCTAGCATATAATATTAGACTGTGGGTTTGAGAACCCCTAGAAAAAGAATCAGTATGTTCACCAAGAGCAAGATAAGGGTAGATGATAATACCAACAGTAATTTATTATTTATCTGAATGGCCACGAGGAAAATTCCCTGGACATGGTGTGCCTCGTTTCCAGTTAGAAATCGGAATGTTTCCCAGTTGAGGAGACTACCAGGGAAACCGTGATCTCAGAGATCACCCAGTCAGGTGGATTTATAACCCATTCACCCGTGTGCCCCTCTCCCCCCAGTTGGTGACTCACTGGGTGCACATCTGGGAGAAGTCTTAAAGTTCCATGCTCCCGACTGCGGTCAGCTCAGTAGTTTCCGTGCCTGCCACACTCACCATGTTTGCAGATGGCACTGCTACTGGGAGGGAAGGTGAACATTTGGATGTCAGAATCAAGCTTCTAAAGTATCTTGAAACAGGGCTGAGAGCAACAGGATGACTGAACAAGCAGTGGAAAGACTTGCATTTATTTTATCTATTTATTTTAGCTTAAAACAGTGCACATTCATCGTCTTACAGTTCTGTAGACCAGAAGTCTGGAAACGGGTCTTACAGGGTTAAAATCCAGATGTTGGCAAGGCTGCGTTTCTTCTGGAGGCCCTAGGGGAGGATTCTGCCATGCCAGGTCCAAGCTGTGTTCCTTGGCCTGTGGCTTCTTCATCCATCCTCAAAGCCAGCCGCGTAGCATTTTCCAGTCTTGGAAAGACCTGCGTTTAGACTTGATTTGATTTCCTTAATGAGCTGCACAAACACAGGATGAAGGAAGTTTGTCTTGACAGTGGTGCCCGTGGAAAAGGCTGGGGGCTTTCCGCCGATGCCCATTGGAATTGAAACCAGTAGCAATGGAGCTGCTACCAGAAAAGATAGTAGTTCTCCCCGTCCCTTCTTATTTTAGGTGTAAAGGGGTGAGACCGAAAGTATGTATGTCTCCCTATAACCATTCCTCTCCCCAGGAGGAGTCAGCCTGATGTAGATCCTCCAAGAGGTATTCTGTGCACATAAAAGCAAATGGGTACTTTTTAATGTAAATGGTAGCATACTGTACACCTTGGTTTTTTTTTACTTAACAGTAAATCTTAGAGATTATTTTATGTCCCTTATATGAAATAATTCCTCATTCTCTTATAAAGGGTATATAGTATTTTATTGTATGTGTGTGTATATATATATACAGTTTAATATATATACCTCAGATATATGTATATATATGTGTGTGTGTGTATATATATATATATCAGAATTTATTCGATGGGTCCTCTGTTGCTGGACATGTAGATTATTTCCAATATTCTGCTATTACAAACAATGCTACAGTGAATAGCATGTCATTTCAAACATGGGCATGTATCTGAGAAGCAGCTTTTCAAGAAGTGGAATCACTGAGTCAAAGGGCATGTACGTTTTTAAATTTGGTAGGTATTGTCCAATTACCCAGTTGTTCCAGTTGACTGTCCCACTAGCAATGTATGAATGTGTTTTTCAGCCTTGTCACCAATAGAGTGTGTTATAAACCTTAGTGCTCTTTGACAACTTGAGAGGTAAACAAATGATGGCATCACATTATGATTTTCTTATTCTAATAGTTATTTGTATTTTCTTTTTTATTAACTGTTTATATCTTGTACTCATTTTTTACTGAGTTGTTTTTTTCTCAGAACTCTTTATATATTAAAGAAATTTGCTCTTTGTGATATGAATTACAAATATGTTTTCCATTTTGTAGTTTGTCTTTTGATTTTTTTTTTTTTTTTTTAAGTACGCTTCACACCAAGTGTGGAGCCCATCGTGGGGCTTGAACTCAACCCTGAAATCAAGACCTGAGCTGAGATCAAGTGTTGGATGAACTGAGCCACCCAGGTGCCCCTCTTTTGATTTTGTTTCTGGCAGTTTTGCTGTGTAAATATGTTTCTCTCTTAAGCTGTAGGAAATGTATCCATCAATTTTTTTTTATGACTTCTGGATTTTATGTCATACTTCAAAGTTCTTCACTCTGAAATTTTTAAAAAATTATCACTTGATTTCTTTCAGTACTTTTTTGATTTAATTTTTACATTTAAATATGCAGTCCACTTGTTATTTGTTTTGGTATAAGACATGATGTATGGATCCAACTTACTATTTTTCCAAATGGCTACACATTGTTTCCATACAATTTATTGAATCATGTCTCTTTTCTTCTCTGATTTAAAATCCCACTTTTAGGGGCGCCTGGCTGGGTCAGTAGGTGGAGCTTCTGACTCTTGGGGTTATGGGTTTGAGCCCCATGTTGGGTGTCGAGATTACTAAAATAAATAAATAAATAAACTTAAAATCCCACTTTTGTAGTATTCTGATTCCAGTATGTATTTGGATCTAATACTGGATTTTACATTCCATGCCACTGATCTACTTCTTTTGATACATATGAGAGAAATTATAGTGTATTGATATTTTAGATTACATTTCAAATGAAAGCAATAAGTTTGTTAGAAAAAGTTTGGGAAATAGAAAAAATTCTACAGAGAAAATATCATCCCTGAACCTACCAAAAATAACTAAATATTTTGGTGTTTATTCATCCAGTCTTTTCCTATGTAATTGTATTTTTTTACCCAACTGATATGATACTATGTAAGCCTAATTTTCCATCCCCCAAATCTAGTGTGATGTGATCTCAATGCCCTAAGTGAAACCAATGATTATCTTACCCAGAATCCACTCCTTTTTTGCCATCCTCCCAGATACCCATGCAAGGGGTGGACTCTTCCAGCTACTTCCCAACCCCCTCATTCTAGTCACCAAGCCCTCTTATTTTCCGTTCATAGACTCATAGGCCCTAGTCTGTGAAATCCTCTCAATATACAGTTGAAGAAAACCAAGAGAGGGGAAAATATCCTGTAAAAGTTAGAATGCTTTTAGCTGCAAGAAACAGAGGATTCAGCTCAAAATGGTTCAACCAAGAAGGGGATTTATCATCTCCCATAATGAGAGGTCCATAGGAGGGTAAATCCAGAATGTGTTAACTCAATGGCTCAGTGATACCGAGGACCATGATCCTTGACATTTGTCCATCCCGTCATCCCCAGTGTATTAGCTTTTGTCCTCATGCTTTTCCCCACATGGTTGCAAGATGGTGGCAGTAGCTCCACGTATCATCTTCTCCCACCATATTACAGATAGCCTGGCAGAGGGCATGACCCTTTCTAATCCCACATTGCCCAAAGCAGGAGCTGAGGGTACTTGGGAAAAGTGGGAGAGCATTTTGGGTTGTCACAATGATTGGGAGACACTATTGGCATCTAGTCGGCAGTGGCCAGGGATAGTAGATGTCCTATGATGTTTAGGACAGTTAAGCGAAACGTGAGCTCTCATTCCTTACATTAATGTAGGTAAAAAAACAAAACCTGTTTTTCCATACAAAACAAGCTTCTTTGCACGGTTTTAGTGCACACTGGACAGCACACCCTTGTATCAGCATGTGTTTGTGGTTCTTGCACTTGTGATTCTATAGAAGATTCTATACTTCTAGAAGTATAAACATCCATCTATATTTGGTTATTTATTCTAGTGTGGCAATGTGCAAGTATTTACATATTGAAAAACAGATTATTTTAATAAAATTACTTTCCTTTTTTTTCTTCTTTATATCACACTTGGAGCATTATATTGATTTTTTGAAAATATGTGTCAGTAGACTTCATTCTCTATGAGTTTCATTTCAGTGTAGGAAAGGAGACATTCCAAAATACTTGCAATAAAAGAAATTAGGTCAGACAGGATTGAGACCCACGGGCTAGGAGAATAAAGTCTAGACAGCTTATCCTGGCACTTAAAATCTTTCACGATCAAGGGCGCCTGGGTGGCTCGGTTGGTTAAGCGACTGCCTTCGGCTCAGGTCATGATCCTGGAGTCCCAGGATCGAGTCCCGCATCGGGCTCCCTGCTGAGCAGGGAGTCTGCTTCTCCCTCTGACCCTCTCCTCTCATGCTGTTTCTCTCTCACTTGGTCTCTAGTAAATAAATAAATAAAATCTTTAAAAAAAAAAATCTTGGGCGCCTGGGTGGCTCAGTTGGTTAAGCGACTGCCTTCGGCTCAGGTCATGATCCTGGAGTCCCGGGATCGAGTCCCGCATCGGGCTCCCTGCTCGGCAGGGAGTCTGCTTCTCCCTCTGACCCTCCTCCCTCTCATGCTCTCTGTCTCTCTCTCTGTCTCAAATAAATAAATAAATAAAATCTTAAAAAAAAAAAAATCTTTCACGATCAAATTCAAAACCCATTTTCTGGACCTGTTTCCCAGCAGCATCCCTGGATTTTACACTTCCGCCACACCAAGATTATTCATTTTTCAAACACACCAAGCGGTAGTAGTAATAGCACATACTGAGTGCTTACCGTATGCCAGGCTCTGTGCTGAATACTTTACATTGAGTATCAATGCTGTCGACAAGCCAGCAAGGCAGAGATAACTTTTTTTTTAGTTTTTATTTTTTAAGATTTTATTTATTTATTTGACAGAGAGAGACAGCGAGAGAGGGAACACAAGCAGGGGGAGTGGGAGGGGGAGAAGCAGGCTTCCCGCAGAGCAGGGAGCCCCATGCGGGGCTCGATCCCAGGACCCTGGGATCATGCCCTGAGCCGAAGGCAGACGCTTAACGACTGAGCCACCCAGGTGCCCCCAGAGATAACTTTTCTTGTCCCCATTTCGCAGGTGGGGAAACTGAGGTGGAGCTGGGATTCAAACCCAAGCAGTGTGATGCTAGTCACTGCACTTTACCGGGACTGTATTACCTCCGAGGCGGATGCCCCTGCTCCCTGTCCTTTCTCCCAGGATGCCTTTCCCATCTCTTGCTACCTGTCAAGGTCTGGGGCAGCCTTCACAACTTCTGTCGGTGTCGCTTTGTTCAGTAACTCATGGGTCAGGGCCAGCTTCACGGGATGCAACTTTTGCAGCTGCACAAGCCCCGCCCTTCAAAGGGCTCAATGCCCGGTTGAATGCTCTATGGTCACCATTTAAATCCTTAATTTTTGAACAAAAGGCCCAGCATTTTCATCTTGTGCCAGACCTTGCAAATCTGGTAGCTGGTCCCGACCAGGGCTGTTGGCCACCACATCTTCACATATGGCCTTTCCATGTGGCCTGGGCTTTCTCACACCAAGAGTTTCAAGAGAGTGAGCGCCAGGCAGAAGCGGTATCTCCCTTTATGACCCAACCCAAGTCCTCCTCTTAAGAGGGGAGTGGCAAGGTCAAGGTATAAAAAGAGCATGGGGGATGGGAGATACTGCCGTAGCTGTCTTTGGAAAATGCCGTTGGCCACAACTGCTAAGAGCAGGTCACCTCCCCATCCCAGGCCTCAACCTCCACGTGTGCAGAAGGGGGCTGGGGGCTCAGTCCCCCTCTGGGAAAAGGCCAAGGCAGAGTTGGGAACCTGGTCCTTACAGGCGCCCCAGCTTTCCCAGTCTGGGGTCACTGAGAGGAACTGGAACCCTGGGGGATGGGGCTAGAACCCCCCCACCCAGGAGCTCTAAATGTCTGTTCCCCCCGAAGGCTGAAATCTCTGAGGAAGGCAGAGACTCCACATGCCCTGACATCTGTTTCTCCTGCCCGAATCTCTGCTGGGCTAACAATTCCTCTTCTTTTCATTTCTCCCTGGGGCATGTTGTTGTCTTTCTCATTAACCTCCCCTCAACTCCCAGCAAGGTCCCTAGACTCTGAGCTCTGCTAATTCCCCTGTAATCCACTGGCAAGCCAGGAAGCTAATTAAATTGTGAGCTTGTGGGGGTGCTCTGTCAATCTTTGACAGTCTCTCTCCCGTCAGTCTCCTTCCTTGCTTTTCTTTTCTTTTTTTTTTTTTTAAGATTTTATTTATTTATTTGAGAGAGAGAATGAGATAAAGCATGAGGGGGGGAGGGTCAGAGGGAGAAGCAGACTCCCCGCTGAGCAGGGAGCCTGATGTGGGACTCCATCCCCGGACTCCAGGATCATGACCTGAGCCGAAGGCAGTTGCTTAACCAACTGAGCCACCCAGGCGCCCCCTTCCTTGCTTTTCCTTTCTGGCTAGCCCTGCATAGTTTAGATTCATCGGCACACTTTGTCTTCTTGCATGGCTCTTCTTCCATCTCCTGTCTTTCAGCTAGAGTAATCTTTAAAATACAGCTCTGAGCTCTGTCCCCTCTGCTGCAGGATAATCTGAGCTCCTTAGCTGGGCATTAAAGCGCATGCACCTTACCTGCCATAACTTCAATCACAAACCCTTCCCTCCGGAGTTGAGTCATGGAAGGTCTCCTCCCCAAGCCCTGACACCTTTGCTCGTATTATTACCTTTGATGGGATCCCACCCCCTACTCTTCCATCTCACTGTCAAATCCTTGCCGTTATTTAAAAATAGCCTTCTCTGTGGGGTACCTGTCTAATTCAGTTGGTAAAGCATCAAGTCTCTTGATCTCAGGGTTGTGAGTTCAAGCCCCACGTTGAGTGTAGGGTTTACTCAAAAAAAAAAAAAAAAAAAAATTTAAAGAGCTAAATTAAAAAAAAAAAAAGCCCCCTCTGTGACATCTTCCCTACACCCTCCCCCCCCCCACTCCTGTTGGAATTCCTCCCTCCCTGAGCTCTCATAGCAGTTACCAGCTCAGCTCCTGAGGCTGATCTCTTTCCACCTATTATGCTTCTATTCACATCCAGCCACTTCCACTAAATGATTAGCTCCTTGAGGGCAGAGTCTCTAGGTCTTTTTCATCTCAGCATCTTCCTGAGCACATACCTAAGACTGTGCCTTAAAACCCTTCATTGGTGTTTACTGGCCCAAGATGGCAACTGGGGCTCCAGCCTTCATGCATATATTCCAGGAAGAGGGAAGAGAAAAGGGAGGGCTAAAGAGAGGGCCTCCGAGCTGAGTCGGTTCCTTTCAAGCACTTTCTCTCCCAATAGCTTCTGTTCACATCTCATTGACCATGCCCAGCAGCAGGAGAAACTGGGTACATTGTTTCCCTTCAAACTCAAGAGCACATCCCTTGTTTTACAGATGAAAATATAAGATCCAGAGAGGATCAGAGAATTAGGGAGGCTGCTGAACATGGTTAAGGATCAGGCTTCAGAGCTAAACACACCTGGGTTTGAATCCTGCCTCTCCCTGCATATAACCTCTTCATTCCTCGTTTGTAAAATTGGGTTAATGGTATCTACTTCAGGGGATGTTAAGAAAATTAAATAAGGTAATGGATGTGAAAAAGCACTTACCATGGTTTAGGACACAGTTATTGTCCATTGTCTTAGTTTGGGTTCCCCCAAAAGCACACTTTGAGACAAAGATTTGGGTGCGAGTAGTTTATTTAAAAGTTAACCCCAGGGCGCCTGGGTGACTCAGTCGTTAAGCGTCTGCCTTCGGCTCAGGTCATGATCCCGGGGTCCTGGGATCAAGCCCCACATCGGGCTCCCTGCTCCGCGGGAAGCCTGCTTCTCCCTCTCCCACTCCCCCTGCTTGTGTTCCCTCTCTCGCTGTCTCTCTCTGTCAAATAAATAAATAAAATCTTTAAAAAAAGGGGGGGGGTTGTGGCTGACACAGGTTAGCATTCTGTCTTCCTCAGCCCTCTGGCCACATCCCTGCATGACTCATCCCACCCTCACCCTGCTTCATGCCTTCCCATAGGCCCATGACCCAAGCTTTTGAAACTGGTGAAGGAGACAGTCGTGATCTAACTGGGGCTAGACAAGTACTTCACCCTAGGCCCCAAATACCCCCAGTGCCCAGCCTGAAATGCCTCCATTCATTTCCTTCCATTGAGGCACATATTCCTCATCCTTCACCTAACACCCTGAAGAAAATTTAATGAGTCCATCATCATTATCAACGCCTTCATGAGGACTAACCTGCATCAGACTAACTGGGGTCACTTAAGTTTTGAGAGTTCCAAAAGGAAAGCTCCAGAGGGCAGAGGGCTTCCCAGGGCACCAGGCTTCTCTGTGTCCACCCACATCTGGTCTGTGGCAGAGCCGGGACCAGAGTGGAGGCCTTCGGCATCAAGCAGGGGCTGATGGAGGGCACCAGCTCCTGGTAGCCGAGAGTAGGGCCCTTCTAGAGCCATCCGCTCAGTCAACACCTACTGAGTGCCAGGCAGGGGGGGGACACCCCGCCGCCAGGCAGGAGAGACCCCCACAGCTGTTGGGAGACAACAGCAGCCCTGATGAAGGGAGTCCGAGATGGCTGCAGGGGTCAAAACCCAGAGTGGAGGCCATGGGGGGCCTCATGAGTGCCGAGGCGGGAAGACGCTGTTCCCAGCCCTGATGTCCAGCTGGATCCTGCTACCCTAGCCCCAGCTACGCAGGGTGTCCGTGTCCCTCCCCAACAGGCCCGCCGAGCCCTCCCAGTGCCTCTCTCAACCTTCTTCCTTCGTGTGGGCACCAGGGAAGCAGTCTACTCAGCCAAAACTCAATTCTGCCCCAAGGATGCCCTTCCTTTGCATCCCCTCCCCAGGGGACCAAGGCTGACCCTCCGAGGTCTGGGGGCTTGGTCTCCCTCCTTCCTTCCTAACCAGCTGTGGGCATTTTCTGATTCGGAAGCAAGGAAGAAAAACTAGGTCACTTCAAGCTCTTTCTTTACTGTTGACATTGACCCATTTATCCTTCTCTTCCCTCAGACCCCCTCCCCCATTGCCACTCAGCCTGGACATCTGTCCCAGACAAAATCTCACCTTCCACTGTCCTTGCCGCCCAGGGGCTTGTGCGGGGCGTTCTGCGGCAGCCCCCTCTCCTCAAACCGGGGAGGAGGCCGGTCTGGAGAGTGCCCTGGGCCACCCCCAGTTTGTCCTCTGCCTCCGGCCTCAGTTGCCCCGTCTGCTAACTTGGGTTGATGATGCGTGTTCTGTGGAGCCAGAGGATGAAGCTCCAGGGAGGTCACGGATGAGGAAGAGCCCAGGGCTGGGCGCAGCCTGCGCAGGGGCCTCCTCGGTGCGGTGCCCCTAGGCCCTGCGCGGCTCCACTTCCTCGGCGCGCCCCTCCCTCTCCCTTCTCCTCCCCTCTCCCCCTTCCCGCCGCTCCCCTGCCGCTCCTCGAGCCGGTCAGCTCGCCTCGCTCTTCAGCTGTCCTCGTTCCCTGGCGCCTCGCTGCCCCGCGCCCGCCCCGGGGTCCCGGGGTCCCAGCGCCCCGCCGCCGCCGCCGCCCCCGCCCCCGCCAGGCCGGGCCCCGCCGCAGCGCGGGCGGTCAGTGCGCAGCCCCGGCGCCCGTCCGGAGCCGGGAGCCCGGAGCCCGGAGCCGGATCGCGGGCTCGGAGCGGACCCGACCCGCCCGCCGCCCCCAGCCAGGTGAGGGCAGCTCAGGGCCGGGGAGCCAAGCTTTCTCCCGTGTGCAAGCGGGGGCGGGCGAAGGCGCGGGGGAATCCGGCTCCTTGTTCGCTGAAAGGAGGACCTGAGAGCTTTTTCATGAAAGAGGCTCAAGGGCTTTCACTCGGAAGGGATGGATGAAGGAAGGTTGGCAAGGGGGCGGGGGTGGGGGAGCTCTAGGGTATCCCCTCCTGAGGGATTTCTTTTTTCAGGAGGAAGGGTTAATTGGCTTCTGTAAAACGGGGACTTGTCTTTTTGGGAACATGAGGGGCTTTCAGGGTGGGAGGAGGTTCTGGCGAGGCTTGAAGGAGGGGGTAACTGGGGAGTGGGGTTTGGCGGGGAGCGGGGCTCTGAGATCGCCTTCACCTGACATCGCGGCACCTCCCCCGTCGGTTCCGGGGCTCTGGGTCTGCCCAGGTCTCCGTGTCCCAGTTTTGTCTCTTTGAAGATGACTATTTTGAGCCCCACCTGGACAGAGCTAGGAACAGCCATTTCCTTTCCCGGAGCTATGAGGCCCACCTGACACCCTCCCACCTCTGACCTGACCAGGGAAGGGGGTTTAAAGAAGGATGGGGACCTAGGGATCTGGGAAATGGCAGTGCTGGGTGAGAAATGGGCAGAGGCTGGGTACTGAACACACGGGAGGACCCTCTGGCCCTCGTGGGGTGCACCAGACTCTGCAGGGAGATTGCTGAAGGTAGGGTGGGCAGGTGCTCCTGGGGCAGGACCTGCTAGGGAGAAGAGCAGGGTCAGAAAGAGTTGAGATGTTCCCATACTCCCAGAAGGCAAAACGCTAGAGTTCTTGCTTGTTTCATTGGTTTTATTTGCTTTTTGCTTTCTTTCTCTTTCACCCTGGATCCCAAGATTCATTCCACTTATCTCCCCTCCTATTTTTGCAAAAAAGGAAAACTGAGGCTAAGGACAGGTTGGCTGGAAATGTCTGTGTCTATGAGGAAAAGATGGGGGAGAGGAAGGTGTACTGAATCTGGAGTCAAAAGACCTTGGTTCAAGGTTGCCTCAGTGTGCGTGATTACCTTGGGCCAAAATGCTTCCCCTGTTTGGGCCCTGACTTTCTCATCTATAAAGTGGGAGAGGGCCCACCTGTCTCAAAGGTTTGCTGGGAGACCAGATGTGCCCAAAGAGCTTAATGAAAGGGAATACTCAGGAGGTGCAATCTTCATCACTGTAGATGGGTCCCCTCCTTCCTGCCCTCATCAAGGGTATCGGCTAGCCCTTGGGGTGCCTTTGTAGGAATTACAAAAGGTCCCTCCTCCGGAGGGAGAGAAGGTTTAGCTGGGTTAGGGACTTGGGGTCTTTATTATGAAAATTAGAAAAAGGCACACTTTCCCCGGGTGCAGCAGGTCCACACTGTAGGGCAAGTAGAACGTGAGCTGGATTCCAGTGCCCACCTACCCTAAGGTGAATGTCCTTGTGTAGGGTGCATCTGCCCCTGGCAGCCCTTCTCAGCAAGCCCCCAGTGTCTCTAAGAGACACAGAGCTACACACACTCCCAGGGTCCTTCCCAGAGCCCATATCCAGGCTGTTGCCAGCTCATTTTCTTTCCTACTTTGTCTCCACTTCAGGGCCTTTGGGTATTCAAGCCCCAAAGCCTATGCCCTACTAAGAAGCATGATGGAGTTAGGCATTGCCTTCCCAAGCTCCCAGGGGTAAGAGTTACTGAGTCCCTAACTGCTTATGTCAAGAACTCTATCAGATCACTTTTCTCAAGGCCAAGAAGAGAAGCATCTGCACACCTGGGCAACACTACCGTTCACAAATGGTGTTTGCACCTGCTATCTCAGAGCATCCTTACAGTAAGGCGGGGGCAGGTCTCCCCATTTACAGAAGAGAAGCCATGCCCAGAGAAGTTAAGGAATTTGCCTAAGGTTTCACAGCATTTAAGTGGTAGAGCCAGGAAATGAGCCCAGGTCGAGCTGCCAGTCTTTCACTCCACCACTACTGAGGAACAAAGCTGCTGACCTCACAGTCTTGCCAGAGCCTTGCTGCAAATGTTGCTCTCCTTCTCTATTCACAGGAGCCCCTAGTTCTCTCCTTCTGCTCAGTGACCAGCCCTCAAGCCCAGAGGAAAGAGTCACTGTCTCTTACTGTGATTTCACGGGGAGGGAGCTATGTCAAGGCCCAACTGCTCGGGCCTCTTTACTGCAAGAAGGGCTCCTGGGGGGTGCAGAGGTCCAGAGTGGCGGCTGACCCTTGTGGGTCAAAGGCCAGGAAAGGGGTCAATGAGCAGCTATTTCCTTTCCTGTCCATATGGGGGCTGGAACAGTGGCCATCGGTACAGAGAGCGAGTGCCTGAGTGAGGGGCAGGCCAAGGTCCATAGAATAGCCACAGGGCAATTCAGCAAACCAGGCTGAAAGAAACTCAGGCGCCCTGACCACCCTCTGTGGTGCCAAGGTGGGGAGGGGCAAGCCCAGCTGACAGGCTACATAGGTCCCTCCGGCCAAAGCATTTCTGCTTCTATCTGTGGTACAGGTGTGTGAGCTTTCACTTGAGAAGGGGGTTCGTTTCTTACAAAAAAAGGAGACTCGCTGGCCTAATCTTCTGGTTCCCAAAGTGTGGTCCCTGGACCAGCAGCATCTGCATTACCTGAAATTTGTTGGAAATGCAAATTCTCAAGCCTCATCCTAAACCAAATGAATGGACACTCTGGGGGCGGGGGCCCAACAACGTGTGTTCCAGCAAGCCCTCTATATGGCACCGAGGCCCGCTGAAGCTTGAGACCCGCTGACCTAGTCCAAGTGTGTAGGAACCCGAGTCCTAGTTGTGGGGCAGGGGCAGGGCTGTGCAAGTAACGCGTCTCCCAGTCTCGGAACTCGGAACGCGGGGCATCTGGGGGCCGCCCCCGGCACAAGCCCCCTCTCCTTCCCCTTCTGCCTCCCCTCCCAGGCGCCATGCTGCTGCTCCTGCTGGGCCTGCTGGGCCCTGCCGCCTGCCGGGCCCTGGGGCCGGGGCCGGGCTCGACGGAGCTGCGCTCGGCCTTCTCGGCCGCACGCACCACCGCCCTGGAGGGCACATCGGAGATGGCGGTGACCTTCGACAAGGTGTACGTGAACATCGGCGGCGACTTCGACGCGGCCACAGGCCAGTTCCGCTGCCGCGTGCCCGGCGCCTACTTCTTCTCCTTCACGGCCGGCAAGGCCCCGCACAAGAGCCTGTCGGTGATGCTGGTGCGCAACCGCGACGAGGTGCAGGCGCTGGCCTTCGACGAGCAGCGGCGGCCCGGCGCGCGGCGCGCCGCCAGCCAGAGCGCCATGCTGCAGCTCGACTACGGCGACACGGTGTGGCTGCGGCTGCACGGCGCCCCGCAGTACGCGCTCGGCGCCCCGGGCGCCACCTTCAGCGGCTACCTGGTGTACGCCGACGCCGACGCGCCTGCGCGCGGCCCGCCCGCGCCCCCCGAGCCGCGCTCGGCCTTCTCGGCGGCGCGCACGCGCAGCCTGGTGGGCTCGGACGCGGGCCCGGGGCCGCGGCACCGGCCGCTCGCCTTCGACACGGAGCTCGTCAACATCGGCGGCGACTTCGACGCGGCGGCCGGCGTGTTCCGCTGCCGCCTGCCGGGCGCCTACTTCTTCTCCTTCACGCTGGGCAAGCTGCCGCGCAAGACGCTGTCCGTGAAGCTGATGAAGAACCGCGACGAGGTGCAGGCCATGATTTACGACGACGGCGCGTCGCGGCGCCGCGAGATGCAGAGCCAGAGCGTGATGCTGGCGCTGCGGCGCGGCGACGCCGTCTGGCTGCTCAGCCACGACCACGACGGCTATGGCGCCTACAGCAACCACGGCAAGTACATCACCTTCTCCGGCTTCCTGGTGTACCCCGACCTCGCCCCCGCCGGCCCGCCGGGCCTCGGGGCCCCGGAGCTCTGAGCCCCGCCCGGGGAGGGGAGCCCAGCGGCGGCCCGCGGCGTGCTTGCCGAGCCGAGCCGAGCCGAGCCGAACGCCCCGCCGGCGCGAGCATGACGGCCCGCCCAGTGCGGCTGACCCTGCCAATAAAGTGGGCCTGCGCCGGCGCCTGTCTGCCTGGGGTCCTGCGCTGTCTTGTCTGCGACGCTGTGGTCTCGGGCGGGGCGGGAAGGCACGGGCCACTGCAGACGCGGGGTGGGGTCGGAGGGCCGAGGGCCCTGCGAGGGCGAGGAGATGGGCGTTTGATTGAACTGAGCCCGACTCGCCCAACCGCTTGCGGGACTCCCCTTGGCGTTACTTTCTAGTCAGCCCCTCTACCTCCTTCCCACTGACCTACCGTGTCGCTTAGGGTCCAGCTGGTTCTTTCTTGTGACAAGGGACCACACCCTGCTCCCTTTCTGGGAGTAGGGGATTCAGGGAAACAGAACATTCCTTCTTCTAGCAGGGAGTGTGGGGGGTGAGCCACTGATACCTGGTTGCCCCAACTCCTGCCCTCCCACAATGGGGAGGGTGAATCGCCCAGGGCAGGGGTGAAACAACTTACTTTGGCATAAAAGGACACAGGCTGCAGGCCAGAACAAAACATTTTATGTGACAGCTACACAGGATCAGGACTACACCAGCCAGACTCAGCTTGTCTCTCTCAGTCAGTCCCCTCGCAGCCTCACTTCCCCCTCTGAGGTGTGCATCTGAGACTTGAGATGGACCAAAAAACCTGCTCCCCCCCACCTCTCCCCACCCCGTCCCACCCCCCCGCCAAGGAAAGGTAATGTTCTTCCACCTGCTTTCCTCCATTCCTCCAACAGACTAAACTAAAAATGTCCCGTCTATTCTAGTCCAGATGGGGAACTTGGGGCACAGGGACTCCAGAGCACTGGTTGGGATTTAAAAGGGTATGTAAATTAGGACTGGGTGCTGGGCATTCACAAGGTTCCCATAGATTCCGCAGGACTTGTCACAGACTGCCAGGGTAGGACTTGGAGCGTCGGACTTGGCCTTCCTTGGGGACAGCTTTCTTTTCAGCATCCTTGAACACACCTCTCAACCCTAACCCCAGCACATACCTGCAAGTCCTGCTTTTAGCTCTGTGCCTGTGTCCTGAGACCCAGGCTCTTAGCCTACCAGGGCTCAGGGAAGAAAATGGGGCAGGGGTAAACTGGGTTCAGGGTACAATCCAAGCTTCTACTTCCAGTGGGAAGGACGTGCCAGATGGAAGCCACTGCCCAGGATGGGTCTGGCTTGGGCCACGAGTTGGGGGGCAGTGGTTGGTTGGCAGGTGAAAGGGGAGAGTCAGGGAAAAGGGTCAAGGCCCAGGGCCCCAAAGATGGGGGCTGCCCCTGGGGCAGAAGCCCTTGCACAGGTCCCAGAGTATTTCCTGTGCCAGCAGGGTGAAGACCTGGGCCCAGCGACCCCTCTCCTCAGCCTCACTAGCCTCATGGAGCCGGTAGACACAGGACAGGCCTGTGAGGAGCAGATGTTCAAAGTCCCAAGGGCTAAGAGGAGGCCCTTTCCGCAGGTCCTGGAACTGCTGCAGCCGTTGCTTAGCACCCTCCAAGTCACTGGGCACATGTTGCTGCAGGAGGAGCCTGAGTCGGCGGCCTGGGCGTGTGGATGCCAGTTCCTCGTCCTGGATATGCAGCTGCCCCACGACATCCAGCTCCAGACCAGCCCAGAGCAGCTGCAAGGGGAGCCATGTAAGGGGTGGGCTGGGGCCTGGGAGGGCAGGGCAGGGAACAAGAGTGGGCCAGGGAGGGCATAAGCAGGCAGTAGGACCCATGCTGGGTTACCCCCCCACCCCCCACCCAGCAGGCCTAGCTTGAGACATCCCCCTTCCCAACCCTGAGCTTAGGGACCTCTGGACACTCCCTCCCCCATATCCCAGGCTGGAGGAAAGACCTCAAACATCACTTCCGGGGCCTCTGGCTCCTGCAGGCCACCTCCCACGCTGGCGCTGTCCATGGGCTGCCCTGGGCCAGCAGAAAGGAGTCAGGCCGCTGCCAAGCTCCATCTTGAATACCCCAGCCTCCCAGAAGTGCCCCTTAGCTATTTGGTAGGAATGCCTAGAGGTTCTTCTATCTACAAAAGAGCAGGAATGCCATCCCATGTCCCCCTTCACACACACACACATTGACATTCATCCTCCCAGGCATAGGTCTTGTGATCCCCAAATCATCATCGCAAACCCAGATACCACCTCAGCAAATGTCCAGGACTCCTCCTTGAACTTCTGCAGTTCCCTTGGCAAAGAACTCGACCATTGGGTCACAAGACACTTCACTTCCGACTTCCCCTCCCTATAATCATCTGGGACAGTGTGACCTAAAACAGTGCCAGTGACTCTCCTCAAGGGTCAAGGACCTCTTTAGAAAGAAATCTGCTCCTTCCTTGCTCCTCAGTAGTGGTCATGCAAAAGGCAGGGAAGCCAGGCAAGGCGGTTGTCTGCTGCAGCTTCCTTCATCTCACACCCTGGTATGCTGCTCAGCCCTTAGAATGATGGTCCCAGGCCCAGGGCAGGTCCAGAGGTCCTGCTTTGCACATCTAGAATAAGGCCACTGTCCACCTCTGTCCAGGGCTGGCAGTGAGGGCACCTGGAACTACCTCCCTTCACTTGGACTTTCTGGTTCCAGGGTCGGAGCCCAGACTATTACCCCTGTTGCATAGGTTAATCTGGTACCAGGCCCACAGTGCCTAGGCCCTGCTAGGTTCGGATAGAACCAACTTTAGCTGCTATCAGCCAGCAGCATTCCTTGGCTCCCATCCACGCCACCCTAAAGCCCCGGTACCTGGACGGTGCTGGGTTGTAGTCACCCCAGGGAGAAGGCAAATGGTTACTATTAGCCAAGACAGGAACTGCATCGTCCCAGCCATGTCCCACCACGTCCTCTGAGTCTTCCTCTCCCCAGCTGCTCTCTGCTCCTGCGTCCGCCCGCCACACACCACGGCTCCAACTTTCCACTGCAGGCTGCTCAGGCGTTCCCTATTTTGTGTGTCAGCCTTCAATGCTAAACAGGGAGGGGTTGGCTCTGACTTCCCAGTACCTTTCCATCCCATGGAAATGTGGAATCTTTAGTTGCTGGCGGTAGGAGTCTGGCTCCCTGCTTGTCAAGCCCTCAGCCTGTTCCTGTCCAGATGGGCGGGATGCTTGCTTACTAGAAAAATGGTGCTTGGTAGCGAACAGCTCTAGCTTGGCCCTCCCAAGAAGTAGGAAAGAGCCCAGGCAGTAACACTACCTTACTATCTGTCCTCAACCCCAAAACATCCTGCAGCTGAGCTCAGGCTCTAACACCCAGTCCAGCCCAGCCCAGCCCAGCCTCCAGGGAGCCCCTCAGCAGCCAAAAGCATCAGCTGCAAAGCTTGGTTCTGGAACTGCAATGGTTCTCCATCTACATGGCAGGCTGGCTGGATGGCCCCATGGACCAGCAGAGCTGAGCACTTGCACCTCGGGCACTCAGCCACCAGCCATACAGACCCCAGGCTGGTTAGGGTAGAGTCCTGTCGCCTAGAAGACAGATCTGCAGCTTCTGAGTATCTTTTGCAGCAGCCCTGGGACTTCCTTTGCTTGCTCACAACATTCTCAGCTCTGGCTGGAGTCCAGGAAGATTACCTTGGCCCAAGCGTGATGGGCTGTTAGCGGGGAGCAGGATGCAGGGTTCAAGACTCTAAACTGAGCTGTGGCTCGTGGAACCCTGTGGATGCTTGGATGGGATGGGGGGGGGGGTTCCCTGGTTCCACCTAGACCCCTTGATCCATCAGCTGCCACCAGACAGTCTGCTGTGACCAGGGGTTTTCTCCTGCAGTTGTTGAGGGCCCTCCAATTTTCAGGAGACGCCATGCCACACCCATCCTAAGCCCTGTGGACAGTGAGAACTTTCCATTTCAGCTCCAGAATCCCTCTCTCAAAGGTACATCCAGGCCTGCAGGTCACCATGTCTGCAACTGTACTAAAAGAGACTCCTAGGTTGGTATTCTCTTTAAGGGACAGGGGGAAAAAACCCCTCTCCGAGTCAAGCTTCACTTGACCTGTAAGCACACAAGAAGTCATTCGTCTAAGGATTTTATTTACAGGGATGCTCAGTTATAGATAAACCGCTTTCTAGTAATCCACATGCCTTCCTTGGAGCTACTTGGTTTCAGGTTTCTTGTCTCCTGCTTCAAGCTTGAGACTCTCAGGGGGCTGGCGATAGGCAGGGAAAGCCTCCCATGGGCTGTTCAGGTCAAACTTGCGGAACTCCTGGGCCAACTCCACGGGCTCAGCCACCACCCGCTTCACCTCATCGTCATAGCGTAACTGCAGAAGAGAACGGTTTAAGCACTGAGGAAGACCTTGTTCAGAGCTACTGAGCCTCTAAGGAGCCTATGTTCCCAAGGGCACAGGTGACTTCACCAATTGCATTACTTCTCTGTCCTTGAGTGCTATGCCAGCCTCTGTCAGCAAGTCTCCATGCACTTCAGTATTACCGATCAAGTCACATCCCACCCTTAGTCCAAAATGGCCTGCTATCACCCAGCCACACTCCCCTGCTCACCATCCCCACATCACAAGCTCTGAGCAACTTTTCCAGCACCATTGACTTTGCTCACCCATCCACTCTTATAAGGAAATGGTAAGCATCAGCCCAGGATTAGGAAGCAAGTCAGTGGCTGAAAAGAGTGAACCTAAACTAGCAAGCACTTAGATTCAGACCATGTGGCTTTGGCATTATCACTGTCAAGATACAAGGCAATAAACTTGGCATTCCTTTTCTTGGTGGGAGGATCAGTTGGATAAGGTAAAGACAAACAGGTGGTGGGGTGAAGAGGCAAACCAGGTAAGGGAGACAGTGAAAACAAGGAGAGGGAAGTAGCCCTAACCAGAAGCAGCTGGAGAAGCAAATGAGACCATGCAAAACACTGAGGAAACCGGCATCTTTGGGTACTGAAAAGAAAGGGTGGATTGCCACTAGTTAAGCATTTCTAAAAAGTTACTTTGCTACAAAATCACATGTTTATGTATGCAGTAGACCATCTTCCTGCTCCTGAACAACCTGTAGCACAAGGGTGGTAAAGCAAAGCACTGGAATTCTTCATAAGGCCCTTGTAGTCACACGTTACTGATCCTGCCTCTGACCATTCTCAAGGGCTAAACATTTAGTGTCTTCCCTGTCAGGTGCCTTCTCGGAGGTCCAGGGCAGGGCAAATGGTCCTTTGCTTTTAGATCTTGTGGACAGACGAAGTGTGTCCTCAAGGTCGCCTTGGTCATTAAAATGATCATTATGATAATGGCTGGTGTCAACTGAGTATTTACAGGACACCAGGCTGTAACCATACATCATTTAGCTCACCATAAAACTTATTAGTTAAGTACTATTGTTACCATTTTGCAGCTGAGAAAATCGTCATAGAGAAAGTAAGTAACAGGCCCCAGATTACAAAAGTGATGCTAGGATTTGAATCCAGAGCCTATGTTCTCCCCGCCCCGAGCCTATGTTCTTAGACCCACCACAATACACAGACCATATTTCCTGCCATTCCCAGGATATCCAGGTTCCCTGCCAGTCCTTATCCGAGGCTGCTGCCCCAGTTTCAAGGTTCCTCCTACCTCAACGTAGCCAGACAGGGGAAAGTCTTTCCGGAAAGGATGTCCCTCAAAGCCATAGTCTGTCAGGATCCTTCTTAGGTCAGGGTGGTTAGCAAAGAAAACTCCAAACATGTCCCAGATCTAGAAAAAAAGAGGCCCTCAGGCAACTAGTCCATCATGGCCAACACAGGGGTGAGGATGCACTGCATGCAATAGTTTCAACCAATTCTGCAACTCTGGCCTAGAGGCAGGATCCACCATGTCTAGTAACTTACCTCCCTCTCATACCAGTTAGCTGCCTTGTACACAGAAACAGTGGACTCAACAGGTGTCAGCTCATCTGTATAGGTCTTCACACGGATCCGAGAGTTGAAGCGCAGAGAAAGCAGGTTGTAAACAATCTAGGGAGAGCAGAAGGAACTGGAGGACCGAGATGGCCAGAGTCTGGGGTGGGAGGCCCTGAGTGAGAACATCAATGACGAGGATACAAGGTGGGTTAGGATTCTACCTGTGAACGTGTCTTCTGTCCTGAAGCTCAAAAACCTCAAGATCCTCCTATATTTACAACTACTTCTGAAGGCCTAAGCCATGCTATAGCTTAGCATGTCAGCATGCTTATCTTTGCTCATGGTATTCCCTTTGTCTGGGATGACACTGGATCCCCACCACCCCCGCCAGCCCCAATCCTTACTGGGTTCATTCCTGGTCTCTTGGTCATCCATGAAGGTTCAACACTAACTTTCTCTCTCTCTTCAAGGCCTCCCAACAGAACTGAGTGCCCCTCCTGTGTTCTCATAGCATCTAACATCCCATGCATTATGTTATCACGGTTAGCCCTGTATGTGTCCCTCCCCCTCACTAGAGTTGGGGGGGGGTACTCCTTGAGGGCAGGTATTGGGTATTACTTCTCCTTTGATCCCAAGATCTGGCAATTAGATGATTAGTAAAAATCAACAGCTAAACGTATTAAGAACATACCATGTGCTGGCAATCTACCCATACTATCTCATTTCATCCTCACAACCACTCTATGAAGTAGGGACAATTTTATGCTTATTTTGCACATAAGAAATCTAAAGCTTAGAGGCACCTGGGTGGCTTGATAGGTTAAGCATCTGACTTTGGCTTGGGTCATGATCTCAGGGTCCTGGGATCAGGCTCCCCACTCAGCAGGGAGTCTGCTTCTCCCTCTCCCTCTGCCCCTACCCCGTTTGTGCATGTGTGCTCTCTCTCAAACAAATAAATAATCTTAAAAAAAAAAAAAAGTCTTAAGCTTAGAAAGATTAAACAAGGGGCGCCTGGGTGGCTCAGTCGTTGGGTGTCTGCCTTTGGCTCAGGTCATGATCCCAGGGTCTTAGGATCGAGCCCTGCATTGGGCTCCCTGCTCAGCGGGAAGCCTGCTTCTCCCTCTCCCACTCCCCCTGCTTGTGTTCCCTCTCTCGCTGTGTCTCTGTCAAATAAATAAATTAAATCTTTAAAAAAAGATTAAACAAAATGTCTGAAGTCATGTAGCCTATTAGTGGCAGAGCTAGGATTCAAACTTGAGGTTTGCTTGATTTAAGGCCCTAGTTTAACTGCTGTGTTGTATTGTTTGTACTGTTGTATTGTTTGACCTGAAGTAAAACTAAGGAGGCCTATGGTTCCCATTGGTAGCTATCACCCTAAGACACACAAGCCTTTTCTTTACCCACCAAATCTTCTCAAATTTCCTTACTGACCTCAAAACGATTCTGCCGAGTAGGGATGTCCACTGCTGTCAAGTCAGCCAAGGATTTGAATTGTGCATTGGTGTGATCCCTAAGGAAAGTCAGCACTGGGATGACTCCATCAGGATGGATACAGATCTCTAACTCATTGAAGCAAGACACCTGCAGATACGGAAAGGGAAAAAAGAAGGTACAAAGAGCTATTGAGAGAGCAGCTAACTTCAGCTGGAGTATCCTGGTTTAAGACAGAGAAAAAAGTCCAAGTGGGATAGAAGAGATTGGTTTCTTTCATACCAGGCTGCCTACTCCTACATACCCTGAGAACATGGTTCTTTCTTGACCCACGACCAAACAACGGTTGTGAATATTACCTGAACTTGTTGGACATACTTGGGCAGGATTTCAGCCACGTACTCTCCAAAAGCTGAGAGCTGCTTGTGGGCCACATCATCCCGAGGCCTGACAGTGGCTGGAAGGAGAAGGCATATTTAACAAAGGAATGGAGAAGGCAGCAGCCACGCCTGCATTCAGTCTCTTGGGCTCCCAAGGGGTGTTGCCTCCCAGCAGGGCTCCCTGCAGAACCTTGAAGAAGCTGAGGGTGGAGGGTTCCTCTTCCAGGGAAAACTTAGGAAAAATGTCACCTACAAAGTCCACAAAGACTCTTCTTATAACTGCAATTGGGGTATTTGCCTCTTCTCAAAGCTATTCCCTGGTTCTTCCTTCACAACGCCTGCATTTCTGCTAGAGTAGCATATTATCTCAACTCTCTTACCAGACCAGGAACTCTTTAAGGGTGGGAACCAGAACGTTTGCTTCTCTGTTATCTCCTTAGAACCTGGCTCACAGGAGGTTCTCAAGCTAAGAACTTCAGGGCTGAAGAGCCCTCAAAGATTATCTAGTTGAAACCTTTTTTTGGGGGGGGGGGGCGGCGCCTAGGTGGTTCAGTTGGTCAAGCGTCTGCCTTTGGCTCAGGTCATGATCCCAGGGTTCTGGGATGGAGCCTGCTTCTCCCTCTCCTCTCTGCTCATACTCTCTCTCTCTCCCTATGTGTCGCTATCTCTCTCTCAAATAAAAAAATCTTAAAAAAAAAAAACCAAAAAACTTTTTTTCCCCCACTGATAAGGAAACTGAAGTCCAAAAGGAGGAAATGCCAGGTCTCCTGACCCTCAATCTGCTTATGTTGATTGTGCTATATCTCCATACACCCATTTACACATCCCTCAGTCACTGAGTCACCACACATCATAGGTTGCACACACCATGGTTAAGTGTTCTCTGCCTTTGGCAGCGGGCAGGACTGCCTGTCACTCACTAGTTCTGTGACTCTGAACAAGTTACTTCTCTGAATTGTTTCCTAATCTATAGTAAGAGGATCACAATGCTATCTACCTCATAATATTGTTCTGAAGACTAAATAAAATCATTCGCTAAATCACTTAGCAAGCTGCCTAGCACACAACAAGCACTCAATGTGAACTACTATCTTAACAGGACTCTAAGACCCAAACGCTGTTTCCTGCTCTCAAAGAGCTGACAGTTTAATCAGAGCGAAAAGGAATCATGGAAACGGACAAGGGGTAATCAGGGCCATAACAGGGAGACATAAGGACACAGGGAGAGCCCGATTCTGCTCGCAGAATGAGGCCCACTGCAGTCAGGTCTCCACAAGCAGAGATTTGCCAGAGGACACAGGGAAGGGCATCCCAGGGCAAGGGCAAACACCTGACGAAAAGAATGAAGGGTCCCCCGCCTGTAGTCCCGAGAAGGGCCCGGCCCGCACATACTCACGGCGCGTGTCAGCCGCGGCGCTTTCCCTCCTCACCGGCAGCAACAGCACCGAGGGTCGCCCGGCCCCTGCACCGGAAGATAAAAAGACAAGCGCAAGGTGAAGTTTGATGGGCTCCCTGCGCTAAGCGCGCCTCCGCTCCCGCCCCGGGCCTCAGCCGGCTGCCCCCGGCTTACCCCTGGCCAGCGCCACGGACCCCACGAGCCCCCGCCACCACCCCCTCGCCGCCCCCGCCGCCGCCGCCATGTTCCGGGATGCAACCAGGCAGCCAAGGCAGGAGCCACAGGACACGGAGCCCCAAGGGCACGGACCGGAAGCGGAAGTGTACGTCCAATTTTTCTTCCGGGCGGACGCGGGGCCGAAAGCAGAGGTTCCGGATTCCGGGCTTCAGAATAAAAGGGTAGGCAGGTGAGAAACTGAGGTAGACAGGTGGGCAAACCGTGAGGTGAACGTGGCCCTAGTTTGGTGTAGCAGAGGCTGGAGAGAAGGCGAGGACCCTAAAGAACCGGACGGGTGAGAGAAGGGGAAGGGAAGGGGCCGGGGTTCTGGGTTCCACATTCCACTCCCCTCCCCCGCCCCCCGAGCTAAGCTTTTGACTGGGGCCGGCGGGCGCCGGGAGGGGGCGTGGAGAGGAGCCGGGGGCGGGGTATTGGGGAGAGGGGGAGAGAGGAGAACGGTTTCCCTAGCGACCGTTTCCTAGGCGACTCAAGGCGCTGGGCCTACTCTTGAACCGGGCAGGGGACGGCCGGGCTTCGTCTCGCGTTCTGGGACGGAGTCCTGGGGAGTCATTAGGGCGAGCAGGGAAGTGCAGGAGAGAAGCAGAAAAGAGAAAATGTGGGGCTAACAGATGTCCCAGGCCAAGCCTCATTTTGGAAGGTCTGAACTCCCTGCGCGGGGGAAGAGGGACCTTGTCCACAAGAACGTGGGGGTCTATTTTGTCGGGTTCTGCTGCCCAGAGCCTCACTAGTTTTGTGCCCAATAGTCATTTGGTTAGTAAGGCTTTTTGCCAGGCTTAAGATCATAGGCTTCATCCAGCGCCTTGCTTTCACGTGTTGGCCTAAATACCAAGCCTTTTGTTACATCATGGAAAGGAATATTCTGTTTTCTTAGGGAAACACCCAGAGTAGGAAATTTTATTGATTTCATTAGGGATGGAGTGCACTGCAGAATGAACTCAGCTTTGGTTGAAGGAGAGCTTCCGAGAGGTCATTAGGACTAAGGTCAATCTCCGCCTACTTTTTGTCACTTTTATCTTCTCCCTCCCTGAATTGAACAGTTGGATTCAAAGACTGTGGATTCCCCATTACTCAGGGTGGTGTTGCTTTGCAGACAGCTGGCAGAGAGAAAAGTTGGCTACCATGGAATCACCAGAGGAGCCTGGAGCATCCATGGATGAAAACTACTTTGTGAACTACACTTTCAAAGATAGGTCACACTCTGGCCGTGTGGCTCAGGGCATCATGAAACTGTGTCTGGAGGAAGAGCTCTTTGCTGATGTCACCATTTCAGTGGAAGGCCGGGAGTTTCAGCTCCACAGGCTGGTCCTCTCAGCTCAGAGCTGCTTTTTCCGGTCCATGTTCACTTCCAACCTGAAGGAGGCTCACAACCGAGTGATTGTACTGCAGGATGTCAGCGAATCTGTTTTCCAGCTCCTGGTTGATTATATCTACCATGGGACCGTGAAACTTCGAACTGAAGAGCTACAGGAAATTTATGAGGTGTCAGACATGTATCAGCTGACATCTCTCTTTGAGGAATGTTCTCGGTTTTTGGCCCGCACAGTGCAGGTGGGGAACTGCCTTCAGGTGATGTGGCTGGCAGATAGGCACAGTGATCCTGAGCTCTATACTGCTGCCAAACACTGTGCCAAGGCCCACCTGGCCCAGCTGCAGAGCACAGAGGAATTTCTCCACCTGCCCCACCATCTACTCACTGATATCATCTCGGGTAAGTTGAGGGAGGGGGCACATCATACTCAACTACTTGGGTATGATGTTTAGTGGAGCTTCTAGTTCAGGAGAAAGGAATCTTCAGGCTTCCTGGTATTAATTTACATTATTATTCCTGGTAAGAATTTAGATCCCTTTTGAGAGATTGAGGTGAGATTTAGCTGCTGTCATAGGCAGTCCTTTCCAGAGCAAGAACCTCGGAAAATAAAAGCAGTACTTTGTGATATACAGTTAACCCTTGAACAATGTGGGGATGAGGACTGCGACCTCTGCATGGTCAAAATCCATGTATAATTTTGACTCCCCCCAAAACTTCACAAATACCCTGCTGTTGACCGGAAGCATTATCGATAACATAAGCAATCAATTAACATGTATTTTGTATGTTGTATTATGTACTGTGTTCTTACGATAAAACTAGAGAAAAGAAAATGTTATTAGAAAAATCATAAGGAAGAGAAAATACATTTGCAATACTGTACTACATTTATTGAAAAAAATCCACATATAAGTGTACCCACACATGGGGTCAACTATATACAAGTATTGAATAAAAAAAAAAAAAAAAAAAAAGGTAGTGAGGAGCTGTTTTGTGTATAAATGTTCTCATCTATCCTGCACTTTGCCTGTACCTGTGGGACTGGTTACCTAAGTAAATTGATGATGAGTCAAGATATTTACATAACATTTTAAGTGATGGGCCGACTTAAGGTAACAATCCTGACCCTGGGGACGCCTGGGTGACTCAGTCCGTGAGCCTTGCTCTCTTGGATTCAGCTCAGGTCCTGGTCTTTGTATCGTGGGATCAAGCCTCGTGTGGGGCTCTGCGCTCAGCAAAGATCTGCTTGAGATTCTCTCTCCCTCTCCCGTTGCCCCCCTCCCCCCGCTCATGCGTGCTCTCTCTCTCTCAAATAAATAAAAATGTTTTAAGATTTTATTTATTTATTTTAGAAAGAGAGTGCCACTGCGTGAAGGTGCAAGTGGGAAGGGGCAGACGGAGAGGGAGAAAGAATCTGAAGCAGGCTCTGCACTGAGCAGAGAGCCCCATACGGGGCTTGATCCCACAACCATGAGATCATGACCTGAGCCCAGACCAAGAGTCAGATGCTAAACCAACTGAACCACACAGGTGCCCAGTAAATAAATCTTTAAAAAACAAACAAAACAAAAAACAATCCTGACCCTGCAAGTGAGGTATGCAATTTAGGTTAATTTCTTACACACACACACACACACACACACACACACACGGTGATAATCCAACAAAGTGATTCACACTGGCTTTAAATTTCCCTTTTGGATTGTTGGATTGCCATTGACTCTGTCTTTCCTCTGACTCCCACAGACGGAGTTCCATGTTCCCAGAACCCAACAGAGGCAATAGAAGCCTGGATCAATTTCAATAAAGAAGAAAGAGAGGCTTTTGCAGAGTCACTGAGAACTAGCTTGAAGGTAAGGCAGATTTCTCTTTAGGGTTGGGACACCATAATATCTATGCATTCCAGCTATTGGTCTGGCCTCATTGTTAGCTGGTTAATGAGTCATCTCTGGTTCAAAGTTAAGAACTGGGGAAGAGGATGTGTGCATGAGCCCAGAAACCACCAGCCTCTGAGCTCCACAAAGTTCCTTGAGAGAACTACTTTTACCATTGCATTAATCCTAAGCACCTTTTTTTCTAAAGCACCAGCTCGGGATGAGAGCAACAGATTCTCTGCCCCAGCATAAAATGTCTGAAAGAAAGTGACTGGAGGACAGTCAGAATGGCACACAGTAACTCGAGGGAAGTAGGTTAGAGCAGGATACAAGTGTGTGGTCCAGAACCTTAAGGGTAGGCGTCTCAGCTGAGCCTTAGCCTAGAACTGATAGATGTCATCTATGATTTTAATTTTGCCAATAGGAGATCGGGGAGAATGTGCACATTTACCTGATCGGGAAAGAGTCATCTCGTACCCACTCGTTGGCTGTGTCCTTACACTGTGCAGAAGATGACTCCATCAGTGTCAGTGGCCAAAACAGCTTGTGCCACCAGATCACTGCAGCCTGTAAGCACGGTGGAGACTTATACGTGGTGGGAGGGTCCATCCCACGGCGCATGTGGAAGTGCAACAATGCCACTGTGGACTGGGAATGGTGTGCACCTTTGCCCCGGGACCGGCTCCAGCACACCCTGGTGTCTGTGCCCGGGAAAGATGCTATATATTCACTGGGTGGCAAGACACTGCAGGATACCCTCTCCAATGCAGTGATCTATTATCGGGTAGGTGATAACGTCTGGACAGAGACAACCCAGCTAGAGGTGGCTGTGTCAGGGGCCGCTGGTGCCAACCTTAACGGGATCATCTACTTACTCGGGGGGGAGGAGAATGACCTGGACTTCTTTACCAAACCTTCCCGACTCATCCAGTGCTTTGACACAGAGACAGACAAATGCCATGTGAAGCCCTATGTTCTGCCCTTCGCAGGTCGCATGCACGCAGCTGTGCATAAGGATCTGGTGTTCATCGTGGCTGAAGGGGACTCCCTGGTGTGCTACAATCCCCTGCTAGACAGCTTTACCCGGCTTTGCCTTCCTGAGGCCTGGAGCTCTGCCCCATCCCTCTGGAAGATCGCCAGCTGTAACGGGAGCATCTATGTTTTTCGGGACCGATATAAAAAGGGGGATGCCAACACCTACAAGCTTGACCCTGCCACTTCGGCTGTAACTGTCACCAGAGGCATTAAGGTGCTACTTACTAATTTGCAGTTTGTGTTGGCCTAAGGCTGTGGGGGGAAGAGCAGCTGACTTTTGCCCTCCCATTTTCCGGCACCTATCCATCCGAATTCAAAGTCCCTGGGGCCCTGATCAGAGTACTATGTTATTTTTTGGGCACATGTTAGAAAGGGCAGCACCTCAGTCCTTCCTGAACCCATAGGGGTGTTCCATTTGGGGCTTTTTGGACCGATGCTGCTCAGCTGGCTGCTCCAACAGGAGCCAGCCGGCCCTCTGCTGTCCTCTGGTAATCCGGTGCCTCACTGCGGACGGCTGCGAGTAAGCCAGTTCTCAGACCGCAGGCACAGCCGCCTCTCATTCCCTGATCAATGTTAAGTAGAGGCACCTCTGACCCAGGACAGAAGGAAAGATGCCCCCATCTTCCTTTTTTTTTATAACCTGCAGAGTGGCTGGTTGGTAATTTTCCCACAAAGAATTAGGTATTAGAGTTTTTCTTCAGGCTTTGGTTGGGAGAATGGTCTAAGCTGAAGGTGTCCTTCACCAGCAAGCACCAACTCTAGAATTCAGGACACTGCATCTCATGTTTTCTCACCTGTCAGGAAATGAACACTTTGGGGTTTTTTTGTTTGTTGGTTTGGGTTTTTTGCGTTGTTTTGTTTTTTTTTTTTCCTTCTTTTTTCCCTCAGTATACATGCTATTTATTTATTTTTAATTTTTCTTTAGACTGTATTTTTTGTTTCAGGGGTACAGCTCTGTGATTCATCAGTCTTACACAACACCCAGTGCTCACCACAACACATACCCTCCCCAATGTCCATCACCCAGCCACCCCAACCCCCCACCCCCTCCCCTCCAGCAAGCCTCAGTTTGTTTCCTAAGATTAAGAGTCTCTTATGGTTTGTCTCCCTCTGTTTTCGTCTTGTTTCATTTTGTCCTCTTTTCCTCTATGATCCTCTGCCTTGTTTCTTAAATTCCACATATCAGTGAGATCCTATGATAATTGTCTTTCTCTGATTGACTTATTTCGCTTAGCATAATACCCTCTAGTTCCACCCACGTTATTGCAAATGGCAAGATTTCGTTTTTTGATGGCTGTGTAATATTCCATTGTATATATATACCACATCTTTATCCATTCATCAGTCAATGGACATCTGGGCTCTTTCCATAGTTTGGCTATTGTGGACATTGGTGCTATAAACATTGGGGTGCAGGTACCCCTTCGGATTACTACATTTGTATCTTTGGGTTAGATACCCAGTGAACACTTCTTTGGGTTTTTTGGGGGGGGGTTAAGATTTTATTTATTTGAGAGAGAGAGAACGAGTGGGGGAAGGGGCAGAGGGAGAAGCAGACTCCCCGAGGAGCAGGGAGTCTGATGCGGGACTTGATCCCAGGACTCTGGGATCATGACCTGAGCCGAAGGCGGGTGCTTGACTGACTGAGCCACCCAGGCGCCCAACAGTTTGGTTTTATTTCTGGCTTACTCCAAGGAGTAACCCAGAAAGAAGTAGAAAGTATTATTTCTGATTAATAGCAGAAACTTTTTTCAAATTTAAATATGTAAGGTCTTTACTCTTTTAAAAGCACTAAGGTAAGCCAAGAGCTAGGAAGTGTTCATACAAATAAAAGTTTTGGAAGGGATATGTGTGTCTGTTTTGAATTCTGAAGGAGTGATTCCCTAAGGTAAATGGATTGCATACTTGCCACAATACTGACTAGATCCTGTACTTCCTTTTCTACATACAGGATCACTGCTCCAAAAGGGGAGGAGAGCCCCATGGGGCCCGTGAATTGGGGTCTGACAGTGGCAAAGAGTCTGAGCTGAGTATTTCTCCTCTTTTCCCAGTGTTGAATGTTTTTGAGTCGTGCTAAATATCATCAGGCACAGCGTCAGCACACAATAGATCTCTTTGACCCTCTTCGAGAAAACGAGGACCCGCATCCCATGTCCCCGTAGCCAGTGAATCGAAGCCACGCTAAATCTCTCTAGGCATACGACAGCCTTACTTCAGGAAAGTGAAACAAGACAAAGGAGCAAAATTATCCATTACTCAGCACATTTCTGCTACGTCAAGTCTGGGCGTAATCCCCCTTGGTCCTGTTAAAGCTATTTGATTCTATAGCAAGCAGGGTTGTCTTGAGTTCTTTCTAATCTGTGTATTTCACGTCTGTGATGTGTGACCAGTCTTATCCTTTGCTGCCCCTGCAGTAATCTCCTTGTGGAACTCTTTGAGAACTTCCAACTGGCCAGATCTGATGTGGATGTGTGACCGGATCTTGGTGATGGCTCTTATAGCCTCCTCTGGACTCCAGTTGTACACCTGAAGTACAGGATTGGGAAATCAGAGAAAGAAAGGAGGTGTTAAGGTGTCCTTGACCTAATAACAGGTGCTAATGGACTCTCAGAATTTCATTATTTTAAAAACTTCATTTGGGGGGGGCATTAAAAAACATGCCCCATATATTATAAATGGGGGGGTACTATAACCCCCTCAGTCAACCAGTCCCACAATACTTTGCAATAGGCTGAGCGGACAAGTCAATCTTTCTACCTAATTCTTGCTATGCCAAACCCTGGAAAAAGAAAGTTGAACATGCAAAGCTGAGACCCTAATTCAAGCCTGCGAAGGCCTATTAGATGTCCTCTGGGAGCTGCGGGCAGTTGGTTATGTTTCCTGGAGAGAGTATATGGTAGATGTTTTTATTCAACTTGTCATCATGGCTAGGAAAACAGCACTTTTTAGATTTAAGTAAGAGGGTTATCTTTGTATCCTAAGGATACCTATTGGTTTAGAACTGTACAAAACCAAGAAACTACAGATTTCAAGCCCAGCTGGGTCAATTCTCACAAAGTCCAAAATATCCTCCTGAGAACCCATTTCCAGTAAATAGAGTCCTAATGATCAGAGCTTTAATACTGTTAAATCACATACCAGTCCACAGTAACTCAAAGCCAGGCCTGTTATCTCTACATTTCCTTTTTCCTTAAACTATCCACATAACTTAGTAAATGTTCTACAGGGGCCAGACAGGTAACAAAAAATGAGTCAAGTTGGGAGTTGTGTAACAGGGAGTAATGGACTAGAGAGTATTTGCTTATACATAGTCTTAAAAGCCTCACACCTGCCAATCATAAAGTGATAGACAAAATTCCATTGGATCCTCTGTTTCTAGAAGCTAATGTCTGGAACTTTATTCTGAAATACTTCAAGAAATCTTCAGTCCTACAGAGCTGTTAAGTGACCAGCACTACTGTCTACAGTACTAGATTTCCTGACGTGCTATTTATAAAAAGTGCTTTTATTTTAGTCTTTTACTGGTGTTAACATCCTTTGCAACTTCATTTTTTGAGTGCCTGTTGTAGGTAGGTCAGTGCTTGACATACTTTCTCATTCAAGCTTTATGACACATTTAGTTTGAGGATCAGAGAGGGGAAGCCACTTTTGCCTAAGGTCACACAGCTGTTAGGTGGCAAAGCCAGAGGTCAGCCTATCTGCAAACTTCAGGTGCTTTCCACCTCCCAACAGCCAGAAATTGGGGACATGGCTCCTTCCAGCAAGGCCTTCCAGGAGACCACGCTACTGAAGTTCTAGAAATATGCTATGAATAGACCAGTCCAGAAAGACCTTTCCTACCTGAATCAGATATGCTGCCACCATAGTGGCACTTCTGGAGCGCCCAGCCTTACAATGCACGTAGACAGACTGGCCCAGCGCCTGGTACTTGAGAGCAAACTGGACTCCTTTCTGGAGGTTAGCCAAGGTTGGGACTCCAGTCATGTCTACTGTGCTGAGGCGCAGCTGCTCGACTCCTACGTTCCTCCATTCCTGGAACCAGGTCCGCCAGCATACAAAAGAGAAGGAAAAAAGCCTCACGTGAGTAGTTTGAATACAGGCTCCCAAGAGACAGCAAAATAACAAGGAAGCTTAAGGTTTACTACAATGTGGATATACTTAAACAAGAAACTTCTTACAGAGATGTCTTTAAAATGGCTGACCTGCATGATGGGTCTTTCATCAAACAACAGCTGTGCTACTGACTTAGAATTATGTTCAAGATTTAAAATGTTCCTCAAGTACCCTTTGGGTGTTTCAATCTTTTTTTTTTTTTTTAAGATTTTATTTATTTATTTGACAGACAGAAAGAGAAAGAGCACGAGTAGGGAGAGCGGCAGGCAGAGGGCGAGGGAGAAGCAGACTCCCCACCAAGCAGGGAGCCTGATGTGGGGCTCGATCCCAAGACCCTGGGATCACGACCTGAGCCGAAGGCAGACACTTAACAACTGAGCCACCCAGGCGCCCCTCTGCCACTTTTTTTTTTTTTGAGAGAGTACATGGCAGAAAATAGAGTTACCATTTTAAAATTAAAACAACACACCTACCTTTGTTAGTACATTATCACTTCAGAAAAAGAAAAGAATAAGTGATAGAAGAAATAAGGCCTCTGTCATATCAAGCTTTTTTTTTTTCTTTTCCCCTTTTTTTTGCCTGTAAGACTCCAGATAAGATGGTACCTGTCTGGCTCAGTTGGTAGAGCATGCGACTTATGATCCGGTTGTAAATTTAAGTCCCACCTTGGGTACAGATTACCTAAAAAGTAAAATCTTAAAAAAAAAAAAAAAAAAAAAAAGACTCCAAATAGGCTCCAGCTAATGAGTGGAGCTGTTTAGCTGGAACCAAAGACTTTATGACTGAGTGAAGGTCAGTATTTCATACTGCTCATGAAATTAACAAAAAACCGCAGTTTTGCCGCATGGGCCTTTGCATCAATTATGCCAGAAATACCTCGGGAGTTTGCTAAATATTCAGATTCCTGGATCCCACCCTAAAGTTCCTAAGTCAGAATTTCTGGGGGGGTTGTACCTAGGAATCTGCTATTTTAACAAGAATGCCAGACAGTATTTATGCTTATTAAAATGTGAGAACCACTGCCGAGGAGATTTCTTTTCTCTAGGCTAGTTGGATAATACAGGTGCATCGTACAAGCGTCAGTGCCTCAGACCCAAGGACTTTTTGTGACTTACTCCACAGGACTGACCACACTAAAGAACATTTAACATTGTGGCTAATAATTCCTGAGGCCTTGTAGCAAAGTACTCTGGGAAATCCAAGGAACTGTTATCCATTTCCTAAAAATGTATGTCATCACTAATGAATATATTTTAAATGTTAGTCCATTTCTAAGATTACAAAAAAACCTACCGGTTGAAATAATAGCCTCTTCATCAGGTTGTATCAGTAAACAAGAAAGATGATTGTGTAGTGCTAATAGATGTCAACACGATAAAGATAGGGCAACATCGTTATTTATTTATTTGACATGGGGAGGGGAGGGAGAGAGAGAACCTTAAGCAGGCTCCACATCCAAAAGGGAGCCAGAGGTGGGGCTGATCTCAAGACCTAAGATCATGACCTGAGCCAAATTAAGAGTCCCATGCTTAAGCCACCCAGGCATCCCAGGGCAACATCTTTATATAAAGATAGCGCAATGTCTAATAACCGTGTGGAGAGTTCCACAAGCAAGTATTGAAACTTAATGAAAATTGTTTTAGGTCTGAACTCTGTTATGACAATACTTTGGAGTTCCGCTTTATCGCTAACATATGAATAAAAACTCCCTCAAATCAATGCCAAATGAAGCCTATGCAATTTTTCAAGGGGTCGTTTTATGATAAATTAAACATACTTGGGGACTCGGAGGGTGGCTTTTCTTCTTAGAGAGTATAGGGTCTTCATCTTGAATGCCTAAAGCAGTGCTTGATAGTGCTAAGTTTTGAATGAATGAAATCAGCAAGCCATAGAAAAATTGCCTTTCGATTTGCTTACTGACTTGATTTACGGGAATTAAGAACACATTTGTGCACAAAGGAGCAGTCAGACTTTGTCAACTATACTTTCAAATGCCTTTCACATCGGTTTCTCTTTCACAATTAGTTTCTACCTCCAGCCACAGCCATTTAAGCTTAGAGGGCGGACCCTCCTCCTGAAGAGGCGGAAAAGCCTGGGGCACGTGTCTCTGGGGCATAGTCACCTGCAGCTCCCTCTCCCCCGACCTCCCCCCCCCCCCCCGCTGTCGTAGGACCAGGGTGGCGGATGGGGCTGGCGGGTGCCCCTGCCCTTGTCCCTGCCCCGCTCCCAGCCCCTCACCTTTGAGGAGTTACACAGGAACCGCGTCTCATACTCCTCGTTCATGGTGATCACCCCGCGCACGTTCTCGTCCTGCACCAGCTGCCGAGGCAAAGAGGGGGCTCAGACAGGGCCGCCGAGGCGCGGGCGGCTCTCGCCGGCGCCCAGTCCCGCCGCGGCCCGGCCTCCCGGCCCGGCTCCCCCGCCGCGGCTCACCCGGCGCGTCATACTCCGCAGCGGCAGCGCACCCAGCACCACCGTGGGGTCGATGCGGTGGTACCAGTCGCGGTGCGCCCGGCCCGGCACTTTTCCGCGGAACACGGTGTACAGCAGCGTCGGGTAGAAGAGCACGCGGGCCAGGCCGGCCTCCAGCAACGCGCTGGCCGCCATCCCGCCCCACCCGGCCTGGCGCAGCCGCGACCTGCCCACGCCTAGACTCGAGGTCGGCGGCCGCGAGGAGAGCCCCGAGGGCGGCGAGCCGCCCGCCGCCTCCCACGAAGGCGACGCGGTCGGCGCGGGCCCCTCGGGCGCCGAGACTTCGGGCCCGGCCTCCGGGCGCCCCGCGGAAGAGCCCGGGGCCCCGGGGCCCGGCTCCATGGCTCCGGAGGAGGGGCCGCGGGCCTGGGGGAGGGACCAGGGATTCCCCGGGCGGCAGGTGGGACCCGGCCGTGGGAGGGCGTGTCCTGGGCCCGAGGCCTGCGAGTGTACCGGGTGTCAGACAGGGACCCCAGTCCGTGGCCGGCGGCCTCTCTCTCGGAGGGGGTTGGGACCCCAGGTGAGGGGGCTCTGACCCCGCGTGTGGAAACGGGCCCTGGCCACTCTTCCCAGTCCCCGGCCAGAGGGAGGGGGCTGCGACCCCAGGTGAGGGGGGGGACGCCACCAAAGGAAAGACCAGTCCAGGAAGAGACTCTGTGATAGGGGCAGCCCTGAAGGGGAGAGTTGAAGGAGGGGCTTTAAGCTTTTAGGCCGTGGGGTTGGGGGGGCTATCTTGGCAGAGAGCTAGAAGGGCACCTGGGTTGATATGGCCCTTCCTCCACCCTGCCCATCCGCTCCCTCCTCCTGCCCAAACCCCAGCATATGTGTGTGTGTAAAGAAACAATATATAAATATAATATCTAATTATGAAAATATATTAAAGTCTTATAATAAGCTTAAATGTAAAAACCACACCCTACGGAGAGGTAAGAGCAAAGGTTGTGATGCTGCTTATTTACATTTAAGTGGAACATGCATCTGGTGCTATTTATTTATTTGCACCTGGTGCTTTTTTAAAAAAGGTTTCTTTTCTCCTTATAGAAGTAATACATACTTGGGGTGCCTGGCTGGCTCAGTGGGTGGAGCGTGCAACTTTTTTTTTTTTTTTAAGATTTTATTTATTTATTTGACAGAGAGAGACACAGCGAGAGAGGGAACACAAGCAGGGGGAGTGGGAGAGGGAGAAGCAGGCTTCCCGCCCAGCAGGGAGCCCGATGCGGGGCTGGATCCCAGGACCCTGTGATCATGACCTGAGCCGAAGGCAGACGCTTAACAACTGAGCCACCCAGGTGCCCTGAGCATGCAACTCTTGATCTTGGGGTTGTGAGTTCAAGCTCCACATTGGGGTTAGAGTTTACTTAAGAAAAACGAAGTCATACATACTCATAACAATTGGAAAATACAGTGATTTTTAATTACCCATAATTTCACCACCTCAGATACATTTTTTCCTCCAATTCCCTATGTGTACCACTAGAAAACTTTTGTAACAACTTTGAGATCTAACTCACATATCATACAGCTCACCCATTTAAAGTGTACAGTTCAATGGTTTTTATTATATTCAGAGTTGTGCAGTCATCACAATTTTATTTTAGAGAAAGAGTGCAAGTGGGTGGAGGGGCAGAAGGAGAGCAAATCTCCAGCAGACTCTGCCCTGAGCTCACATCTGGATGTGGGGCTCAATCTCATGACCCCGAGATCACCACCTGAGCCGAAATACTGTACCAAGAGTGGGATGCTTAACCAACTGAGCCACCCAGGCTCCCCACCACAAAGGATTTTAGAACATGTCATTCCCCCGCCCCCAAATCCCATATCCCCTTATCCCCCAGCCCTAGGCAACCACTAATTTACTTTGTCTCATATATTTGCCTGTTCTGGACATTTCAAGTGAATGGACTCCTACAATATGTGTCTTTTGTGTCTGGCTTCCCTCACTTAGCATAATGTTTTCACGGTTCATCCATTTTGTAGCAGCTGTCACTACTGTATTCATTTAAGTAGGCTCCACACCCAGCGTGGAGCCTAATGCAGGGCTTGAACTCACGACTTTGAGATCAAGACCTGAGGTAAGATCAAGAGTCAGACACTTAACCGACTGAGCCACCCAGGCACCCCAGTACTGTATTTTTTTTAATTGCCAAATAATATTCCATTGTATGGATATATCACATTTTGTTTCCTCATTTATCAGTCGACAGACATTTGACTATATTTTTTGGCTATTTTGAATAATGCTGCTGTGAACATTCATATACAAGTTTTGGTGTGGACATACATTTTCATTTCTCTTGGATGTCTATCTAAGAGTGGAATTGTTGGGTCATATGATAACACTTTGTGGTCTATATATACCATTTTAAAAAAACATTGTAGGGGCACCTGGCTGGCTCAGTCGGTAGAGCATTGCAACTCTTGATCTCAGATTTGTGAGTTCAAGCCCTATGTTGGCTTTAGAGATTACTTAAAAATAAAATTAAAAAATTAAATCATTGTAATCATGTTGACAAAATTTTATATCCATTTTTTTTCACAAAATGTGCTATGAGGACTTTCCATATTATTACATTGTTTTTACCATTTGGAATGAACCTAATTACTAAACCATAATATGATCATTCTCCTATTATTGGACATTCAGGATATTTCCAAATATTATTTTATAAGTCCAACATGAAATTTTTTTCTATATTTCTATGTTTTCCATATTTAGAATTACTTTATTAGGATAGGTTCCTTTTTTTATTTTTATTTTTTAAGATTTTATTTATTTATTTGAGAGAGAGCATGAGAGGGAGGAGGGTCAGAGGGAGAAGCAGACTCCCCGCTGAGCAGGGAGCCCCATGCGGGACTCGATCCTAGGACTCCAGGATCATGACCTGAGCCGAAGGCAGTCGCTTAACCAACTGAGCCACTCAGGCGCCCAGGTTCCTTTTTTTAAAAAGAGATTTTAGGGACGCCTGGGTGGCTCAGTCGGTTGAGCGTCTGCCTTCAGCTCAGGTCATGATCCCAACGTCCTGGGATCAAGTCCCGCATCAGGCTCCCTGCTCAGCGAGGAGCCTGCTTCTCCCTTTCCCTCTGCCTGCAGCTCCCTTTGCTTGTGCTCTCTCTCTCTCTGTCAAATAAATAAATAAAATCTTTAAAAAAATAAAAAAGGGGCGCCTGGGTGGCTCAGTCGTTAAGCGTCTGCCTTCGGCTCAGGTCGTGATCCTAGGGTCCTGGGATCGAGCCCCGCATCGGGCTCCCTGCTCAGCGGGGAGTCTGCTTCTCCCTCTCCAGCTCCCCCTGCTTGTGCTCTCTCTCCCACTGTATATCGCTCTGTCAAATAAATAAATAAAATCTTTAAAAATTTTTAAAAATAAAAAAAGATTTGGGCGCCTGGGTGGCTCAGATGGTTAAGTGTCTGCCTTCAGCTCAGGTCATGATCCCAGAGTCCTGGGATCAAGCCCCACATCAGGCTCCTGGCTCAGCAGGGAGCCTGCTTCTCCCTCTCCCTCTGCCTCTCCCCCTGCTCATGCTCTCTCTCTGTATCTCTGTGTCTCAAATGCATAAATAAAATCTTTAAAAAAAAGATTTTATTTGACAGAGCACACGTGAGCACAAGCAAGGGGAGCTGTAGGCAGAGGGAGAGGGGGAAACAGGTTCCCCACTCAGCAGGGAGCCCAGTGCAATGAGGGGCTTGATCCCAGGACCCTGGGATTATGAGCTGAGCCAAAGGCAGATGCTTAACCAACTGAGCCACCCAGGCACCCCTATTAGGATAGGTTCCTAAAGTGGAATTCAAAAGTGGATCCTAAAGTGGAAAGTCAAAGAATCATTTACAATTTTTGCTTTATAGAAAGTACATAACCTGAAAAATTCCATCCTTGCCCCCAAACCCACTCTTCAGAAATACAAATTTTTATAAACATATTTTTCTAACATTTTCTGATGAACATTTTCATGATAAATTAACTGAATAACTGAATAAATTGAATAGGAAAAACCCATATAACCACCATCTAAATTCTACAATTAATACTTGGTTTTATCACATACTCACCTGTTAATCCATTCTATTTTTTTAAGTTACTTACTTACTTACTTACTTACTTACTTACTTATTTATTTATTTATTTATTTATTTTAGAGAGAGGGGCAGAGAGAGAGAGAATCTTAAGCAGGCTCCACGCCCAGCACATGAGCCCGACACAGGGCTCAGTCTCACAACCCTGAGATCATGACCTGAGCCGAAATCAAGAGTCAGATGCTTAGTGGACTGAACCACCCAGGAGCCCCTAAGATTTTATTTTTGTAAGTAATCTTTATACCCTACGTGGGACTTGAACTCACAACCCTGAGATCAAGAGTTGTATGCTCCACCGACTGAGCCAGCCAAGTGCCCCTAATCCATTCTATTTTTGATAAAGTATATTTTATAAAAATTGACTTATCCTATATTTACTGTTGTGTAACCTGCTGTTTTACTCAACAATGTTTATAAGTATTATGCCATGTCTATGTAGACACGTGTATTTTTACTTTATGCTTTTTAAAGAATTAGTATTCCAGTATGTGGATTTCTTTTTTTTTTTTTTTTAAGTAAACTCTACCCTCAACGTGGGGCTCAAACTCACAACCCAAGATCAAGAGTTGCATGCTCTACAGACTGAGCCAGCCAGGAGCCCCTAGTATATGGATTCCAATTCAATTGAAAAATATTTGAGTAGACAATATTTCAGCACTTGGCATATGTTAGTGAACAGTATTCCTGTATGAACTGTGTTTCAGGGCAACCAAATATCCCCAGTTGGTGAGGGAAATTTCTTCTTTACAGCAGACTTCCTGTTAATGAATGCAGAAGGAATAATAAAATTAGAAATTCAGTATTTCGTGTCCCAGCTAATAAATGTGGAAGGAATGATAGGAACTCAGCATTTTGCATCCCTAGTCAAATAATTGATCCAGTCAATGGTCATCAATGGACAAAAGCATTAGATGCAACCCTGATAGGAAACTTTACCTGGAGGGATCCGGCTGTAGCCACCTGAACCGCTCACTGATTAATCCCTACATTGTTAAAAGCAGGACAACCTGCCATTGTATGTCTCCAGACACTCATAGCCTCAACCTCAAAAAAGTCCAACCTGCGGGCGCCTGGGTGGCTCAGTCGGTTAAGCGACTGCCTTCGGCTCAGGTCATGATCCTGGAGTCCCGGGATGGAGCCCCGCATTGGGCTCCCTGCTCAGTGGGGAGTCTGCTTCTCCCTCTGACCCTCCTCCCTCTCGTGCTCTCTGTCTCTCATTCTCTCTCGCAAATAAATAAACAAAATCTAAAAAAAAAAAAAAGTCCAACCTGAACTTAAACAAGCCTCAAGAGCTTTCTTTCTTCTTTTTTAATGACAGCTCTTTATTTTTATTTCCATTTCACTACTTAAGAGACTGAATATATTTTATTTTTACACACATGTATATGTAAAACATGTTTTTCTAATTGATTTTTTATGTGCATTTACATACTATTTTATATTTTGTAGTTTAATCATACATATGCACACACACTTTGGTCTTATATTGTTTATGCAGTGAAACCAAAATCTTTTCCTCATGCTCTTTGTTGTTTTTTTTTTTTTAATTTTAATTCCAGTGTGGTAACTGTTATAAGGAGCTTTTTTTTTTTTAAGATTTTTAAAATTTATTTATCTGACAGAGAGAGAGAGAGGGAGAGAAGCAGCAGAGGGAGAGGGAGAAGCAGGCTCCCCACTGAGCAAGGAGCCCGCCAGGACCCTGGGATCGCGACCTGAGCCGAAGGCAGATGCTTAACCTACTGAGCCATCCAGGCGCCCCGGAGCTAACTTTCATTTACAGCAGATATAGATGATAGAAGGATAAGTTAAATGTCATCACATGCAACAACAGACAAATTCAGAGCGTAGATATTCTACAGGAACAGTTGATTCAGTTTCTGCAAGGCAAAAGCATGGGGAAGAAAAAAAGAATGGAAGAGCAGCTGTTTCAGATCAGGAGTCCTAGAGACATGGTAACCAGAAGTTGTGTGTGAACAGCGTGGATCCTGATTGAAATGAATCAGATATTAAAGTCATGTTTTTGGGGTGCCTGGCTGGCTCAGTCAGAACAGCATGAGACTCTTGATCTTGGGGTCATGAGTTTGAGCCCCACGTTCGGTGTATAGATTACTTAAATAAAAATAAAACTTAAGGGGCGCCTGGGTGGCTCAGTCGTTAAGCTTCTGCCTTCATTCGGCTCAGGTCATGATGCCGGGGCCCTGGGATCGAGCCCTGCATCAGGCTCCCTGCTCAGTGGGAAGACTGCTTCTCCCTCTCCCACTCCCCCTGCTTGTATTCCCTCTCTTGCTGTGTCTCTCTCTGTCAAATAAATATTAAAAAAATAAAACTTAAAAAAAAGTCATGTTTTTGAAACAATTGGAGACATTTGATTATGGACAGAGATAATACCAAAGAATTATTGCTAATTTTGTTAATGTGGTCATGGCATTGTTGCTGTGTAAGGAAATGCCTATAAATTTACTTATTACATGCTTACTGAAGTATGTAGACCTACATGACATATAAGGGATTTGCATCAAGATACTGTACCAAGAAAAAAAGCAATTACACAAATATGGCAAAATATTAATCATTGTTTAATCTGAGTGATGTTCTATGGGGATTCATTATGCCCTTTTGCCTACTTTTTAAAATATTTCATAATAAAAATTAAAAACAATGTAGTTTTTACCATGTAAATGTATGCTTTATAAAATGGTAAACACAGCAACTAAGTCTTTTATGACTTTTTCATTAAAGGTTCAACCACATTGTTGTGTGTAGATACTGTTCATTAATTTTTACTACTCTAATAATAATCCCTTATATGATTATACCATAATTTATTTATTTATTTTTTTAAGTTTTTTTTATTTGAGGGAGAGAGAGTGCGAGCAAGCGCAAGCAAGAGGGAGGGGCGGGGGAGAGGGAGAAGCTGAGCAGGAAGCCTGATGATGAGGTGCTCAATTCCAGGAGTCAGGGATCATGACCTGGGCTGAAGGCAGCTGCTTAACTGACTCAGCCACCCAGGAGCCCTATACCCATTTATTTACCCATTCTCCTGTGATGGAAATTTAGGTTGGTTTCTGTTTTTACTGATTAAGTGGTTTCAGCTTTTTATTTTTTTTAAATAAGGAGTTTAGTAGTTTTTTGTTTTTTGTTTAAAACAAGGAGCTGGGGTGCCTGAGTGGCTTAGTCGGTTGAGCATCTGCCTTTCGGCTCTAGTCATGATCTCAGGTCCTGGGATTGAGACCTGCATCGGGCTCACTGCTCAGTGGGGAGTCTGCTTCTCCCTCTCCCTCTGCCTCCTTCCCCCTGCTTATTCTCTGCCTCTGTCTCTCTCTCTCTCAAATAAATAAAATACATTTTTTAAAGATTTTATTTATTTATTTATTAGAGAGAGAGAAACAGCATGAGAAGGGAGAGGGTCAGAAGGAGAAGCAGGCTCCCCACTGAGCCGGGAGCCTGATGCAGGACTCGATCCCAGGACTCCAGGATCATGACCTGAGCTGAAGGCAGTCGCTTAACCAACTGAGCCACCCAGGTGCCCCTAAATAAATAAATAAAATCTTAAAAAAATAAAAAATAAAAATAATAAACAAGTTTAGTGTTTTTTGTATTATTTTTGTTTTTTGGTTTCAGCTTTTATGCAAACATTTTATTTCATTTCCTCTACCCTGGTTTTACTTTATAGTTTCTGATTATATAATAGTAACATATGTTTATTATAAAAAATGCAAGCACTTCAAAATTATATATAAAAAGTGAGAGTTTCCTGTAATCTTACCTCTGGAGATAATTAATATTTCAGTTAGATGTATATTCCCCTAGGGATTTTGTTTTTTTTTTTAAAGACTCACTGTCCACCAAAATTCTTTATCCACTTCTCTTACAATATCTGAGCTGTCATATGCTCAGTGTTCCTTGCAGTGAGAGGTGATACAGGACTCAGTCACCTCCAATGGAGTGTGAGAGGAAGTGATGTGTGCCAGCATCAGGACCAGCAGGCCTAGTCCATAACTCGCCCACGAGTCTCCTTCACACTCCTTTTCTCCTCTTGGCAGGTGGAGTGGTGATGAAGATGGCTGGAACCATCTCAGCAGGAATGAGTTATATGTAGTAGAGTCCCTGTTAATCTGGGTCACTAGGAGTGCCTGGGTCGGTTAAGTATCTGCATTCAGCTCAGGTCATGATCTGGAGATCCTGGCATGGAGCCCTGGGTTGGGCTCCCTGCTCAGCGGGGAGTCTGCTTCTCCCTCTCCCTCTGCCCCTTCTCCCACTTGTGCTCGCTCTCTTGCTTGCTCACTCTCTCTCTCTCAAATAAATAAATAATAAAAATCTTTAAAAAAATATCTGGGGCACCTGGGTGGGTCAGTCAGTTAGACATCTGCCCTCAGCTCAGGCCATGATCCCAGGGTCCTGGGATCGAGCCCTGCATTCTTGCTCCCTGCTCAGTGTGTTGTCTGCTCCTCCCTCTCCCTCTGCTCCCCTCACCCTCGCTCACGTTCTCTCTCTCTCTCAAATAAATAAAATATATTTTTAAAAAATTTGGGGGCGCCTGGGTGGCTCAGATGGTTAAGCGTCTGCCTTCGGCTCAGGTCATGATCTCAGGGTCCTGGGATCGAGTCCCGCATCGGGTTCCCTGCTCGGTGCAGAGCCTGCTTCTCCCTCTCCCTCTGCCACTGCCTCTGCTTGTGCTCTTCTGTCTCTCTCTCTGTCAAATAAATAAATAAAATCTTAAAAAAAAAATTGGGGCCACTAAATAATGACTTCGAGTAGAAGCTATCTCTCTTCATCCTCCCACTAACTGGGAACATCTTCCCCAGTCTGTTGACGGAGAGAGAAATAAGCTTCTTGGGATGCCTGGGTGGCTCAGTCGGTTGGGCATCTGCCATTGGCTCAGGTCATGATCGCAGATTCCTGGGATGGAGTCCCGCATTGGGCTCCTTGCTCAGCAGGGTGCCAGCTTCTCCCTTTGCCTGCTCTGTCTGCCACTCACCCTGCTTGTGCTCTTTCTCTCTCTCTGACAAATAAATAAAATCTTAAAAAAAGAAATAAGCTTCTATTTTGTTTCAACTATTTAAACTTTAGCTAATGTAAGTGTACTAGTCAGTTGCAATGTGAAGCCCAAATCTTTTTTTTTAAATTATATCAAAATGTACATGCTATAAAATGTGCCATCTTGGGGCACCTGGGTAGCTCAGTCGGTTAAGGGTCTGACTTAGGCTCAGGTCATGATCCTTCTCCCTCTGCCTGCAGGTCTACCTGCTTGTGCTCTCTCTCTGACAAATAAATAAAATCTTTTTTAAAAATATGCCATCTTAACCATTTTTAAGTATACCATTCATTGACATGAAGCACACTGACATTGTTGCCCAACTATTACCATGGTCCGTCTCCAGAACGTTTTTCATCTTCCCAAACTGAAACTTTGTACTTACAAAACAACTCCCCGTAGGGTGCCTGGCTGGCTCAGTCCCTAGAGTGCATCTGATTCTTGATCTTACAGTTGTGAGTTCAAGCTCCACGTTGGGTGTAAAGATTACATAAAAAGTAAATTAATTAAGGGGTGCCTGGGTGGCTCAGCCGTTTATGTTTACCCTCAGCTCAGGTCATGATCTCCAGGTCCTGGGATGGAGCCCCACGTCAGGCTCCCTGCCCAGCGGGGAGTCTGCTTCTCCCTCTCCCTCTGCCCCTCCCCACCCCCCACTCATGCTCTCTCTCGCTCTCTCTCTCAAATAAATCTTAAAAAAAAAAAAAAAAAAAAAAACAGCTCCCCATACCACCCTCCCTGCAGCCCCTGGCAACCACCACTCTACTTTTTTCTCCTCTCTCTTTTTTTTTTTTTACATTTTTAAAATCTCTTTTTCTTTCTTTATTGAATTATAATTAACATACAGTGTTGTATTAGTTTCAGGTGTACAATATAATGGTTAACTCTTTTTTATGATTAAAAAATTATAATATTCAGTGCTCATCGTAGTGTACTATTTTTTTTTAAGGTTTTATTTTTAAGTAAATATGCCCAATGTGGGGCTCAAACTCAAAACCCTGAGATCAAGAATCAAATGCTCTCCTGACTGAGCCAGCGGGGCACCCCTCCTCATCATTGTGCTCTTAATCCCCTTTATCTGTCTCACTTCTCTCCACCCACCTTCCCTCTGGCAACTTCCAGTTTGTTCTCTATATTTAAGAGCTTGGTTTTTTGTCTGTTTCTTCCTTTGTTTGTTCATTTATTTTGTTTCTTAAATTCCACATCTGAGTGACATTGTATGGTATTTGTATTTCTCTGACTGACTTATTTCACTTAGCATAATACCCTCTAGGTCCATCCATGCTGTGGCAGATGGTAAGATCTCATTCTTCTTTATTACTGAGTGATATTCCAATATATGTATATATACCACATCTTCTTTATTTTTTTTTTAAAGGTTTTTATTTATTTTTTGACAGAGAGAGAGACAGTGAGAGAGGGAACACAAGCAGGGGGAGTGGGAGAGGGAGAAGCAGGCTTCCCGCAAGCAGGGAGCCCAATGCAGGGCTCGATCCCAAGACCCTGGGATCATGACCTGAGCCGAAGGCAGACACTTAACCATCTGAGCCACCCAGGCGCCCCACCACATCTTCTTTGTCCGTTCATCTATGGACGGACACTCAGGTTGCTTCCATGTCTTGGCTATTGTAAATAATGTGGCAATAAACATAGGGGTGCGTGTATCTTTTCAAATTAGTATTTCCTTATTCTTTGGGTAAATACGCAGTCGTGGAATTACTGGATCATATGGTAACTCTATTTTTAATTTTTTGAGGAACCTCCATGCTGTTTTCCAAAGAGATGGCACCAATTTGCATTCTCACCAACAGTGCATGAGGGTTCCTTTTTCTTGGCAACACTTGCTATCTCGTATGTTTTTGATTTTAGCCATTTTGACAAGGGTGAGGTGCTATCTCATTGTGGTCTTGATTTGCATTTCCCTGATGGTGGGTGGTGATGAGCATCTTTTCATGTGTCTATCAGCTGCCACCATTCTACTTTGTTATTGTAATCTTAACTACACTAGATACCTCATATAAGTGAAATCATGTAGCATTTGTCCTTTTGTGACTGCCTTCTTTCTTTCTTTCTTTGGGAGAGAGAGCACATAAGTGGGAGGAGGGACAGTGGGAGAGGGAGAAGCAAGCCCCCAGCTGACCAGGGAGCCTGATGTGGGACTCGATCCCAGGACCCTGGGATCATGACCTGAGCTGAAGGCAGACGCTTAACCGACTAAGCCACCCAGGTGCTCCATGACTGGCTTATTTCACTTAGGATAATGTCCTAAGAGTTCATCCATGTTGTACCGGGTATCAGAATTTGCTTCCTTTTTAAGGCTGAATAATATTCCACTGTGTGTATGTGTGTGTACATATATACATATGTGTGTGTGTGTGTGTAATATGTTGCTTATCCATTAATTCACTAATGGACACTTGGGTTGGGTGATACCCGACTCTTTTTTTTTTTAAGTTTATTTAAGTAATCTCTATACCCAACAAGGGGCTTGAACTCACGACCCTGAGATCAAGAGTTGCCTGCTCCTCTGACTGAGCCAGCCAAGCACCCCTTGATGCTCAACTCTTAACTAGCTTGGGCAACATGGATGATCTACTGACTCGTATAACAAACCTCAGAAAGGGCAAGTAAGCAAATAGCAACAATCCAGGGACTCAAATGCCATCGGGACTTTTTGTCTCTCACTATTCCTTCTCAGGCCCACATTCCCCCATATTTACCTCCCACAAGAAACTACCTCCCTTCTCTTAGTTGTTAACAACACGGAAGATTTGAATATATATATGTATTTCTTTAAAACAAAAATGGGAATTTTGTAACTTGCTTTTTAGTACTAAATCATGTATTTTTAACATATTTCCATTTCAGCTTATATATATTTTTTCTTTTTTTTTAAGGATTTTATTTTTATGCAATCTCTCCACCCAATGTGGGGTTTGAACTCACAACCCCGAGATCAAGAGTCACATGCTCCACCGACTGAACCAGCCAGGTGCCCCATATAGGTTTCTTTCTTTCTTTTTTTTTTTTTTAAGATTTTATTTATTTATTCATGAGAGACAGAGAGAGAGAGAGAGAGAGGCAGCGGGAGAAGCAGGCTCCCAAGGAGCAGGGAGCCTGATGTGGGACTCGATCCCAGGACCCTGGGATCATGACCTGAGCCGAAGGCAGACGCTTAACCATCTGAGCCACCCAGGCGGCCCCCATATAGGTTTCTAATAGCTTTTGATAGACCAATGTGTAATATTGTACTATCACTTCTTCATTTCTCAAAGTTATAACCTACATAGTTACAAAATATTTACTTTAAAAACAGCATTTTACAAATATATATATATGTATATATACAGGAGTGATTTAAATGAAAAGCTCCAAGGTACATAGTTTCAGGTAGGTATTATTGCTGTCTGTACCTTCACTCCACTTATTAAACTGCTTCAAGTTCATAAATTTACAGCGAGGTACAGAGCCCAACCAGATGGGACAGAATGTGTCCCAAGTTAGAAGGAGAGTGCCTGGCTCCTCAGTGACATCTCTCGTAGAGGGCCAGTGCCCCATTGTACAATTAAAGTTTTCTTCCCGCATATCTGAATGGCACCTTCTGGATCCTCTGGCTGTGGCTGGTTTTGTCTCCTGATTCTTACAAGCATGCTGCTTTGTTGCCTAGGACATTGATCCGAGCTTCCTGGCCTCTCTCCTTTGGGGCCCTTCCAGGCCCCCCCATTACATATGCATGAGATTCAGGAAAGCTGACCCATCGGAAGGTTGGGAACGCTTGCTTACGGGTGGAACCTCCGTACCAGCATACACTATCCTGAATCCTACTGCAGAAACTGTTTTCCTTCTGAGGATGGTGAATCCTAGATCATGGCCAACAAGCAGATGTTCTAAGTGGCTTCCTCTGAGACTTTCTCCCCAAGAGGGAGCCATCTGGCCACTTGCTTTTTATCACATTTCTAATAGCTGCTCCATTTCCTCAAGGGCTGTTGTAAAATCATTTACTTGACTGTTACATAAAATCTGCTGTTCTATGAACCGGGCCCTCTCTTCTTTCATCTTCAACTTTACTTTCAGGGCCTAGAACTCCTCCATCTGTTTTTTGGCTGTTTCTTTAAAAAGCTTCAGCTCATCTTGCAAAGTTTCTAACAACAATATAGAGCCTGTGGGATCCGTGTGGATTCTTGCTGTGATGCCAGGGTCTCGGTGCCTAAAACTGGGTTGGTGCCCTTGCCCAACTGTTGGCCGGCAACATCTCCAGCAGCCCCACTTATTGGGTCGGGTCCTTCAGTTCTTCCTGAGTTTCAATCAACTTCTGGGACAACTGCTTCCAGACAGCCTCGAGGAGGTGGTTCTTATCCCTGAGCTCCCCCTCTGATTCTGCTTACTCCATGGTTCATGGCTCTTTCTGACCTTCCTCCTGATGGCGATGGCTGCAGCTTCCACCTGCCCATTCTTTTCTTCAGTTTGATGATTTTTTTTTTAAAGATTTTATTTATTTGTGAGAAAGAGAGAGAGAGAGAGAGAGTGCGAGCAGGGGCAGGGAAAGGGGCAGAGAGACAAGCAGACTCCCTGCTGAGCCAGACCGGGGGCTCTATCCCAGGACCCCAAGGTCATGACCAGAGCTGAAGTCAGACGCCCCTCAGTTTGATGATTTTTTTTTAATGTTTTATTTATTTATTCATGAGAGTCAGAGAGAGAGAGAGGCAGAGGCAGAGGGAGAAGCAGGCTCCCCGCCTAGCAGGGAGCCTGATGCGGGACTCGATCCTAGGATCCTGGGATCATGACCTGAGCCGAAGGCAGACGCTTAACCATCTGAGCCACCCAGGCGCCCTTGATGATTTTTTTTTTAAAGATTTTATTTATTTATTTGAGAGAGAGAGAGAGAGAGAGAATGAGAGAGAGAGCATGAGGGGGGGAGGGTCAGAGGGAGAAGCAGACTCCCCGCCGAGCAGGGAGCCCGATGCGGGACTTGATCCCGGGACTCCAGGATCATGACCTGAGCCGAAGGCAGTCCTTAACCAACTGAGCCACCCAGGTGCCCCCAGTTTGATGATTTTTATACCATCATTCCTTGAATGTCCTGAATGAAGAAGTCTGGAAACATTGACTTCTTTGGACTTAACAGATAATAGGCTCCAAGAAGTGGTTCACATTGGGGGGGGGGGGGGGGGGCAGCACCGCTGAATATGGAGAGAGGCTGCAGTGTATACACTATGTTAACCGTGCAGATCATCGTAGAGGCCACACTGGCTGTCCCCAGGTGCCTGCTACTCCTGCCCACGGCTCTGGTTGCTCTGGTTTCAAAAGACACTCCACAGCAACTATTGGTACCATTTCCATAACCATTTCCCTACTGATGGATGGGGAACCCAACTGGGTAGCTCCTTTTTTTTTTTTTTAACCAATAATAAATATAGTTGGTTTCATGAGGGCGGAGACCTTGTCTATTTTATTCATGCCTATAACCCTATTTGTCTAGCCCAGTGTCTGACATAGTTGGCATTCAATAAATACTAGTTGGCTGAATCAAAGAATGTGGCAGAAAATGCCCTGGATATGCTTCACCCACTTATGTTTCTGAAGGAAACATTTCTAGAAATGCAATGGCTATATTAGAGGATATGTGCATCTTTTTAAGAGGGTTGCTGGAGATTTTTTTGAGTATAACTGACATACCCTAACTACACATATTTAATACTTTAAATACACTTTAGGGTTGCCTGGCTGGCTCATTGGGTGGAGTGTGTGACTCTTGATCTCAGGGTTGTGAGTTCCACACCCATGCTGGGTGTAGATATTACTTAAAATATGAAATCTTTTTAAAAAGTTAATTAATTTGGGCGCCTGGGTGGCTCAGTTGGTTAAGCGACTGCCTTCGGCTCAGGTCATGATCCTGGAGTCCCGGGATGGAGTCCCGCATCGGGCTCCCTGCTCGGCGGGGAGCCTGCTTCTCCCTCTGACCCTCCCCCCTCTCATGTGCTCTCTCTCTCTCATTCTCTCTGTCTCAAATAAATAAATAAAATCTTTAAAAAAAAAAAGTTAATTAATTTATTTTTATTTATTATTTTTTTAAAATTTTATTTATCTGTTTGAGAGTGAGAGCCCGTGAGTATGGGCAGGGGGAGGGGCAGAGGGAGAGGGAGAAGCAGGCTCCCCCCTGAGCAGGGAGCCCCAAAGCAGGACTCGATCCCAGGACCCCAGGATCATGGCCTAACCTGAAGGCAGACACTTAACCGACTGAGCCACCCAGGCGCCCCAAATCTTTTTTTTTTTTAAATAAAGTATACACTTTAATACATTTTGATATATGTACATACTTGTGAAACCATTACTATAATGAAGATAATGGAGCATATTACCCCCGAATAAGTGTTCTCGTATTCCTTTGTAACCCCTTCTTCCCATACCTCTTTACTCCCTCACCCTGTTCCTCAGCAACCACTGATCTGCTATAGATTAAGTAGCATTTTCTAGAATGTTAGATAAATAGACGTGAATGTTTTTAATTTTAATGACTATTGTTATATTTCCCTCCAATATGGCTGTGTGCGCATGCGCTAAGAGTGCCTGTTGCTCACAACTCCATCGACTTTTTAAATTTAATTATTTAATTTATCTCCCATTTGACAGTCCAAAAAATCCACATTGTTTTAATTTTAATATCTTAAATTATTTGTTAAGACTGACTATTTCTTGTTTATTAGCCATTTGTATTCTTTCTGTGAATCATATATTCATTTCCTTGTCCATTTGTCTAATGGGTTGTTTGTTGTTATTCTTCCTGGCCATAGAAAACACACAAATTCCAAGGGCATGGTGTGATAAATTTCACATATTTATACATCCATGAGACCACCACTCAGACTAAGATATAACACATTCCAATATTCCAGAAAGTTCCCTCATACTCCCCTCAGTCAATTCCCTCTTCCTGGCAAAGATTACCTCTATTCTGACATTTCTTATTATTTTTGCCTCTTTTCAAACTTCAATTAAATAGACTTGTACAATATATGCTCTTTCTGATTTGTTTTGCTTAATAGTATGTCTCTGAGATTCATCCATGTTGTTACGTGCAGTAGCAGTTTCTTCCTTGTCATTGCTATATAAATAGTCCATTATAAATATATCTACAATTTATTTGTCTATCATTTCCAGTTTGGGTTATTATTTTTTGGGAGGTTATCAATAAAAGTGCTACAAACAATTCTTTTGGTAAAAAAATAAAAGTACTCATTTCTGCTGGAAATGGAATTACTGCATCATAGGATATAAGTCCATTTAGTTGTTTGGGTTTAGTAGATACATTCAAACAGTCTTCCAAAGTGGTTGTACTAGTTTTTATTCCTACTAACAATATATGAGAGTTCAAAAAAAGAAAACTTCAGGGCACCTGACTTGCTCAGTTGGTGGAGCATGTGACTCTTAATCTCAAGATCATGAGTTCAAGCCTTGGGTGTGGAGCCTACCTGAAAGAAAGAAAAAGAAAAGAAAGAATGAATGAAGCTTCACTGCAAATCTCAGTAGGAAAAGATGGTCTTTCCAAATGGTGATGGATCAACTGGATATCCACACGAAAGACAAAAGAAAAGAAACTTGAACCTTATCTCACACCATACACAAAAACAGCAGGTGGATCTTAGATCTAAGTGTGAAAGATTAAAACAATAAAGGAGAAAATTTTCATGACCTGGGTAAACAAAGATCTCTCAAACAGAGCACAGAAATCAACAACCATAAAATAAGGACCAAAAAACAGGGTCTTGAAAAAAACAAAACAAAAAATAGGGCCTTATTAAAATTAAAAATATTTGTTCATCAAAAGAAACCATTAAGATGGTAAAGCAAGCCACACTGGGAGAAGACATAAGCACTACCCATATCCAACAGGAACTTGTATTCAAATATATAAAGAACTGGGGCACCTGGGTGTCTCAGTTAGTTAAGTGATCTCAGCTCAGGTCTTGATTTCATGGGTCTTGATCTCAGGGTTGTGAGTTTGCCCTACATTGGGCTCCACACCAGGCATGAGCCTACTTAAAAAAAAAAAAGGTATATATACCTATATCTATATATCTATATATCTATATCTATATCTATATCTATATCTATATCTATATATATCTCCTACTAAACCAAAAGAGTCTAGAGAGAGAGAGAGAGGGAGAAAGAAAAGTCTTGAGTAGATGATTCACAAAAGAGCATATCCAAATAGTCAATAAACATATATGTAAAGTCTCTCAAAATCATTAAGGAAGTAAAAATTTTAACCACAATAAAGGGTGCCTGGCTGGCTTAGTTAGTAGAGTGTGTGACTCTTGATCTTGGAGTTGTAGGTTCAAGCCCCATGTTGGGTGTAGAGGTTACTTAAATAAAATAAAATAAAAAAAACCCACAGTAAAATATCACTATATCCTACCAGAATGACTAAAATTAAAAGGACAATGCCAAGTGGTGGTGAGGATTCAGAGCACTGTTAATTTTTTTAAGATTTATTTATTTATTTTTAATTTTTTTAGAGAGGGAGGGGGAAAGAGGGAGAGGAAGAGAGGATTTTTTTTTTTTTAAGATATTATTTATTTATTTATTTATTTGACAGAGAGTGAGAGGGCACAAGTAGGCAGAGCCGCAGACAGGGAGAAGCAGGCTCCCCGTTGAGCAGGAAGCCCAACTCAATGTGGGGCTCGATCCCAGGACCCTGGGATCATGACCTGAGCCGAAGGCAGACGTTTAACTAACTGAGCCACCCAGGCACCCCGAGAGAGAATCTAAAGCAGGCTCAGTGCCCAAATCAGAGCCCAAAGCAGGGCTTGATCTCACAACCCTGAGATCATGACCCGAGCCCAAATCATGAGTTACTTACTTAACTGAGTCACCCAGGTCCCCTTAAGATTTTATTTTTTAAAATAGAGTGGCTCAGATGGTTAAGCACCTGCCTTTGGCTCAGGTCATGATCCCAGAGTCCTGGGATCGAGCCCTGCATCGGACTCCCTGTTTGGCGGGGAGCCTGCTTCTCCCTCTCCCTCTACTGTCCCCCCTGCTTGTGCTCTCTCGCTCTCTCTGTCAAATAAATAAATAAAATCTTAAAAAAATATATATATACATATTTTAAATCAATCTCTACCCCCACTGGGAGTCTTGAACTGACAAACCCAAGATCAAGAGTCACATGCTCTACTGATTGAGCCAGCCAGGTGCCCCCTCTTTAAAGAGTTTTTTTTACTTATTTGACAGAGAGAGAGCAGAGTGGGAGAGAGAACACAAGGTGGGGTGCAGGGGAAGAGGGAGAAGCAGATTCCCCACTGAACAGGGAGCCCGATGTGGGGCTTGATCCCAGGATCCTGGGATCATGACCTGAGCTGAAGGCAGACGCTTAACTGACTGAGCCAACCAAGTGCCCAGAGCACTGTTAATATTTTAATAAACATTCTTTCTGGGTTTTGTCACTCTCCACAAACACACTCTGTAACAAAGGTGGAATCATATTGTAACTATATTTTGCTACCTGCTTTATTCACTAAGCATGTGTCATGAACATTTTCTCCACAATTGTATTTTCCTCTATCATTGTTTGAACTTATATATAATATTCTAGGCTATGGATATACCATATTTTATCAGTCTCCTTATGCTATTTCAACAATGTTTTGATCCATACACACCACTGGTACATCTCTGCACTTATCCATGATTATTTCCTTAAGAAAAATTCCTAGAGGAGCACCTGGGTGGCTCAGTCGGTTAATTGTTTGCCTTCGGCTCAGGTCATGATCCTGGGGTCCTGGGATCAAGCCCTACATTAGGCTGCTTGCTCAGCGGGGAGTCTACTTCTCCCTCTGCCACTCTCCCTGCTTGTGCTCTCTCTCTCTCAAATAAATAAAATCTTAAAAAAAGAAAGAAAAATTCCTAGAAAGGTATGTAAAATTTCAAATTTAGACAGACTATCTGAACTTTACTCTCACCAGCACTTGGAGAGGGCCTGTTTTTTTGCACCTTTGATAACATTAGCTATTTTTAAAAACTAATCTTTAATATTATTGTTGTTGTTATTGTTATTATTTATGTATTCATTATTTTTTAAATGTAAGCTACATGCCCAACATGGGGCTTGAACTCATGATCCCAAGATAAAGAATCGCATGCTCTACTGACTGAGTCAGCCAGGCACCCCTTTAAAAAAATTATTTATTTATTTATTTTTACTTATTTACATACTTATTTATTTGTTTTTTGTTTTGTTGTTTATTTATTTTTAAACAAATCTTAATCAATTTGGAAGGCAACAAATGAAATAGGGGCACCTGGCTGGCTCAGTTGGTAGCATCTGTGACTCTTGATCTCTGGGTTGTAAGTTTGAGCCCCATGATGGGTGTAGAGATCACTTAAAATCTTTAAGGGGCACCTGAGTGGCTCAGTTGGTTAAGCGTCTGCCTTTGGCTCAGGTCATGATCCTGGGGTCCTGGGATCAAGTCCCACATTGGCTCCCCCTGCTCTGTAGGGAGCCTGCCACTCCCCCTGCTTGTGCTCTCTCTGTCAAATAAATAACTAAAATCTTTTTTTTTTTAAGATTTTATTTATTTGTTTATTTGAGAGAGAGAGAGAGAGAGAGAGAGAGAGAGAGAAACAGCATGAGAGGGGATAGGGTCAGAGGGAGAAGCAGGCTCCCCAACGAGCCAGGAGCCCGATGCGGGACTCGATCCCAGGACCCTGGGATCATGACCTGAGCCGAAGGCAGTCGCTTAACCAACTGAGCCACCCAGGCGCCCAATAACTAAAATCTTAAAAAAAATAAAATCTTTAAGTGAAATAGGGAGCTTTTCATACTTGTTTGCATCTCAGGCTTTTTGTATTTGGACTATTTAGTATTTTGTCTTGCCCTGAAGCCCTTTGAAGTTATAGGAGCCTATTTGTGCTTTTCATGTAATTGTCATGCCTGCTGGTCTCCACCCACCCACCACTTTGGGCTGGTGGGCTGTGGCCCTCCTTGGTAACTAGATGCGAGAGTCACACTAGTACCCTGCAACAAGGGTTACTTCCTCTCTGCCAATGGGAGCTGCAAGTCAAGAGACAGATAAAAAAGGGAAAAGTTTTTGGTTGCCCTTCAAGAAATACCTACTGAGTCAGATACTATGAAAAAAAAACCAACAAAAACCTGGAGAGACAATAAGAAAATGGGCGTGATCCCTACCTTCATCTAACTCATGGGTAGGTTCCAGGAAGCTTCTGAAGGCTAAGCAATTCATTCTCTTTTTTCATACCCAGCACCTAGATATGCTCATTCACGAATTCAACAATATGTATTGACGGGGGAGGGGAAGTGGATGAAGATGGTCAAAAGGTATAAACTTTCAGTTATAAATCAGTACTAAGGATCTAATATGCAACATGATGACTATAGTTAACACTGTGCTATGGTATATGGGAAAGTTATTAAAAGAGTAGATCCTAAGTTCTCATCACGAGGAAGAAAACTTTTTTTTGTATCTATATGAGATGATGGATGTTAACTAAACTTATGGTGGTAACCATTTCACAATATATGTAAGTCAAATTTAAAAACCAATATTTATTGAGCATCTATTATGGTTAGGCATTATTCTAGGCCCTGAGGATATAAAACAGACAAAGTCCCTATTCCTGTAGAATTTACCATCTGATTGGGGTGGGGTTTACAAATAAAATGAGTAAAATATGAAGTACAAAATATACTCTGTTAGATGGTAATTAGTGCTTTGGATAAAAATAAGGCAGGAAAGGGGGATTAGAAGCATGGGTGTATGTGTGTGTAATTTTAATTATTTCTGTCTTTCTGTGTGTGTGTAATTTTATTTTATTTATTTTATTTATTTTAAAAGATCTTATTTATTTGAGAGAGAGAGAGAGCATAAGCAGAGGAGGGGCAGAGGAAGAAGCAGACTCTCTGCTGAGCAGGGAGCCTGACATGGGGCTGGATCCCAGGACCTGAAGGCAGATGCTTAACTGACTGAGCCACCCAGGCACCCCTGTGTATGTGTAATTTTATTTTTTTTTTAAAGATTTTATTTATTTATTTGACAGCGAGAGAGACAGCAAGAGAGTGAGCACAAGCAGGGGAAGTGGGGGAGGGAGAAGCAGGCTTCCCGCAGAGCAGGGAGCCTGATGCGGGGCTCGATCCCAGACCTTGGGATCATGACCTGAGCCAAAGGCAGACGCCTAACGACTGAGCCACCCAGGCGCCCCGATGTATGTGTAATTTTAAATGAGGTGGTCAGAGAAGGCCCAACAAGAAGGTGACATTTACGTCAAGACTTGAAGGAGGTAAGGAAGTGAGCCAGGTGCATATCTGGATGATTCTGTGGCCCACAAAGACAGTCTGTTTACAAAGTTTGTACAATCTATGGCAGCTGGGAGACAAATATAAAATTAATTGTCGTAATGTATATGACAACATTCTATAATTTGTAATGATCTATAAACATAAGATGTTTTCAGTAAATTACACATATAATTAACAAGAACAAGATCATATATCAGCATTATAAATGTATATAAAATCATAAACTATATGGTACAATTAGGGAATATGATAATGCATAATTTAGGGGCTAATTGTTCCTGTCTGTATGGTACCAGAAAAACTGTAGGTTTTTTTTCCCCCCAAAGAGGAAAGAGGTGTTTCCAACACATGGGGAAACCCTTGGAGCTTCTGCTTGGGAGTGCCTTTATTATTTATTTATTTATTTATAAGATTTTTATTTATTTATTTCAGAGGGAGCGCAAGCATGAGCAGGGGAAGGGCAGAAGGAGAAGCAGACACCCTGCTGAGCAGAGAGCCTGACACCAGGCTGGATCCCAGGACCCTGGGATCATGACCTCAGCCCAAGGCCAACGTTTAACCAGCTGAGCCAACCAGGCGCCCCTATTTTTTATTTTTTGTGGTGAGGTAGGGTATAAGCTGTATTTGTGGATATAGGAATTATTTGCTCTGGGAAGCCAGGTGATGTTACAGAGAAATCATTTGCAAACCTATGAGCTAATTGCCTGTTGCTGGGGCCAAAAGGTCCCAGAACGAAGTTTTCTTTTTTTAATGTGTATTTCACTGTCACATAAGATGTAGGACCTGCATTAGCCTTTTTAAACAAAAGAACAAACAAACAAACAACAAACAGTTGTGGTTTGAATTCCACCTAGATCTTGGGATTCCTGAGTCACTCTGAAGGAGGTCTTTCAGGACCTAACCTGCGTTGCTAAAAAACATTTTGGGGGGGCGCCTGGGTGGCTCAGTCGTTAAGCGTCTGCCTTCCGCTCAGGTCATGATCCCAGAGTCCTGGGATCGAGTTCCGCATCGGGCTCCCAGCTCTGTGGGGAGCCTCCTTCTCCCTCTCCTCCCCACTTGTGCTCTCTATCTCTGTCTTTCTCTCTCAAATAAATAAAATCTAAAAAAACATCTTTTTTAAATAATAAAAAATAATTTTTTTTTCTGGGAAAAGTAGGTTAGGCCTGGGCAATCAGTTTTGTTTTTTTTTTTAAGATTTTATTTATTTATTTGACAGAGAGAGAGAGAGACAGCTAGAGAGGGAACACAAGCAGGGGGAGTGGGAGAGGGAGAAGCAGGCTCCTGAAGAGCAGGGAGCCCGATGCGAGGCTCCATCCCAGGGTCCTGGGATCGTGACCTGAGCCAAAGGCCGACGCTTAACGACTGAGCCACCCAGGCACCCTATGGGCAATCACTCTCTTAATGAGAACCCTTTGAGCTTCCTGGCGCTGCAGGGATTTCTGCAAGGTTGTGCGTTCACACAGCGGATCATCCTGCTAGAAAGCACTCCCTAACTCAGAAAGCTTGCAGTATACACTCACGTTCCACATCTCAGCAAAGAATGAAGAAGGCCTGGATTCCGTTGCTTGTCTGTTGGGGCAGAAGGAGGGTGTGTCATGTGCCCAAACCTGGCCAAGCACCATTCCATTCACTCATTCATTCATTCATCAAATATTTTATTATGCGCATGATTCAGTGCCACGCAGAGGTCCTCGCCCACCAAGTCATCCAGAACTGTGGGTACGGTGCTCAGGGCCGAGAACTTCAGATTCTCAGGCCGGGTCTGCCCACCCTTTCCATCAGTAGAGCTCCGAGACAAAGAGATGCGCTCCTGTAGTTCCCCGGGCTGAGGGTTCCGCCCGCAGCCCCGGGGGCTTCGGCGCGCCTGCTTCTCCACTCCCCAGCCCGAGGGGGCGCTGCAGCGCCGCGCGCTCCGCTCGCCCCTGCGCCGCGTTCTGCTCCTCTCGGCGCTGCGGGCCGCACCGCGGTGGTACGTTCCCGCTCACCGCCCTCCCCCTCCTCCTCCTCGGCCCTCCCCGCCGGTGGTAGGTGCCGGAAGTGCCGCCATTTTGGGGTGTTCTGCTCTGGCGGCAGCGGCAGCGGCGGCGGGACGCGGAGGCTCCCCCGGGACTCGGCCTCAGCAGCGAGGCGGCGGCAGCGGCTGCGGAGGCGCAGGCAGCAGCTGAGGCAGCGGCGGGCTCAGGTGCAGCCGCTGGTGAGTGCGGCGGCCACGGGTTAACGGGCCGCGGGTGGGAGGGAAAGGAGGCAGGAGGGAGGCGCCGCGGGGCGGGTCCGGTCCTGGCGGCTGCGGGTCACAGGGCCCTTCGGGCGCGGCCGCTCCTGGCTCCCCCGCGCCCCGGGGGCAGGTCGGCGATCTCCTCCCGCGTGTCGGGGCCCTCCGCCTCCCGGGTCCCGCCGCCCTAGTCCGGCGCGTGCCCCCGCGCCCAGGGAGACCCGCCCTCCTCGTGGCCTTCCCCCTTCTCCCCGCGCCCTTTGCCTTCACCCTCTGGGCCCCGAGGGCTTCGTTCCCCGCCCGGGGGTAGCTCCTTTCTCTTTTTTCCGGCCGCCGTGCCAGACCCGGGCTGTCTGCCCGGGACACCCCTTCCTTCCTCCTGACGTCCCACGTGTTCTTGGTGCCGACCCCTGGAGGGGGGCCCAGGACCCCTGCCTTAGTGGGGGGTAGCGCTTCTCTTCCCGAGCCTCGAGAGCCCCCCGTTCCCCGCCCCAGATCCGCTAGGGCCTTGGCTCGCCCTCCCCCCACATCAGGTGCTCACCCAGTCGTGGCCTAGTAGCAGGGCTGGAATCTCGCACCCGAGAGCACGGAGCGCACATTGAAGAGCGTTTTTCTGTAGGGACCTGGCTTTGGATTTAAAGCCGGTGTGGTGTCTTGCTTGCGGTCTTTGGGGCAGGATGTTTTAATTCTTAGGACTATAGCACAGGCTCCAAGGAGCTTCTCGTCGGTTCAGGCTCATCCTCCTAGTTGACGGGAAGGTGGCGAGATTTGGGTTGGAGTCTGTTTCAGCAAAATGGAATCTTCTTCTCTCCAGCAGAGTTAATGCTGTACTTTTATTACCCTCGAGTAGGAAGGCTGTGTAACAGTTTTAAATAGCGGCAGTGCTTTATAATGTGTGCAGTGTAAGAGGTTACAGGTACTCAGCGAATCCTTTACAGGAACTTCATCTTTTAAAGGTCTTTTCGCTGTCTCTGATTCTTTGTAGATTGGAGAGGCTTAATTGCATTCTTTCACCTTTTCCTCAAGTGTGGCGTCTCTTAGAGGACTCTGCAAGTTCAGTTTCTCCTTAACATTCTTGGGGAGAAAGAAGGCGTCTCCACATAGAAGCACACAGGGTTCCTTTCTGTTTTAACATTAATGAGTCCACTCGGAAGATCATGAAGTTGCCATAGCATGCATAAACTATTGCCAGAGCCCCCCCCCCCCCGCATGCCAGTTTTTATACTCTTAGTCTAGCTTTACCTACAGTGTGTGGTTTCTGATTATGAATTAGCCAAGATTGAAGCATTGCTGTTAGTAAAGCAAAGCTGGAGCTTTCAGCTGTTTCTTTAACCAGGAAGTTTGTGGTTCCCCCAGTGGTTTTTTTTCCTCTTGTCTGTCCACCACCTGTTTCCCTTAAGAATGGCTCTTAGCCCAGAGCATAGGTCTCAACTTTTCTCCAATCCTTCATTCTTGTGCATAGGGTTTTCTTATGCTAGGTGGTATCTAGGCTTAAAATCCATTAGCATGTGGGGCTGTTAGACATAAAATATCTTTTCCAACTCTTGCTTTTCAGATGAGGAAACTGAAGCCCCCAGAGGTTAAGTGACTTACTTGCCCGGTTACATAGCAAGTATTCTTAAAAGAGTCCCATCATAGATTTAAAAAACAAAACAAACAGTATTGGCAATAATGCAAGTTGCCTTTTAAGATGTGATGGAATGGGGAGGGCCCTGGGATTGAAGTTAAAAGGCCTGATGATTCTTGCTTTGTCCGTTGCTAGGTATACAACCTTGACCAAGTCACTTAACTGTTCTGAGCCTCAGTTTATTCTCATCTGCAAAATGGAGGACATAGTGTCTGTCTCCTAGGGTGCTAATTCAGCTTCAGTGCAGTATGTGTGAAAGTGCCTGTGGTGTAAGAGGCAGACAGTGAGATTTTGAGCCAGAGTGTTTATTTTTCTAAAGATTTCCACTTAATTTTCTTATTACAGAAGCTACAGATTCATTATAAAAAATACAGAAAAGAAATGAAGAAACTCACTCTTAGTCCCATCACGCATAAGTGATTGTTAGTCCTTGGTCTTTATCTTGTCCTTTTTTTATACTAGACAAATGTTTATTATTTTACCAAAATAATAAGTTTATCCTCACAGTTTTGTGATGTCTTTTTAAGATTTAATAGTATGTGGTAGGCATGGTTTAACAAGCACAGTTAATTTATTATTTTTTTAAATATATTTTAAATGGTGCTGTGGATTTAATAGCTCCAGCACATGTGAGGTGGGCCAGTGGATGTCCAGCAAGGCACAGAAAAGTTGCTCTTTTATTTATTTTTAAGATTTTACTTATTTATTTATTTTAGAGTGAGAACACCTTCATGTGTGGGCAGGGGCAGGAACAGAGGGAGAGGGACAAGCAGACTCCACTCTGAGCGTGGAGCCGGATGCCGGGCTCAATCTCATCACCCCAAGAGCCGGATACTTAACTGACTGAGCCACCCAAGTGCCCCAGAAAAGTTGCTCTTTTAAACATATGCTGGGATCGAAGAAGAGAGGGAAAGGAAGGGCAGAGACTTAACATTTATCATATGTCTACCATGTAAAAAAAAAAAAAAAAAAATATATATATATATATACACATACACATATATATATATTTTTTTTTGATAAAGATTTGGGCTCTCCTGCTAAATGTTGGTGGAGAGTTCTGAATTCTGTCATCCTTCCCATGACTGCCACTGCAGTTTAAGTTTCCTGTGAGACTGGACCTAAGGAAGGAGAGGTGGTTAGAAGGTGATGGTATGCCTTGGAAAGGGGGAGAAGAGCTGTCACTTGGCGGCCCTGGTGAAGAAGTTGGAGGAAGTAGGAACATAGTAGGAGCATAGTTACCTCTGCTCAGGGCTCAGGGTACTTTGAACAAATTGCTCGTTTTTTCTTCCCCCCAAATTTCTCTAAGCCATGGAATTAAGGATTTAGGTAAGCTATTTCCTCAGCTTTTTTTTTTTTTTTAGCAGCTTTATTGAGATACAATTCACATACCATACAATTCAGTGGGCTTTCTATTACCTTATTAATTTTAAAAAATTGTGGTAAAGGCAGCTCTTTCTGCCCACAGGTCCTGTCCCTGTGCTTTAATAAAACCACCTTTTTTGCATCCCCCCAAAAATAAATAAATAAAAAATTGTAGTAAATTATTTATAACAAAAGTTGGCCATTTAAATCAGTTTTTGTATTTGTATTTTTTAAAAAGATTTTATTTATTTAACAGAAGGCAAGAGAGCACAAGCAGGGTGAGCGGCAGAGGGAGAGGGAGAAGCTGGCACCCTGCTGAGCAGGGAGCCCGATGTGGGGCTCCATCCCAGGACTCTGGGATCATGACCTGAGCTGAAGGCAGACCCTTCATCTACTGAGCCACCCAGGCACTCCGATATATTTGCATTTTTTAATGTAAAAAACAACATAAAGCTTACTATTTTAACTATTTTTGTGTAGTTCTGTGGCATTAAGTGCGTTCCCATTGATGGGAAACATATCTTCAGAACTTTTTCGTTTTGGAAATCTGAAACTTTATACCCATTAAACAACTCCCCTCTTCTTCCTACCGCCAGCCCCTGGTAACCACCAGTCTGTTTCCTGTTTTATGAATTTGACTGCTTTTGGATACCTCATATAAGTGGAGTTATATAGTATTGGCTTCTTGTAACTGGCTTATTTCACTTACCATAATATCTTTAAGGTTCATCCATGTTGTAGTATGTGACAGGATTTCCTTACTTTTAAAGACCAGATAGTACTGGGGTACCTGGCTGGCTCATTCAGTGGAACATGCGACTCCTGATCTTGAGTTGGAGCCCCATGTTAGGTGTAGAGATTACTTTAAAAAAAAAAAAAAGTCTGGTTAATACTCCATTTTATGTATATACCACATTTTGTTTATCCATTCATCTTTTGATAGACATGAGTAGTTTCTACCTTTTGACCATTGTGATTAGTGCTGCAATGAGTGTGCAAATATCTCTTAGAGACCCTTCTTTCAATTCTTATAATAGCCAGAATTGGGACTGCTGGATCACATAGTAGTTCTATTTTCAATTTCTAGGAACCTTCATACTGTTTTCCATAGTGGTTGCACTATTTTACAATCCCACCAACAGTGCACAAGGGTTCCAGTATCCACATCTTTGCTAACATTTGTTATTTTATGTGTGTATGTGTTTAAATAGTAGCCATCCTAATAGGGTATGAGGGGATTTTTTTTTAAAATTGAAGTGTAGTTTCATGTTCAATATTATTTTAGTTTCATGTAAGCAGTATGGTGATTGGATATTTATATACATAACTTCATTGTAGTTTTGATTTGCATTTCTCTTATTAATGATGTTAATTGAACTTCTTTTCATACGGTTGTTGGCTATTTGTATATCATCTTTGCAGAAATATCTATTGAAGTCTTTGAAATCAGGTTATATGATTTCTTTGTTGAGCTGTGGTTGTTTTATGTATTGTGAATATTGATCTTTTATCAGATATATGATGTGCAAAAACACTTTTGCCCATGTCTTTTCAGTGTTCATTTTGTCTTTTGTCTGATTTTGCTTTTGTTGCCTATGCTTTTGGTGTCTTATCCAAGAAGTCACTTCCAAGTCTAATGCCTTGAAGTTTTTCCCCTATGTTTTCTTCTAGGAGTTTTATGGTTTTAAGTTTAAGTCATTTTAACTTTTTTTTTTTTTTAAGATATTTATTTGACAGAGAGACCCAGCGAGAGAGGGAACACAAGCAGGGGGAGTGGGAGAGGAAGAAGCAGGCTTCCTGCTGAGCAGGGAGCCCGATGCGGGGCTCGATCCCAGGACCCTGAGACCATGACCTGAGCCGAAGGCAGACGCTTAACAACTGAGCCACCCAGGAGCGCCAACTTTTTTTTTTTTTTTTAAAGCTTTTATTTATTTATTTGAGAGAGAGCATGAGAGGGAAGAGGGTCAGAGGGAGAAGCAGACCCCCTGCTGAGCAGGGAGCCCGATGCGGGACTCGATCCCGAGACTCCAGGACCATGACCTGAGCCGAAGGCAGTCGCTTAACCAACTGAGCCACCCAGGCGCTCCTACTTTTTTTTTTTTCAGAGTAAAATTTAGTGGCATTGAGTACATTCACAATGTTATTCAGTCCTCCTCACCACTGTTTCTAAAATATTTTCATTTGAAATAAAAATTCTGTAACTAGAATTTTTAGCGATAACTAATTTATCAGAATTATTTATCTCATTTATCTAATAAACCAGAATTTAAGCGAAAACTCACCATTCTACCCTCCTCCTAGCCCCTGGTAACCTCTACACTACTTTCTGTCTCTATGAATTTGCCTATTTTAGGTATTTCACGTAACTGGAATCAGAATATTTGTCCTTTTGTGTCTGGATTATTTCACTTAGCATGATGTTTTCAAGGTTCATCCGTGTTGTAGCATGTATCAGGATGTCATTCCTTTTTGTGGCTGATTTTCTCTGCTTTTTTGAGGCCAGGGATGTCTTTTTCATCCTTTTTTTTTTTTAAGGTTTATTTATTTGAGAGAGTGCACGCGAGAGCAAGAGCAGGGGGAGGGGCAAAGAGAAACGGGGAGAGAGAATCTCAAGCAGTCTCCTCTCTGAGCACAGAGCCTGATGCAGGGCTCAGTCTCATGATCCTGAGATCATGAACTGAGCCGAAACCAAGAGTTGGACACTCAACTGACTGAGCCATCCAGGAGCCATAGGGATGTCTCTTTCATCTTGATACCTCACCCTCTCTTGGAGCTCTTTCATAAAGGCTGTTGAACTGATTCGAATTCATGTTCTTAATGTGGGTTCCCAGTCACGGGGGATGTCCACTGACATATGCAAAACTCTTGAAAATTCAAACATATTAGTGTGTGTAAAAGTCTATTTTGGTAACCCAAGCCATAGTTATTGGCATCATTTCTAATTCTGGTCTAGTTATAATTTCCAATTTTTCAGTGTACATCATTTTCAGAATATTTTGTTGTGTACAGAAAAAGTGTCACATGAAGGGAACAAGAGTAAAGAATAGGCAAATTTCTACCTTTGCTTTTTAACTATGTAGTGGTTTTGTTAGGGGGTGGATTGATATCTAGGTACTCCATATTGTGTAGAGATAGGTTTTTCATAAACAGAATTTAATGGCCTAGTTAGAATAAATAACTAATGCTCTTAGGGTAAGAGCATTTTGAAGGTAATCATAAGTCCTCCTGGTTTGTTTCAGTATGAACAAAACTCTTCATTCTCATGCATGAAAGGCTTTTTTTTTTTTTTTTAAGATTTTATTTATTTGTTTGACAGAAACACAGTGAGAGAGGGAACACAAGCAGGGGGAGTGGGAGAGGGAGAAGCAGGCTTCCCGTGGAGCAGGGAGCCTGATGCGGAGCTTGATCTTGATCCCAGGACCCTGGGATCATGACCTGAGCCGAAGGCAGACGCTTGACGGACACCCAGGCACCCCATGAAAGGCCTTTTTTTTTAAGATGAGCTTCTGCCTGCCTTTTTTTTGGAGGTTCATAACTGATTTTTATCTGCTTATCTACGTTTCTTCTCTTTACTTTTTGGACTTAGCCTCCCACTCCATTTTCCTCCTCTCCAGTTATCAAGGGAATTTTAATATTAGTCCTTGGGGTATGGGATGAACTGGAAGTTTTATTCATTCAGCCATTGTCCCAAAGCTATTACAGCCCTCACAATACTTAACACGTGGGACTTTATTTAGGGTCAGGGAGGACATGCATGTTTTCTTCAAACAACATGAAACCATTCTTTTGTTCAAAACTATTTTTTGATTTTTGGTTATTTTAATAGTAGTTAGAATGTATTATGAAAGTTTAAGTATTTCAGAAATATAGTTTGAACCAGAGATTAAAATCCAGTGTAGTTTTTTTGAATGGGACCTCTTTTTTTTTTTTAAGATTTTATTTATTTATTTATTTGAGAGAGAGAGAGAGAGCGCGCGTGTGCACTGGGGAAGGAGCAGAGGGAGAGGGACAAGCAGACTGTGCTGAGCGGAGCTAGATGCAGGGGGCTTGGGGCTCAAGCTCAGGACCCCAAGATCATGACCTGAGCCGGAATCAAGAGTCAGCTTAACTGACCAAGCCACCCAGGCACCCCTTTGAATGGGACTTCTCACAGGGGCCAAGGTTGATTGCTGTTAGTATAATCCTGTATTTACCTGCACATTTCTTCCTAGAGGTGCTATGGATGCTGAAATGGTCAAGTAAAATAGAAACAAGAAATTTGTTAAAACCTGGAAAATTAGTCTCCCTATAATTGAGATTTGATCTCTGATTTTCTAGTCCTTAAAATGGAAACTTGTGGCTTGAAAGAATGATGTGATTTGAAAGGGATTTATAACCATAGCCTTGGAGGAATAGGTGTGACTGCTGCAGTCAAAAATTGGTACCTTCACTGTGTCACCTTCAGCATTTCTGGGCCTGTTTTTTCATCTTTAAAATGGAGATACCAACTTGGAATGGTAATATGAGAATTAATTGAGATAACTAATGCTTAGCATTGAGCAGTGCCTGGTAAAGTGTTGATGATGTTATTTTTTTTCATCTGTAAAAATGGGCATATATTTATCTCATGAATCAGTAACACAGTTCAACCAAATAAAACAGCACAGTTAAAATGCCTAATAGGACCATACATAAACAGGCAGTAAGTTAGTGTTCATTTTGTTTCCCCTTTTGGGTGTATTTTGTTTCACATTTTCCTTTGTGCTGGCTTAAGGGATAAGATTGTTTCCTAAAGTCCAATTTGTGCATCTGAAATGTTTTGCTACACAGGGCATCCTTTGCCATAGAACCTGTTTAGTTCATTGTTCCCCTCTGGAATATTTGGGTAATGTGGTTTCCTAGATTCATCTTCACTGTATTTCTCACATGAGAGTCTGTTGATAGGAGTCTCCTATGTTCATAGAAAATTGAAAAATACAGGTGAGTATATTACTGGATTTGTAATAGGCCTGGGTCTCTTTCTAATTAGGTAACTAGTTTTAGGCATGGAGGGAGAGAGCCGGCTCTAATATTTAGAGTAGTAATGTAGATGAAAGAGTTAATCATGATCAGTTTAGTTGTTTGCTTTGTAAACTATGTTGTAGGAAGAATCCTTATTTGAGCTTTGTAATTTGCTAGTTTACGTGATGAGTTTTTTGTAATTGTAACTCTGTCCTTGTCATGAAATTGGCTGTTAAAATGTCTTTATTTTTTTTAAGATTTTATTTGACAGAGCACGAGCGAGAGAGAGCAAGTGAGAGAGCACAAGCTGGGGTAGGGGCAGAGAGAGAAGCAGACTCCCCACTGAGTAGGGAGCCCAATGCAGGGCTCCATCCCAGAACCCTTGGATCACAACCTGAGCTGAAGGCAGACACTTAACTGACTGAGCCACCCAGGTGCCCCTAAATTGTCTTTAAAGTAGAGGTTTTCTTACAGAATTAATCAGCAGAACTGTTCTGTAGTATTTTTAAATCTCTGCTATGTTATGGAGGCCATGTGGGTATATCTGTTTATTTTAAACTTATTTGAATTCCAGAACTGTAAAATTTTTCAAGAGTTTTATATCCATCATAAAATTCATATTGACTTAACATATTCTTTCTGCTAAGGAAATCTTTAATTCTCCTAAAAATTTTGTCTCCTAGGCCAGAGGCATAAATATCAAAATTTTCTTGAGGCATTGAGGCATGGGTGTTTTTTTTTCCCTTCAGACTGACCATTGTTTTACCTCCCCCCCCCCCTTTTTTTTAAGATTTTATTTATTTGATAGAGACACAGCGAGAGAGGGAACACAAGCAGAGGGAGTGGGAGAGGGAGAAGCAGGCTTCCTGCCGAGCAGGGAGCCCGATGCGGGGCTCGATCCCAGGACCCTGGGATCCTGACCTGAGCCGAAGGCAGACGCTTAACGACTTAGCCACCCAGACGCCCCCTTTTTCCCCCCCTTTTTTCAAGTAAGCTCTACACCTGATTTGGGGCTTGAACGCAACGACACTGAGATCAAGTGCTCTGGGGCACCTGGGTGGCTCAGTCCTTAAGCGTCTGCCTTCAGCTCAGGTCATGATCCCAGGGTCCCGCATCGTTCTCCCTGCTCAGCCGGAAGCTGCTTCTCCCTCTCACCCTGCTTGTGTTCCCTCTCTCGCTGTCTCTCTCTGTCAAAAAAAAAAAAACAAAAGAATCCCATGCTCTACTGACTGAGCCAGCCAGATGCCCCAGTTGTTTTAAAATTTTTATACAGAGAACATGAATTTTATAAATATGAAAAGTAACATTAAAATTAGACTTTTTTTTTCCTCAAGGGATGAGAAAGCCTAGTTAGGGGAGACTGTGAATACTGCGTAAGTTATTTCAGTATCTAAAATGATTGAAAGCATTTTAGCTCTTAGAACTTTGTGAAGTTCTGGGGCGCCTGGGCGGCTCAGTCGTTAAGCGTCTGCCTTCGGCTCAGGTCATAATCCCAGGGTCCTGGGATCGAGTCCCACATCGGGCTCCCTGCTCTACAGGGAGTCTGCTTCTCCCTCTGCCTGCCGCTCCCTCTGCTTGTGTTCCCTCTCTCGCTGTGTCTCTCTCTGTCGAATAAATAAATAAAATCTTAAAAAAAAAAACAAAAACTTTGTGAAGTTCTGATGTGACCCTCTTACCAGCTGACCTCCCCACTTTACAGGAAATGGACTCACTTTCACAACAGCTTTTGGATTGTAACATTTTGATTTTTCTTTTCCTCCACTTAGAAAATAATGGTAGCAAATATAAAGAAAAATGGTGAGTTCTAGTTTAGAGACTGCAGTGAGATCTGATGGATCTCACTTAATTTTAATATGTCACTTGGGGATGTGTTCATAGGTGCAGAGTGGCTTTAGAAGGAACTGTTCACTAACTTTTCTGACCTCCATGGACTGCCAACTCTTCTAACAGCTGTGTTCAGCTTTGACAAAATGGAGTTGAATATCACTTTTGCCCTATGTTGAAACTGCTGAAACTTTATTTTCAAGTTGGGAAGAAATGTCTTTAGTTTGGGGATTATACAAAATGAAGTTTTTTGTTTCCAAAGCTGTTTAATTTTATAGTGTCATACTTTCAATTTTGGAAGGTCAGTAGTTTCCATTTACATGACATTGCTACTCTTCAGCAAAAGAATCACTAAATTAGAAACTGTCACCACTTTCTCATTGTTCTTTTACCTTTTTGTTTCCTGTGAGATTGAAGAGACTGGGAATGTGTGATATTTTGGCGATAATGTGGGGTAACTAAGAATCTACAGTGTGTAGACTGTCTTTTTTAACCCATTATTTGGACATCTGTTAAGTTTTTGCTAGTTTCTGTTTTGTACCGATAATTTACTGTAGGCTTTTCCCAGTTTCTTTGTGCTTGTAGCTTTTGTGTATGGAAAACACTCTTTTTTGCTCCAGTTCCCTCCCCCCACACTACCATCACAGCTTGGCTACTGTTTCTTTCTTTCCTGCATGACTTCTGTCTGTGTGATGCTGCCAACTTACCATGCTAGATGGGGTGGGATTTTACTAGTGAGAAACACCTGTGCCTCCTCTTGGCTGCCTGCCTGATTCTGAATGCTGTTACCTGAGCAAGAACCTTAGGGGTCTGGAGAGTGAAAGGAAGTCAGGGTAGTGGTGACAAGCAATCTGAAAATCCGTAACTGACATCATCAGCTAACTGGTTATTACTGCATATTGAAGCAGTACTGTTTTGTGATCATATTGCCATTTTAAGCCTTGTAGCAGGTTTTCAACAAGGATGTTTCACTGGAGGTGGTTCTGTTCCTTAGGTCTGCATTTCTTAGACGGCTAGAGCAAGAGGAGCAGGCTTTGCATTTTTCATTTGTCAGCCTTTCCCTGCTCATGGTTCGATTTCTGTTTGTCATTTAGTGCACAGTTTCTCATGAAGCTTTTTCTGTCCATCCATCCAAATACTGTATTGTAGGATATTATTTTTTTTTTTTAAGATTTTTTTTATTTATTTGCGAGAGAGAGAATGAGAGACACAGAGCATGAGAGGGAGGAGGGTCAGAGGGAGAAGCAGACTCCCTGCCGAGCAGGGAGCCCGATGCGGGACTCGATCCCAGGACTCCAGGATCATGACCTGAGCCGAAGGCAGTCGCTTAACCAACTGAGCCACCCAGGCGCCCTGTAGGATATTATTTAGTATTTTACTAGACACATTTTTTCATTTCAGCAAGCTTTTAAGCTTTTTTGAGCATGGAGATTGCTTTATTGCTTAGTGTATTATATAACTTAAAAAACATTTTTTTAAGACTTTATTCATTTGTCAGAGACAGAGAGCGAACACAAGCAGGGGGAGCGGCAGACAGAGGGAGAAGCACGCTCCCTGCTGAGCAAGGAGCCCGATGTGGGACTCGATCCCAGGATCCTGGGATCATGACCTGAGCCGAAGGCAGACGCTAAACCGACTGAGCCACCCTGGCATCCCCCCCAAAATTTTTTTTAAAGTAAGCTCTAGGCCTAATGTGGGGCTTGAACGCATGACGCCAAGATCAAGAGTCACATGCTCTCCTGACTGAGCCAGCCAGTCACCTCGTGTATTATATAACATTGAGGAGTCAGGCACACAGTCCCTACGCTAATTACACTCTGTAACCTAGCCCTTCTTGTAAAAGCTTATTGGACCAGAGGTAGACACCTAACTCAAGCTGGGCAAATCAGTTTCTCCTAGGAATTTGAGATTGTGACTGAGATTTAAGTCTTTTTTTTTTTTTTTAAGATTTTATTTATTTATTTATTTGAGAGCAAGAACATAAGCAGGGAGGAGGGGCAGAGGGAGAGGGAGCAGACCCCCTGCTGAACAGAGAGCCTGATGTGGGGTTCCATCCCAGGACCCTGGGATCATGACCTGAGCTGAAGGCAGACGCTTAACTGACTGAGCCACCCAGGTGTCCCACGATTTAAGTCTTTAGGGAACAAACATGTAACCTGTTCCAAGAAAACTTGAAACATATCAATTCACATGCACAGTCAAGTCCAGGCTTGTCATATATCAGGAAGCAGTGAAGACCAGTCTTGTCATATATCAGGAAGCAGTGAAGACCAGTCTGCAAGGAGGGATAATTAAGTAGATTCATCCTGAAAGAAGTATAGATGAGAAATGCATCTCTGGAGAGAGAGGCAGCCATCCACATGCAGACTAGAAACCTAGGTGCTTAAAGCCTTTCCTACTTTCTGCCTTTGGATTCTTTGAGATACTCCAGTATCCTTTCAATTAATTCCATTTCTTTGCTTAGGCTAGCTTGAAGGTTTCTCTTAATTACAACCAAAAGCTTTGAAGAGAGTACAGAGCTCTAACATTTCTTAAATTCATTTGAATTTTAGCATAGTCAGGCCTAGGATCATGGCTTTTGGAAGATTGCCCTTTGCCCCCAACAGGCGCCCCTCACCCCCACACTCCCTTAGGCTGCTTGAGGTCTTGGCTCCTCTGTCTGTAGTGTAGACGTTCACCTATGCTGTAGCTTTTGGTGTATAGAGCACTCTTCTGGTGCTTTTCCAAATCAAGATGGAGGTTTTGTTCTTACACATTTTTAATGATTATTTGTTTAGTTTATCTATTTAGTTTATTTGCTTAGATTATTCATTCTTTTCAGCATATGCAACTGATAATAAAATAATACTGCTATTTCAGATAGGTAACTTAAGGTGAGCCATCATTTTAAAAGAATTTTTTGTGAGGCATATGGATTAAGTTCTTCTTTTCTAGTTGAGTAACACATTTGTTTTAGTTCCTGATTGTTTCCTCTTAAGGAAAGTTGATGGACTTGAGTGGAATACAATAATGTGAGTTGAATGGCAGTTGAGACTTTAAACAAAGGGTAATGGTGAATGGCTGTGTGCCCAGTTGATGGAGTCTGTCTCGTCTGGGCTCAGTTAGTAACTTCATGAATGATCTGTAATAGGAGCATCACAGTGGTGTTTTTCTCTTTGAGAAATGTTAATGAGGGAGAGAGAGAAGCTCTGAGAGAGATAGTTTAAGTCTTCTAATTTTTTTCTTCCTATGATCATTTGGTATTTATTAAGTTGAAAGACTTTATTCCAGAAAAATGTAAAATTTCCCTGTAATATTAAGGAGCAGGAATTAAGAGACTAGAGCCAGCTTTGAAATGTGGGTTTGCATACAACCAGGAAGGAATGGATTTGCAGGGTAGAAAAAACTGGAAGACATTATTTCACAATGGAGGCCAACCTAATTGTGACTGTGTACCTAACCAGTTACACCTTCATGGAGTGCACATATGATACTGAGCTGAATGCTCTGCATAGAGGAAGGTTTTTTTTTTTTAAGATTTTATTTATTTGCGAGAGAGAGAATGAGAGACAGAGAGCATGAGAGGGAGGAGGGTCAGAGGGAGAAGCAGACTCCCTGCTGAGCAGGGAGCCTGATGCGGGACTCGATCCCCGGACTCCGGGATCATGACCTGAGCCGAAGGCAGTTGCTTAACCAACTGAGCCACCCAGGCGCCCCGAGGCATAGAGGAAGTTTTATTGTCCATAGTGCTCAGTGGTATTGGGCCCTTGTGCAAAGTAGAGACTCGATAAATATTTTTTAAATATTCCATGTCTGGTCAAATGGCACTTTTATGTTTTGAGACCGTTCAGTACTGAGGAATAGGAAGAAAATCTTTTAAAGTTGAAATTCTAAGAATTTCAGTTGTTCGCATCATTGTCTTTTGAAGATAATCAGTACAAGGAGTTTTCTGAAAAATAAAAAAGTAAGCTTTCCATTGAAAGACATTTAGTTGGCTAAGATTTGTACTATAAAAGCCTTTGTGTACCTCTGTAATCTTGAAACCTCATATTGTATACTGCCTGGACAAAATCAGAAGGCTTCTAGACAACCCTGATTCTGGCTCTGTTTTCTCTAGCTCCAGAGAATAAGAAAAGGAGAATCTGATACTGCTGGCAGTCTATGCTCTCTTGCTTTTCTGGGCCAAGACATGCGTTTAAAAATAAAATCAAGGAAATTGTAAACCAGTAGTAAAAACGAATAAAGCACCCAGGGGTTTGCTTCCTCTCATGTCCTGTGGCCTGAGTCTCTCTTTTTTCAAGCCGTTAGGCTGGTATTAAACTAAGGTGGCAAAACTGTGCTCTGGCTTTGTCCTTCTTTGCGTCCCCTTTTAAATTTATAGGAAAGAATTATGGAAAGACACCGTGTTTATTATGTATTTGTTTTTATCATATACTATTTCTGTTTAATACCCTCTGGGATACATTTACAAGTGCAATTAAAAAAAAAAAAAGCCTGCAAACTTCTTTATTGAAATCAAGTGCTATTTTTATTTATTAATGTTCATTTGTCTGGCGTAACTTTGCTCTGGCCTAAGAAAGACCTAGAGAAAGACCTCATTCTGTTCCAGGAAGCGTACAACTTAGAAAAATGTTTTTTGAATTCTGACTGCTCCAACTTCTGTGAACAAACCAGATCCACAGATCAGGTTTGTAAACGATCTGTTTTCTTAAGGTATCTTCTAACAGGATGGGTCTCAGGGGAAGCTGAGTGGCAGCACACATTTAGCTGGGAGTAGCAGTTCATCTCCCTGACGTACATCCCCTTTGTCCACACAAAGCAATTTTGGTGGCAGGCTTAGAATTTAAATGTACACTTCTCTGTTCTGGTCCAGTTTGTCTTATTTAATCCATTTTATTTTTTATGTTTCGTATGTCTGATATATTTCTAATATAATCATGTAGAAACCTGCTTTGGAGAACTCTGAAGTCTTGATAGGAAAAATTCTGAATTTATTGTATGCAAAATGGTGATCTGGAAAGAAATAGCATACATAGGTCACTGAAACTATTGAGTTTGTATTTATTTGTTTTTATGAATGGGGGAAGGTTAAGACTTGAATATATTTTATTCTTTTGTAAGAGAGTCACTGAAACAGTTTCTGATATTTCTTCAGCATTGTATACTACATGGTAATATTTCTTGAAGATAGCTTGCTGATGAAAAAATTGAATCAGGCTTTCTGAATTGCCAGATCCAGAACATCAAAAAATGCTTTGGACCAAAAAAAAAAAAAGAGAGAGAGAGAGAGGCCTGCTGGATCCACCCCCAGGAATCCTAATGGGTCCCCATGGTAACAGCCTCCTTGCTTACAACTTGTCACTGTGTAACTGTCACTGGAGTTCAGAGAAAAGCCAGTATATCAAGAACTGTGTGGCATTAACTACTCCTTGATAAAATGCTGTTGCACATTTGAAACGAGACAGAAATAGAAAGTTAAAGGTTTTAATTTCTGTGTTCCATTAATTAGATGCTTTAAAAAGCTGCCTAATTATGGTAAGGTGCAGCAGTGGGAAGGTGGTGGGTGGCCGAGGCAGGGCTTAGGAGGAAGCCAGAGTCTCAGAAGGTTAGAATCTTCAGGGTTTTTTCTTCTCTAATCCTTTCATTTTGCAAATGAGGGAAGTGAAATGCCTTACTTAGGTTCACAGAGAAGCAGAAACAGGATTCCAGCCCAGGCCTTCTAATTTCCAGCATAATGTTCTGCTGTCTCTACTCACACCTTGCATTTACCATGCCTCTTTGTTTCATAAATGAAGTCTCAATTTCTGAGGTTAGAAAAGGACCTTAGAGGTTATGCAGAAAAACTTTCTGCCCTGCAAAGGAGTCCTGTTTGCACCATCATGGGCAGGCAGCCTCTGTTTCTTCCCTCAGGTGGGGGTTATCTGTTTAGTCAGCAAGAACCTCCTTGCCTGAGTTCAAAGAGAAGATAGTTTTACATGGGAAATTTTAAAGCTATATGCCTTATTTTTCTTCTCTAATAAAATAGCAATTGAAAATCAGACCTGAATGTTTTTTATTAGCCTGTTTATCTCCATTTAAGTCATGCTTGTCAGTCATGACAAGACAGATAGTTCTTTAAAAGAATTATGTCCTGCCTAAACCCTAGAACTTTGAAAAGGTAATGCCATATTTGGAACAAGCTAGTCTTCTAATGGGTGGGAGGGAAGAGATTGATAAATGTTATATTCAGCTTAAAGTATTTTATAATGTGCTTAATAAGATGAAATTGATTGTAAGCTAGAGTATCAAAAGAGGCCTCAATATACTTGAAAAGCAAAATCAAAGCCAAATAGGCAAGTGGTTTTGTATTCTTGTGGTGCATTTATGAATGCTTTTGTATAGAGTAGGTTCATTTACATAAAAGTGAGTTTTGGGTTCAAAACCAACATTATTTAGGCAATTATTAATCACCTATGCCAAAACACTCTTTGGTCTACTTTTTGGATGTCCTGTTGCTCAGTGTGCCAGTCATCAAATGCCCTTGTCAGAGAGGGCTTCAGCTTTTATTTCACTTTTCCTCTTTCAGAGTTGCTTGAAAGGTAGTAATAGGTAAACATTTAAGATTATAAACTTCAGGGGCGCCTAGCTGCCTCAGGCGGTGGAGCATGGGACTCTTGATCTGGGGTCATGAGTGCAAGCACCACCTTGGGCGGAGAGCCTACTTAAAAAAAAAAATTATTAGCCTGAGGTTTTTTTTTTTTTTTAATACCTTTTAAGATAAAAGCACACATGCATATTTTCTAAGATATACAGAAATGTTTTCAGTTTCTCATAACACAGATATTTTTTCCTCGAAGAATTTACCATACCTAAAAATGGAGAATTTGGCTCCAAGATTAACTTTTCTTTTTGTCTTACCAGAAAATTAAAGTGAAAATGCTGTTGGCAGTCTTTTGCTGTCTTGACTTCAACACAGTAGAGAATGCTATAATGAAAATGTGGCTGAGTTTTTAATATTCTGGGATTTCATGACCACCAGCACTTGTTGTGCAGCCAAGGTAATTAAGGTAATCAAATATTTTAGTCATTAGTAGGTTTGGCCTGGCTCTTAAAGAAATCTCTAATCCTAGCTGTATTTCCCGTGCCCTTTTCCTTTTTAGTCTACAACACTTATTATTTAGTTGTTCTGGCTCTTAATTTGACCAGTGAGTTTTTGCATAAAAGTTCATTTGTGAAGTTTTTCTTGATTAGAAAGTATGCCAAATTATAGTGTAATGAAAGAAATTGTTAGACTTCACATTGATGGGGGAGGGAGGAGAGACAGAGACGGGTGGGATGGGAGAAGAGAGATACGGTTGCATCCTTACCATTTGATAGACAAGGAAGTTTGAAGTGTTAGGAACCGCTTTGAGGAGAGTAACTTATTTGGGGCACCCAGCTATTAAGTGGTAGGACACTGTGGGACTACCAGTCCACACTATAGATGCTGTACTCTTTTCCTATACTTTTCCGGCTTGTTGAGGCCCAGTCTCCTAACAGTAATGGAATAATTTATTTTTGTAGCCACTCCTTTTCCTGTGGTAATATAATTTTTAACCATTAAATCGGTGATGTAAATTCAGTATCTCATTCTAGAAGTTCTTAGGTTGAGAGAGTTAGGAAAGTAGGCACATCTATTAACTGCCCTGGTGTGAGATATTTTTTGTGTACCTTAGCTAAACTGTTTACCTGTTTTCTTATCAAAAAGTGGGAGTGATTTACCCTTAACAGAAGTGGCGTGGAAATGTGATTTTAAGGTAGTAGCATTCATAGCATCCTCAAGTCTTTTTAAAAAAAATGCATGGATCATAATAAAGTTCCTATTGGAGGTATCCCTCTCACGGGTCATTTAATAGATCAGAAAACTGGATGTTAACAGCTTTATTTGGTTCCCTGACGAGACATGATGTGACATTAAAGATTGTCATCTCCTCCCACCCCCCCCTTTTTTAAAAGATTTTATTTATTTATTTGACAGAGAGACACAGCGAGAGAGGGAACACAAACAGGGGGAGTGGGAGAGGGAGAAGCAGGCTTCCCGCGGAGCAGGGAGCCCGATGCGGGGTTCAATCCCAGGACCCTGGGATCATGACCTGAGCCGAAGGCAGACGCTTAACGACTGAGCCACCCAGGTGCCCCCTACCCCCCTTTTTAAAAGCTAGTCACTCTCTCCCAACTCTCACGCCCCGTAGCCATCCTTTTGGCTCTGATAATTACTTAGTTCTTTTTTTTTTTTTTTAAGATTTAGAGAGAGAGTGCAAGGGAGAGGGAGAAAGAATCTCAAGCAGACTCCCCACTGAGCATGGAGCTCTCTGTGGGGGCTCGATCTCATGACCCTGAGATCATAATCTGAGCCAGAATCAAGTTGGGTGCTCAACTGACTGAGCCACCCAGGTGCCCCAGAAAATGACTTCTTAATTCTAAGCAGCCATAGTCCATGAGCTCCTAGAAAAGAGAGAGAAAGAGAACCCCAGTCTCTCCAGGGGGCCTTTCAGTCTGTGCCATATTTACCAAGCAATCTGTCTGGTCTGTGACCACGTCCTCTTTTGTCTGGGCCCACATGAAAGAATGTCCCAAATGCTATCTTGATATATGTCCTCACTAGCGATCTTGTTCTTTAAGCCTCCTTTTACAGGTTGATTCACAGTAGGGGAGTCATGTTCAGAAACTTTCTGATAGCCTGAATTTTCTTGTCTTTCATCTCTTTGCTTCTATTTATGTTCTTTTTACCTCTTCCTTGAGCTTGCACCTTCTGCATAGTTGACTCTATTATATCATCTTTGGGGCTGCAGAATAAAGTTGGAAGATTTTAAAGTTAAAGTTCCCAGAATAATGTAGTCGCCCACATTGCACATATGTCACATTTTGAGTTTACTAGTTAAGCCTCTAAATATGTGCTTTATATACAGTATGTGCAGTGTGATGACTTAGGTTGCCATGAGAACCTAAAAATTTTAGGCTTAAATTGTTCAGCAGCAGACACACATTTTTCCCTTATTGTCTTAGAGGGAGGCTAATTTCTTCTTTTGTCTAATACACTTTTTACAAATTGAGATATTAGGCAGTGGCCATTCTCATATATTCCTTCCTGCTAACCGGATGGGTAGCTTCTTTGTCTATTATCAGTCTCCTTCACTGCAATCTTCCATGCTCTAGTTTTTTTCCTCTGTACTTGTCTCCTATTACTTTCTTTGCTACAGGATAGAATTAGAGGTAGGAAACTGGAAGCTTTACCTTTTAAAAAAATGTACCTAGTATGAGAGGAGCTATATAGTGGGATATCCCTAACACACCTGAGGAATTCTGGTCTCATGTAAGCCTCCTGAGATGAGCTGTTGGGATAACATTGGCTTGAAAACCTTTTTTTTTTTTTTTTTTTAAGTATTGTAATGTTAGTCTGTCATCTAAAAGTAATTCAGGTTCAGTTTGAATTGGAATACGTTATTTTGAGTAATTTTTGGCCAGGGTAACTTGTTTATTTATTTTTTTTTATAAGATTTTATTTATTTATTTGACAGACCGAGCACAAGCAGGGGGAGCAGCAAAGGGAGAGGGAGAAACAGACTCCCTGCCGAGCAGAGAGCCTGATGCGGGACTCGATCCCAGGACCCTGGGATCATGACCTGAGCCAAAGGCAGATGCTTAACGACTGAGCCACCCAGGCACCCCTAACTTGTTTATTCTTGACTGGGGTTAGTCATGAGGACTCCCTTCTTTTTGGACCAGGCAGTACAAGGGGAGATAAAAGGATGTTAGAGGTGGAACAGACTGTATATTGTTTAGTCTTAAATCTATTTTGGATCATGGACCCCCTTTTGAAAATCTGGTAAAAAGTTATGGACCTATTTCCCTATAAATAGAAGTAAATAAGTATAGTTGACCCTTGAACAGTGCAGAGATTAGGAATGTGCTGATCCGGCACAGTAGAAAACCCACTTACAACTTTGGATGCTCTAGAAACTTTACTAATAGCCTACTGTTGACTAGAAAGCCTTACTGATAACATAAATGGTTAACATATATTTTGTATGTTATATGTATTATATACTGAATTCTTACAAGAAACTATAGAAAAGAAAATGTTACTAAGAAAATCATAAGGAAGGGCGCCTGGGTGGCTCAGTTGGTTAAGTGACTGCCTTCGGCTCAGGTCATGATCCTGGAGTCTCTGGATCGAGTCCCGCATCGGGCTCCCTGCTCAGCAGGGAGTCTGCTTCTCCCTCTGACCCTCCCCCCTCATGCTCTCTCTCTATCTCATTCTCTCTCAGATAAATAAATAAAATCTTAAAAAAAAAAAATCATAAGGAAGAGAAGATACATTTATAGTACTATACTGTATCAAAAAAATCAAGTAAGTGGATCTATGCAGTTCAAACCCATGTTGTTCAAGGGTCAACTGTGCATAAATACATTCTACGTATATATGTAAAATTTTGCACATAATGGAGTTTATGGAATATCCATGAACTATCCAGGAATTCTGAATCCTTAGATATGGACTGCTGTTGTGGTCCGGTACCATTTTTCACTTGAGGAAATGGGAAATAAGTGACTAGCCCAAGACCACACTATAGGTGTTTATAGTTATTTTGAATTTGAGGTTATACTGTAATTACCTTGGTATACACAGTTGTGGTCTTTTGCATCGTGTTCTTTATTTTTACCTAGTTGTCTTCACATAAGTAACCTCGGTAAAGTATGTAATAGATAATTAAAGCTGTGCTCTTACCCAAAAAGTAGAATGTTAATTCGCAATAAGTTACTTTTTGGGAAATCAAAACAGGCTGCCCAGAAAAACTAAATATATATAAACCACTATATACAATTAAGAGATTTTTTAATAAAATGTTGAACGCTTGCATGTCTGTGTTTTGTTGGACATGAAAAGTGCTCTACTGCAGGGATCCTGATGTGTTCTTTTCTTTTTCAGTATATCAGACGGTGTGGACAGGGCTCTGCCTTGCGCTAGGAGATCTAGGTAGTAGGATTGAGAGGTCAAGTTTGCTATCATTTAGCATTCTTTGCTCATCATTACAACATTACAAGGGGCAAAGAAAAATATTAAAATTCCCAAATGGTTAGTTTGCTGATAAAATACATTAGAGCAAGTAATTATGGTGGATATGTTTTATCTTGAGAATTTGAAGAATTTTCTTAAGTTTTCTTAAGGTTACTTACGTGAAGACAACTAGGTAAAAATAAAGAACATGATGCAAAAGACCACAACTGTATATACCAAGGTGATTACAGTATAACCTCAAAATCAAAATGACTATAAACATCTATAGTGTGGTCTTGGACTAGTCACTTCTTATTTCCCATTTCCTCAAGAGAAAGGGGGGGCTCCCTCGTGTATTTGTATATTTATGCCCCATAAGCTTGGGCTCATGCACACATATATATCAGACAGTTCAGTGATGGGAAGGAACTAGGCAGGGCTCTCTTCTCTGGAGCTTCCCATTGTGGCTGAATGACTGGCAGTATTTTGTAATCAAAGATCTCAGAGTATATCAGCATCAACATTTTATTTTTCTTTTTTAGAGAGTTGGGGGGGTCGGGGCAGTGGGGGAGAGAGAATATCATCTTAAGCGGGCTCCATGCTCAGTGTGTAGCCCGACACAGGGCTCAGTCTCACGACCCTGAGCCAAAATCAAGAGTTGGACGTTTAACTGAGCCACCTAGGCACCCCTTTTTTTCCTTCCTTCTTTTAAAGGTGGTATAAAATTTCCTCAAAAGGCTAATCAGAGATTTCTGAGATAGAAGAATATGTTCCTGAAAGTATGATATGAGAGACGTTAGCGTGGATGCTAAATTATGGTCTGAATTCATTTTTCTTTTTTTAGAATATATTTTCTCCGAAGTCGGCAAAAACTCTACATTTTTTTTAACTTTACATTTTTAAATTACAGACTCAAAGAACTTCAGAGATGGAGGGACCTTAGAAATCATCTAGTTCAAATATTATAGCCTCATGTTTAAGATAATGGTGGGTGCCCTTAGTGAGAGTACTGGGAGGTGGGACCTGTGGAAAAAGATCTATGTCTGTCTGTCCTGTCTTTTTCTTAATTTGTGTAGCGTTTATAGCTGGTACCCCACACTTTAGCACTAGTCAGATGCTATCAGCTTTTATTATCTCATGTATTAATCTTACCTCAGAACTAGATATTAAGTGTTGGGAGTCAGTGATTACAGTTGATGTTTGTACTGCAGCCCCTGTAATACTGAATATAGACAGTGCCTGGTAAATACTCGGTTGATTCATTATGAGCTAAAGTATGGAATCATTTGAGCCAATCATCCATGCATTTTTTTTAATCTTGGGAGAGCTCCCTCTGGCCAGAAATTGAGCTTCTCATACACTTCACATTGAGATGAATCTGAATGAATTGTTCTAAGCAAAGTAATTCTTGGAAAATAAATATTTGGCTTCTGATTATATGAACCAGCATCTTGGGAAATTAAAATTACATCAGGGGCGCCTGGGTGGCTCAGTCAGTTGAGTGTTCAGCTTATGATTTTGGTTCAGGTCATGATCTTGGGGTCAGGAGATCGAGCCCCACATTGGGTTCCACGCCCAGCAGGGGAGTCTGCTTGAGATTCTCTCCCTCTGCCCCTCCCCCCTCTAAAATAAATAAATCTTTTTTAAAAAGTACATCAGAATTTATTTTAACTTGTACCATTTGCTGCCCCCTCCCAAGAGACCCCAAAAACAGTCTTAGAATTGGGATGAGATCTTGATTCTGAAAACAGCAAAGGGCCAGTGAAGGTTAGGGTTGTTCACACAAATGGGGAATAACCTTTTTTTTTTTTTTTCCATGTTCAATTTCATACTTTAAATGATATTTTAAGCCTCACGGCTACTGCTGATCTGGTAAGAATCTGACCTAGTAAAGTTTTCACACTGTCTTTTCTGTTCCCATGGCTGGGGGATTCTTGGTGTAAGTGACTGAGATTATTGGGAAGTTCCTTGACTGAAATAGAATCTCTCAAACCCTTCTTCAAGTACCAGCCTGTGTGTTTCTGGTTTTTGTCTGGACCATGTGAACAGAATGCATGTGTGTGAGATAATTGGGCTTTTCCTAACGGCCCCCTTTCAGCAACCATGTATGGGTAAAGCTGTTCAGGTCCCTGCTCCTCCCTCTCTGAGCACGGAGCAGAATGTGTTCTGCTGAAGCTGCTGTTCCGCTTTTCAGCTTTCTATATTTGTACAGGAGCAGTGGCCCACTAGCGAGGCGGTGTGGCCGCCCTGTGCACCCATGCTGGCGCAGGCCTGAGCAGGGCTCGCAGTTTGTGTTCTTACGTGCGTCCCTCTGTCTGTCTGTGTACGTTTCTGTGGAGGATTGAGGTTTTCAAGTGAAGGAGGTGATCGTTTGTCTTTTCTGTTTTGTCAGTTATAAATTGTGGAGAATGTTTCAGAATCTTGGGGATGGGGCAGGGAGACAAGATTTGTATTATTTAACAAAATATGTTTTAGGGAGGAAAGCCAAACTGGTAAATAGAGGGTCAGAAATGGTCTTTGGGTTCTCCTCGAAACTTCTCTTTCTAAAGACATTGTGGTTTTTTTTCTTTTATTTTTTTACTGGTCACAGAGGTCAGTTCTTAGGGGTAGAAGTGAATTCCTTGTTTGGCACACAAATTTCCTGATACAAAATTTGAGTAAAAGACTGAGACACCTCCACCTTTTTTTTTTTTTTTTAATGTTCTATTTATTTATTCATGAGAGAGAGAGAGAGGCAGAGGCAGAGGGAGAAGCAGGCTCCCCGCCTAGCAGGGAGCCCGATGTGGGACTTGATCCCAGGACCCCGGGATCATGACCTGAGCCAAAGGCAGACGCTTAACCATCTGAGCCACCCAGGCACCCGACACCTCCACCTTCTTAAGAAATGATTTTATACACATCTTTTTGGAAGAGGGTGTAGTAAGGGCTGAGTCTCTTAACTCGGCCCTTTTCTGGGAAAGGAACTGTGGGAAGTGCCCTGTTGTTTTGGGCTTTGCAGCAAGTGTCCTGTGCTGTGTTGCGTGGATTCAGAGTGCTTTGTAAAGTTTGGCCTTACAGAGGGCTTGTAATGTTTTTTGGTGTCATGTCTATTTAAGGAATAGTAGGGGATGTGACATGTAGACAGATTTCAGGCTGTTTTCAAAGACTATTGGGTTTGTTACTCTATTTTTAAAGGATCATTTTCTTGGTTATGAGATATTCTAATTAGGCAGAAACGAATTCCTCACTTTCGATCAACTTCAGTCTAAATTCAAGTTTGTTTCTTTGTTTTACACTTTCTTTTTACCCCCCCCCCCCCCCGCCATGAGTCATAAGCATGCAGAGTTGGGAATAGAACTTGTCAGCTGAGTAAGGATGAGACAGTTCTCTGCACATATTTGTTGCTGTGGCCGATGAAGAGAGAAAAGGGCTTTAAATGCTGGAGGAACACAGTTCCCTGAGGCAGCTTTTTCCTGTGGCTGTGTGGTATGGTTGGAGAGTTTGTGTGACTATTTGCTGATAGATTCTGGCTTTGAATCACTTAGGAATCTGTTTAGTGACTTGTCCATTGTTGGCTTTGGGTGTATGTGTTTGTTTAGAGTTTGAGACCCGGTGCTGAGTCTCTGGTGGGGCCTGCATACTTAATGACTTTCTAAAATTCTGTTGAGTATGACTTTAAATTGGCTTCACCCTCCCCTTCTTGGTGACTTTTAGTGCCCATCTCATTTTACCATCCTACTAATGTTTTCCTATTTATACTATGAATCACTATACACCCTCTGTAGGGGCTGTCATTGGAGATTAAAATCAGTGGCAGCTCTTTGATTTTACAGCTCAGCCTCAGTAAAGGACACTGGCTAGCACGTCTCAATTCCTGCTTTCCCATTGTTTTTGATATTTAAAAAATACATATATATGTATGTAATTTCCCTGGTCTCATTAGTTTATATTTTTTTCATTGTATGCATTTTGAAAGCTTCCACAATTTTTTTTTTTTTGGTATGATGGGGGTAATAAATGTTTACAAATAAATAAATGCTCTTAGAACAAGTGGTTCAGTATTTCCTAATGAAGGTTATACTTCACTGGTTGCTGACAGGCCTAGTTGGAGGTTGAAGATGGGTCAGCCAGTCATTGCTTTCTTATCTGTTCCTCCCAACCCTTTTTTTTTTTTTTAAAGTAGGCTCCACACCCAGCATGGAGCCCAACGTGGGGCTTGAACTCATGAACTTGAGATCAAGACCTGAGCTGTGAGCAAGAGTCAGACGTTTAACTGATTGAGCCACCCAGGCACTCCAATACACCCCACTTTTAATAAAAAATATTTCTGTAGAATCTTAGGTATTCCATTATGTAAAGATAAAACTCATCCTTTTTCACCATAGGCACAAACTTTAGTGTCTGTTAATGATAGCAAACATTTATTGAGCACTTTATGTGTGCCAGGCACTATTCTAAATGCTTTATGTATACAAATCCTTTAATTCTAACAAACACCCTATAAGGTAGATACTGTTATATAGCCATTTTCCAGGTGAGGACACAGGTATAGCAGAGTTAAGCAATTTGTCCCTAGTTACCTGGCTAGTAAGCAGCAAAATTGGGATTAGAAAGTGGTGGTGTGACTCCAGTGTCTGAGTGTAGGATATAAGGTTTATAGTAAATACTTGTCTATTAATTTTATTAACATATATGGAATATTTGGGATTATTGAATTATAAATTAGTCTGACCCACCTTAATTTTATAATTTCCTTAATGAAAATGATTATGACTTTGGCTTTATGGCTCGCTGTCGACTAACTCATTTATTGATGATAAAAAGCTGCAAGACAAATAGCAAGTTCATGGAGTATCCCCAGAATTACTGCTTTATCTCTGCTAGTGCCTGCCTGTTTACTGAAGATATTGGAAGCAGAATTAACTTTAGCTTCTTTAACTCTTGTTACCTGAGCTATTCATCATCAGATGTCTTGACAGGAGGAGTATGAGAAGGGGGGAGTTGGCAGGTTTTGCCTCATCCATTAACTGTGATCTGTGTGAGTTTAACAGGGTAACGGGGAGATCTGTTCAAAAGGAATGATGATGGGAGAATTATTGGTAGGCTGAATAATTTCAGTGGAGGGTAGCAAAAATGTTACTCTTTCCTAGACAGTGTGATTGAATAGCATGAAAATTTGAGTTAGGGAAATAGGAATCAGCTCTCCTGAGATGTTTTAGTCTCTCTCAAATTGATGGCAGATTTTCCCTTGGCATATATGCTTTCCCTTGGATGTATGCTGTCCTATGCTTTTTGTTCTTGTCCTTTTCTTGTTCTTGTAAGTCATGTCTTCTGAACAAGACTTAAAAAACTCATTAAGGACAGGGATTGGGCCTTTTTTGTGACCTCTCTAGTTCTGAGTATATAGAAGATGTTTTCTTTTCTTTCTTTTTTTTTTTTTTAAGACTTTATTTGAGAGAGAGAGCAAGGGTACACAAGCAGGGCGAGCGGCAGGCAGAGGGAGAAGCAGGCTCCCCACTGAGCAGGGAGGCCGATGTGGGGCTTGATGCCAGGACCCCGAGATCATGACCTGAGCTGAAGGCACTTGCTTAACTGACTGAGTCACCCAGGCACCCCTAGAGGATGTTTTCTATATGCATTTTTGATTGATAGAGCTCCCATTTTATAAAGAGCTTGTTTTTGTAAAAATGAAGTCAAAGTACTGACAAGTTTAATTTTGTGGAACAGTGGGATTTTTTTTTTAAGTAGTGATTTTTCTTTTTTTAAGATTTTATTTATTTGACAGAGACAGAGAGAGGGAACACAAGCAGGGGGAGTGGGAGAGGGAGGAGCAGACTCCCCACAGAGCAAGGAGCCCTATGCGGGGCTTGATCCCAGGACTCCAGGATCATGATCTGAGCTGAAGGCAGATGCTTAACGACTCAGCCACCCAGGCACCCCTTAAGTAGTGATTTGAAGGAGGTGAAGGAGATCATATAAATGGATATTTAAATGTGAGGAACACTTTTAGGAGCACAGTTCAAGAGTGATGAAAGGATGATCATTGAAATCACTTTTTTAAAAAGTGACAGTATTAAGGAGATATTTAGAATTTGCCCCAAGGCTGTGTATCCTTTGGGGTGAGTCCAGCATAGCCAAACATACTCTCTGATTGGCTGAAGCAAAGGTGTAAGTTTTGTACTTTCTGGCATATAACCTAACCATCTCAGAAAGCATCTCCACAGAAAAGTTGTTTTGTAGGATTATGATACTAAGAACAGAAAGATTAAATAAAGTTTCCTGCTATTCAACAAAACAGGATAAACTTTCTGAGACAAGACCATATGGAAGCATCCTGCTTGAGTGACCCTGTGTTTGGGGTGAGGTTGGGGCAGATGGTACAGGCAGGGTTCTTGGCTGCTTGGTCAAGGGTTTTGGAGATGATAGAAGTTAGATGCTAGGTGCTGTGGAGGGGCTGTTGTATGTCGTGTGTACTGGGCATGTCTGCCTAAGAGGTGGAGTGAACTCAGTGAAATGATATTCATGTGTTGGGTAGTGTGGGGGTAAGATAAGGGGAGAGGCTGACTTGGAATGATACCTGCAATTCGATCTTAACCTCCCTCAGAGATTAGGGAGAGAGAGACAAGATATGGTGTGAGAAACAAGATTCCAGATCCCTGGCCTCTTCTGTTCTCTAGAGCCTTCAAGTAAGATATTGCAGGACTGTAGGATTTTTCTATTTAAGCTTGAAGCTGTTTTGATTCCTTTTTGAGATACTAGGCCAAAAGCTGTATTTATAGAACTTGTTTTGACATATTATCTCACCCTGTCCCTTGCCTTCCTTACTGGAAGCCAGCTAATGTTGCACTCTGCCTGGCAGGAAAGGTTGATTGAAGAAAATGTACACACAGATATACAGCTGAGTGATTGAAAATAGCTCCAAACTTTGTAAATAGGCCAGCCATAAGGTTTGCAGTCCAAGCTGTGGGAACATCAGTTGAGTTGCTGGGATAATTTCAGATGGTGTAAGGTCCTTACCCAAACAACTCACATGTGGTGTGGATACTGCTTCACCTGGACAATGACTGTTTCCACACACAAGTTTCAGGCAAAGCAGGAAAAAATGCAAAACAAAGTGCTTGTTTTGGAATAAAGCATGAGTAGGGATTTTTCTTTACTTTGTCCCTCATAGTTTCAAGTTTTCTTAAACAGTTTTTTGTTTTTTTGTAGAATAGGTAACATCCATATTTGAACAATTCAGCCAGTATTCCACTTCTGCAACATTGTTAACAGTTTCTTCTTTATCCTTCCTGACCTGTTTTGTTCCTATACAAGCCATGTGTAATTCCTTTCTTATTGTATAAATATAATCTTGACCAGTCCTTAGTGTAGTGTATTGGAATTGCCTTAGTCTCTTTAATAGCTGCAGCATTCCATCACAGTGCTATACTGTAGTTTATTTAACCAGCCCCTAACTGATGGACATGTATGTTTCCAGTTTTTGCTATTATAAACAATGTTCTCATTAATGCCCCTTTGCATACTTTGTGTACATCAGATACAATTGTATTTGAAGGCTATATTTCTAAAATTGGAATAGTTGGATTCAAAGAGCATGTGCTGTTTTCAGTATTGATAAGATACTTGAGATCCTTTTTATATTTTGCGATGATATTATCCACTGAAGAATGTTATTAGTGGATAGAAAGATCTTTTTTTTTTTTTTAAAGATTTTATTTATTTATTTGAGAGAGAGAATGAGAGAGAGCATGAGAGGAGGGAGGGTCAGAGGGAGAAGCAGACTCCCTGCTGAGCAGGGAGCCCGACGTGGGACTCGATCCTGGGACTCCAGGATCATGACCTGAGCTGAAGGCAGTCGCCTAACCAACAGAGCCACCCAGGCGCCCCAGTGGATAGAAAGATCTTAATGCAATGACAAACTACCACCCCAGTTACTTGAATGAACATGTATGACCTGAAATGGAAAATTTAAGAAACCTTCTTGAGATGAGTTTAGTTATCAAATCCAGCAATCATCATTGTTGGAGAAGAGGCAGATTGCTCCGTAGGGAAGTCCAGTATCTCTCTTACTCTCAGAATGTTAGTTTCACCTGTTTATGATCTCTACTAATTAGAAAAACATTTGTGGTCTGTGGCTCATCCAGCCCTCTTTTTTTTTTTAAAGATTTTATTTATTTATTTGAGAGAGTGAGAATGAGAGAGAGAGAGAGAGCATATGAGAGGGAGGAGGGTCAGAGGGAGAAGCAGACTCCCTGCTGAGCAGGAACCCTGATGCGGGACTCGATCCCGGGACTCCAGGATCATGACCTGAGCTGGAGGCAGTCACTTAACCAACTGAGCCACCCAGGCGCCCCTCATCCAGCCCTCTCTTAGAACAACTCAGATGGGGCGCCTGGGTGGCTCAGTTGGTTGAGCGACTGCCTTCGGCTCAGGTCATGATCCTGGGGTCCTGGGATCAAGTCCCACATCGGGCTCCCGGCTCGGCGGGAGGCCTGCTTCTCCCTCTCCCACTACCCCTGCTTGTGTTCCTGCTCTCACTGTCTCTGTCTCTGTCAAATAAATAAATAAAATCTTAAAAAAAAAAAAAAAACTCAGATGGATATCATGAGATCATTTAGTCATCAGAATTAGTTGCAAGTAGTTGTGATATCTGAAGTTTAATAATCACCTCAGAAAATAAAAGCAAAGTAATATTCTGAACCCCCCCCCCCAAAAAAGGGCGTTTTACAAACTGACTTATTTTACCAAATAGAGTGCTGTGACTCCAGAAAGTACAAGCCTCACTGGCTGGTGGTGGAACTTGGGTCACTTAATCCGTTCTCTTCACTTTATTTCTCGTCTGAAAAATGGGAGTGAAAATCCTGAATCTCTGAGTGCTCGGAAAAATAATTATAAAGTCATTTCCAGAAGGTTATGCATTATAGAAATGAGTCCTTAGAGACATCAAGATTGTAAGGTAATTTTAAAAGTAACTCTGACAGTGTTTTAGAAAAAAATTAGTCACATTCTGCCTACATGGAACTAACATATGGTGCAGCCCTGATGAGCTGCACAAGTGGGCTGAAATCAAAATGCATTTGGAGAGAGGAGCAGTAGTGACTCACTAGATGAGACAGATTTGGCCTTATGGCAGGGCAGGGAAACTAAGGCGGAACTGGTGGTCTTAGAACATGCCAAATTTGAGCAAGTGATACATGAATATTATGGGAAAGTAGAAGGACTGAACCGTTGTATTTGGATTAGGTGCTTTGTCTAGGGTCTCAGTCCTTGTAGTTAGGCTCCGTCTGTGTCTGTAGAGTCCCTACTTCTCCACACAAGGGGGAATTTTTGCTGCCTCTGACTTCTGTGTGCATGGTTCCCTGTGTCTTTGAAGGTAGAGGCCACTAGGCAAATATTTAACATTGATATGCCTGGAACATCGGTTCAAACTAGAAAGATACGTAGAGGAGTTAGCAGTTCTGCCTGAAGAAAGCTGCCTGCTAGCTGGGCTACTGTATATAGATTGCTCCTGCTACATGCAGCAGTTTGTTGCCCAGGACTGACAGTGCGGCCAAAGAAACAGGAGGAGCTGAAGGCAGAGTGAGAGTCCTGTACCCCACTCCACCCCCCAGCAGAGAGCTGTGTGGGGAAGAGAAGGGGAATACTTACTTTGAGGGTGTAGACATTTTGGAATGATGTAGGAACAGAGATTTTTTAAAAAATTTATTTTATTTATTTTTTTTGTAGTGGGCTCCACCACCCAGTGCAGAGCCCAGTGTAGGGCTTTAACTCACAATTCTGAGACCAAGACCTGAGCTGACACCAAGAGTCAGACACTTAACTGACGGAGCCACCCAGATACCCCAGGAACAGAGATTTTTTTTTTTTTAAAGATTTTATTTATTTGACAGAGAGAGACGAAGAGAGAGGGAACACAAGCAGGGGGAGTGGGAGAGGGAGAAGCAGGCTTCCCGCTGAGCAGGGAGCCTGATGCGGGGCTCGATCCCAGGACCCTGGGATCATGACCTGAGCCGAAGGCAGACGCTTAACGACTGAGCCACCCAGGCGCCCAGGAACAGAGATTTTTAAAAATGTATTTTGTAGGGGTGCCTGGGTGGCTCAGATGGTTAAGCGTCTGCCTTTGGCTCAGGTCATGATCCTAGGGTCCTGGGATCAGCCCCTGTGTTGGGCTCCCTGCTCAGTGCAGAGCCTGCTTCTCCCTCTCCCTCTGCCATTCCCTCCTCTTGTGCTCTCTAGCTCTATTTCTCTTTCAAATAAGTAAAATCTTCAAAAATTAAAAATTAAAAATGTATTTTGCCTTCCCTGTGTGCCTCACCTGATCACCTCCAAAATGGGATGCCTCTTATTTAGAAAGATACGGAAAGATAGCTAAACAGGAGATAAGATGGTAGATCAGGATTTTTTTTTTTAAGGTTTATTTTTTAATTTATTTTTTTAAGATTTTATTTATTTATTTGACAGAGAGCTAGAAAGCACAAGTAGACAGAGTGGCAGGCAGAGGGAGAGGGAGAAGAAGGCTCCCCGCTGAGCAGGGAGCCGGACGCGGGGCTCTATCCCAGGACCCTGGGATCATGACCTGAGCCGAAGACAGCCACTTAACCGACTGAACCACCCAGGTGCCCCTATTTTATTTTTCTTAAGATTTATATTAGGGAGTGAGTGAGTGAGCACATGAGTGGGGGGAGGGGCAGAGGGAGAGAAGCAGACTCCCTGCTGAGAGCGTGGAGCCCAGCACGGGGCTTGATCCTAGGAGATCTTGATCCAAGGAGATCACGACCTGAGCCTCAAGACGTAAGCCTGAAACCAAGGGTCAAGACGCTTAACTGACTGAGCCACGCAGCTGCCCCTCTATTTTGGGGAGGGGCAGAGGGAGAGAGAGAATCCCAAGCAGACTCTGTACCCAGTGTGACGACCCTGAGACCACAAACCTGAGCCGAAACCAAGAGTAGGACACTTAACCAACTGTGCCATCCAGGCACCCAGAGATGTCAGATCGGGGAAAGGAAGAACCAATAGCCCAACTCACCCATCCCCATTCAGCTTTAGTATACTATTTTTTTTTTTTGAGCAGTTTCAGGGGATTTAATGATTATGTTGGCTTTGTGAAATAGGTTTTATATTTACTGGTTGTGACATAAACGTAAGGATGCTGTTGGCAAAGTTAGTCTTCAGGCCAGTTGTGACTCTTAATGCTTAAATATGGGCTGTTCACAAGAAAATGTTTATAATTGTTAAGTGAGAAAAGTATGTTATGCAGTAGTATATACAGTATGATCTGTAATTTGATAATAATTGTGTGTATTTGAGTATGTATGCATAGAAAAAAGCCTGGTAGGGAATGAACCAAAATGTGGTTTTATGTAAAAATGAATAAATAGATAAAAAATTTTAATTGAAGTAGAAAAGTTAAGGGGGAATAAATATTAAATAAATATTACTTCTGTAAAAAAGGACTGCTCACAATGTTTTTACCCAAATGCCACAATTTAAAGGGGGATAAAAGGACTTTTTACTAAAAAGTGCAAATATTTATGTGTAGTTATCTCTTTAAGAATATGTTAGTGTACGGGCGCCTGGGTGGCTCAGTCATTAAGCGACTACCTTAGGCTCAGGTCATGATCCCAGGGTCCTGGGATAAAGCCCCGCATTGGGCTCCCTGCTCAGTGGGAAGCCTGCTTCTCCCTCCCCCACTCCCCCTATTTGTGTTCCCTCTCTCGCTGTGTCTCTGTCAAATAAATAAATAAAATCTTTTTTTTTTTTTTAAGATTTTATTTATTTATTTGAGAGAGAGAGAATGAGAGAGAGCACATGAGAGGGGGGAGGGTCAGAGGGAGAAGCAGACTCCCTGCCGAGCAGGGAGCCAGATGCGGGACTCGATCCAGGGACTCCAGGATCATGACCTGAGCCGAAGGCAGTCGCTTAACCAACTGAGCCATCCAGGCGCCCTAAATAAATAAAATCTTAAAAAAAAAAAAAAAAAAAAGAATATGTTAGTGTAAAATTTACAAATTAGAGCAGATAAGCTAGGGAACTCATTTCAACAGTTGAAGGTCTGATACTTGTAACCTTTTTTTTTTTTTTTTTTAAGATTTTATTTATTTAGGGGCGCCTAGGTGGCTCAGATGGTTAAGCATCTGCCTTCGGCTCAGGTCATAATCCTGGGGTCCTGGGATCGAGCCCCACGTCGGGCTCCCAGCTCAGCGGGGAGTCTGCTTCTCCCTCTCCCTCTGCCTCCCCCCTGCTCGTGCTCTCTCTCTCTCTGTGTATCTCTCTGTTTCAAATGAATAAATAAAATCTTAAAAAAAAAAAAAAAAGATCTGTTTATTTGTGAGAGAGAGAGAGCACGAGCAGGGGCAGCAGCAGGCAGAGGGAGGAGAAGCAGGCCCCCCCGCAGAGCAAGGAAGCCAATGCGGGACTCAGTCCCGGGACCCTGGGATCATGACCTGAGCCGAAGGCAGACGCTTAACCAACTGAGCCACCCAGGCGCCCCTAATATGTGTCATCTTTATTCCGGGTATCCTGAGGATATATAAATAGAAAAGAGAAGGAAGGACTCATTACTTGTTCTCAAAATGGTAGCATTTGAAATCTATTTCATTAACAAAAATTTAGAAGTGAGATTTACACAATAGTTTCCCCCAGGTGTATCTCATGTGGCAGGGACTGAACTATGTTTGAAATCAGAGAAAATAGAATTAAGCTTTTAGATGATTTGGTGATAGTCTGGATTAATCTAGTACCATCTTATAGTTTTATAGATCAGGAAACTGAGGCCCAGAAAAAAGTGACTCGAGGACATGCAAATGGCATCAGATCTGGTCTTTGTCTAACAAACTCTTTTGTTACCTCGAAGCAAGGAGAGTCAGAAGGGAACATTCTAACAGTAATTATGAGCTCCTGAGAGAATCTGGTGAATGCTGTGGATTCTCTCTTCAGGAAACCTCATGTGTCCATCTTCACGCAGTTTAGCAAAAAAATATCACAGCGTTCATAGACCTACTCTTTCTTCCCCAAAGCCCATGTATGGACTTTGAAGAGATGTGAGGGTCCCAGATTAAGAATCTTTTTTTTTTTTTTTTAAGTAATCTGTACATCCAACATGGGGCTCCAGCTTATAACCCTGAGATCAAGAGTCGCATGATCTACCAACTGAACCAGCTAGTTGTGCTCCCCAGCTTAAGAATCTTGATGAAAAAGGAAAGTTTTTAAAATTGTTATGTTGCACAATAATACTGAACTGTACGCCCCAAAATGAGTTGAGATGATAACTTTTATATAGGTGTTTTTGACCACAATTTTTTTTTAAAGATTTTATTTATTTATTTGTCTGAGAGAAAGAGCGCGTGCATGCACGCAAACGAGGGAGTGGCAGGCAGAGGGAGAGGCAGACTCCCCGCTGAGCAGGGAGCCCTAATGTGGGACTCCCATCCCAGGACCCTGGGATCATGACCTAAGCCAAAGGCACACGCTTAACTGAGTGAGCCACCCAGGCGCCCCTGACCACAATTTTTTAAAGCCGGAAAAAAGTTATTACCACTAGAGTGCATACTGGCCGTTGGAGAAGGAGTTGAGATTGAGATGTTTATAAATTTCTCTGCTAGGGTCAGGAAAAGGAGCACACATTGATAACTCCGTCAGTAGAGTCAGAAGCCCCACACCTAAGCCTGAATCATGGAAATGGTAGCCACAAAACAAGTGTCACAAGGAGGAAAAAAAGATTTTTGTAGACCCCATAGAGAAAGTGTTAAGTTTTATCCCTGCTAACTTAGGTCAGAACTCAGCCTGATGTAGTGCAGGACCTGGACTGTTCAACATGGAGCAAAATTACAGTGGAAGGAGATGCTCTGGGAATGGGTGACAAGCAGGGGATTTACTGTGTGCTTCAGTGTATCTCTTTAATCCACCTAACCACCTCAGGGTTACAGACAGGGAAACAATTACAGTTTAGTTTCTCTACAGTCATTCAGACTCTCTGAGTGCTCTCACACAATTTATTTCTTTTAATGGTAGACTCTACCTACAGTTAGTTGTCATGTATGTTCCCAGGACCCTGGATGAGAACCTACCTGGTGGCAGTTGTTTCCCTGCTACAGATTCCTAAGGAAGGTGGGGAGATTTGGGGAGATTGGAGTACTAAGCAAACTCTATTGGATCTTAGCACGAGGCCCTGGTGGAGTTTTGCATCGTAATGAGCTGGGCTAGCCAGGAAAGCTTCCCTTTTGATCTTTTTATCTGGTTACTCGGCTTTCTAGGATATGTGGGTGAGAACATGCAGTTTCCCAATGCACTAAGCTCAAACTTTTTATTGAATTCGCCATATAATAGGAAAAAGAAAGAATCAAGAGTATTGCAAAGCAGTCTAAAAGGTAACATTTTTTAAAAGAGCACAATTTTCCTAAGTAATTTCTATTGTTTCTTTCCCCTTCCATTTAGAAATTTGTACAGTGGCTTGGTGTTGTATTCTGGGCATCCATTTGGTTCCTTTGGAGGTATGTAGTTAAGTCCTCTAATACTACAGGTGAGGAAGCTGACACTTTGAGATATTGATGAACTTGCCCAGGTCACACATCTACTCATTAATGGCAGGAGGTTTTCACTACTCTTAACCATATTTCTCTTGTGATGGTTAAAACTTTGGGTATTTACCTACTTAGATTTGCCTTAGAAAAATGGTCAGAGTCAACTTTATGGTCCTCCATATTTAAAGTCTTTTCTGTGGTTTGTGTGCATGATCTTCTTTAATCTGAGTCAGCTTTTCACCCAAGAGTCGAACTGCCTGACTATATATTCCAACTTCTTCATTGTCTGGATTCATGTGATCTTGAGAGTTACTTCATTTGTGTCTTTTCTCAATTGTAAATGGAGTTAGGTTAGGTATGAGGATTAAATATAAAGCACCCAAAACACCATATGGCATAGAGTAAGTGTTCAGAAAATGTTAGCCCTTAAAATTATTGCTACTTTGTAAATGTTTGGACATTTCTCCCTACTTCCAGGTGATAAGGTTTACAGTTTTCTTTTTTAAAGTAAGCTCTACCCCAATAATGGAGCTTCAGCTCATGACCCAGAGATCAAGAGTTGCATGTTCTACCAACTGAGCCAGTCAGGCACTCCAAGGTTTATAAATTTTAAATACTATATTCTGTCAACTCAAGGAGGCACACATTTATTACCATTGATGGCATTGGAAATTCCTTGATTTCTGGTAACCTATTAGATTCTAAATATAGAGAAATCTGTTCAAAAAACTTATTCATCTCAAAGCTGGATATAAAATTGGTGAATTATCTATTGTTTTGAATTATCATTCCAATTTTAGTATATGTGCTGCGGAAGCGAGCACTGTTTTGAATTTTCCAGGTCTATTTTCATATCTCCCAGGAGACCTGGGGTTACCCTGAGTGCAGGAAACGCAAAAGGTGGGGCCTGCCTTGCCCTTTTCTGTCTTCAACCTGAACATCAGCTTCACTTTTATGTTTAGGGGAGAAACACTTCTGTCTTTAAAAACATTTTGAAAGTCTCTGGGTGCCTGGGTGGCTCAGTCATTAAGCATCTGCCTTTGGCTCAGGTCATGATCCCAGAGTCCTGGGATTGAGCCCCGCATCGGGCTCCTTGCTCTGCGGGAAGCCTGCTTCTCCCTCTCCCACTCCCCCTGCTTGTGTCCCCTCTCTTGCTGTATGTCTCTCTGTCAAATAAAATCTCTAAAAAAATTTTTTTTGAAAGTCTCTGATCTGGATAGTTGTTGAGTTCTTCATTAGTGCCCTGCCTTATATGAAAAAAGTTTTTCAAAGTACTGGGGGCATTTACTAACAATCGTCAGTAAGAGTTGGTGAGTCGGACTAACGAGGCCAAGGTCATGAGTTCAGGCCTTAATGTAGGTCATTGAGCATTACTGTGCCTGCGACCAGCCCCTGTATCTAGAGTTTGTGATTCAGTGCATACTTCGTAAGAGTTGCTGATGGTGAGTGAGTCAGTGGTCATCTTTCTGGGAAGGATAGTGTTTTGTCATTTACTCAACATACAGGCTCTGGAGGCCAACAGAAAACTCTGAGAAATAAAAAAAGGTTCATTACCTTGCCTATTCTAAGGAAAGTGTATAGGAGATGTGAGTCCTTTTGTATCAGAGAGGTAATGCTGTTCATTTGCTCTTGCATCTTTTTTTTTTTTTTTTTAAGTAATCTCTACACCCAACATGGAGGCTCAAACTCACAACCCGGAGATCAAGAGTTGCATGCTCTACTGACTGAGCCTGCCAGGTGCCTCAGCTGTTGGATCTTTGAAACATGTCAAGATCACAAAGTCCAAGATATATTCCAAAACCAAATATAAATTCTTTCCTGATTATCTTTCCTTGGGGAAGTTGTGGGATAGGTAGTTTGCCTTTTAGAGTCCCCTGTACCACTGACTTGATAAGTACAATTTTCAAACTCGATAGGAGGTCCTATTTTGAACATGTTAATAGTCTCACAAATAGATTAATACTGCCTGTTTTTGTCTGCGTTAGCTTGCCCTTCATCCTTCTCTCCTGTATTGCCTTGTGCAGCCCCCCAGCCCCACTTTTGGTGCACCGTTTCCCCCTTAACTCTCTCTTTTTTGAGAGAGAGTGTGCCAGTGCACAAGCAGGGGGAGCGGCAGGCAGAGGGAGAAGCAGGCTCCCCGCCGAGCAAGGAGCCCAAGGTGGGACTCCATCCCAGGACCCTGGGATCATGACCTGAGCCGAAGGCAGACGCTTAACCGACTGAAACACCCAGGCGTCCCTCCCCTTTAAATCTTTTCACCTCTCTTTGGAACTGCCTTTATACCTCCCCTTACGGTGACTAGAAAGGTAGAGGTAATGTTAACGGAGACAGACTTCTGTGGAGCTCCAAGGAAGTACAGGACAAATGTGGTCCAGGTTTCCTCAGAGAGTGCATGCATTTTGTTTGGTTCCCCACAGAAATGAAAGATGTGAAAAGCAAACCTAAAGCTTTTAGTTTCCATTCAGTTTTCCTCTCTCCCCAAAGCATCTGTTTTCTTACAGACTAGGCAACAGTAGGAAAAGCAAAAGTGGGAAGGCAAAGCTTTTAAAGAAAATACCTTCTTGTGTATTAAGCTTCCCACTGTCCTTCAAGTGACGAGGGTCTTTGTGGAAGACAGTGCTAATCCTTTTTTGTGTGTGTCTGAATTTTCCTTTAAAAAGTCTTTGGTGACTTAGGAGTAGGGTGATTAATGTCCTACTTATGTGTTTGGTTTTTTTTTTAAAGAATTCATTTTTCTCTTTCTCTTGGCTAGGCAATTAGGGTCTTCCTTAGCCCCTTTAGGGCTGCTGTGTTCTCTGGGACCTAGATATGTGTCCTTAACTCTTTTGTACATTGGCCCTTCTTAATAATCCCATGCCTCTCTTTTGCTCTCTGCTCCTGGAGATTCCCCAGCTAGCATGCAGTCTGAGTCTGGTTTCAGAGCTTCACACAACAGCAGTGTTTCTCAACTGTTCCACGCACGTTTCATATGACATTTTGGGAAACATGACTCTCCGGTCTTTTCTTTGTCCTTTACATCTTCCAGAATAAAATGAACAAGTAGAAATTTAACTTGCTCTCTACCCTCTCTACACTCCAAGGTGTAGCCACTATTCCAGAGCCCTCTCAACACACTGTCTCAGTAAAAGTTTGTACCTCCTAGATGATGGTCACATTTCTCAAGAGAGACCAACCATGGGCTCTGGGGTTAGAATCCCTTATACAGATTATTTTAACATCTAATTCCTTAGAGTAGTCCCCAACTTAAATGGTGATGATACAGGTTTAAGTGAGGTATTGTGAACTTAGTAAATGCAAGTTTCTTTCCTCTTAATAACTTTTGGTGATGTAGGCAGCTGCAAGTAAATCCTTTTAGAAATTTTTTTGTTTTGCCTTAAAATGATTGGAAGCATCACTAGTTCATTAGCAAAATTGGAAACCAGTTAGATCCATAGGAAAAGTCAAGTACGTAAGCACCTGTTTTGTGTCAAGCAAGAAACATCTTTGTCTTCAGGAAGGGTAGGTAGAGTGCAGTGTCTCATAGTTCTGGTTCTGGCTTTGTCTTTCAGAATTCTTATTTTCCAAAGTAGACTTCATCCTTGATGACTTCCAGCAGTTCTTTGTCTTTAGGCCAGGGCCAAACAGAAGTCCCATCTGGCAGGGGGTGTAGAAGAAAGTTTGAAGGAATTTGGGCAGCTTTATAGAATCAGACTTTACTTGCAAGATTGTTCGATAATGTTTAAAAATAAAACAAATTGGTTTTGTGGTTCCTCTGTTTGCTTTTAGCTTCAATTAACTTCCCCATCTTCTGGATTTTTTTTTGGTTTCAGTGGTTCACCACCGCCCTAGGGCCACTGAGATGCATTTACACAGGCAGGAACTTGGTTGTCTTTGAAGAGTTTTATGCCTGGCACCTACCTATTGAGGAAGGTTGCTTTGGGGAAATAGCGTGGTCTTTCCACATTAATAACATGATCCTTGATTGCTAAAAGAATTATAAGGCTTTTAGCTCTATTGTAGTTTCTCATCCAAAAGCAGATGCTAAAAAGGACTTTTTGGGTGACCTAGATGTACTGAAATTCAGCCTCATAAGTTGTAATCATTGTTTTGCTATTTGTTGTGACATTTGGGGACAAGCCTGTATTAAGTTTTTAGTATTTTTATTTCCCCATCTTTTACAATGATGGTGTTTTTAAGTTAACTTTGAGATATTAAATGCAATTAATATTTTAAGGTATTGTGTACTTTAAAAATGGGAGAGGGAGGAGGTTTTTGGTTTTTTTTATTTTTTAATTCTCGGCCATGGTGACAAAAGGGGGCTTTTCTTAGGAAAGAAGCTACATATCTGGAATTATGAGAAGTATAGGCATGGCCCACTTATTTTTCTTTCCTTGGTTTTTTAGAGTGAAGACATAGTCCAGAAAGGGAGGTGTAAAGCCACAGGTATGGGCTAACTGCTGGATGAGTGTGCTCTGTGGTCATCTCTTTAACCTTCTTGCATGAGGCCTGTTGTGCAGATTGGAAAACATTGCATTCAGAAAGGTGATGGCTTTTCCCCTACACTGTGGGATGTAATTTCCTGTTCCTAGGAAGCTAGAAATATTTCCTTGCTCTTTCTCAACTCTTTCTCCTTAGCTATTTCCCAAGGCAGGCTTATCTCCCACTTGAATTAGCTGCTGCCTGGTTCTAGAGAGAGAGAGAGAGAGAGAGAGAGAGTGCACGCCTGTGCGCGCGCGTGCATAGCAAGTACTGTAAACACAGCAGCTACCCAGCTAACTTTCTTTCCCCATTCTACTTCGTTCCTGAAAGACCCTGAGTAAACTAGAACAAGGATGAGGACAGAACTTAGTGGATTCCACACAAACATTACCCTCCTGGAACCAGAATTTGTTCAACATACTGATTTTTTAATTGGCACTGGAGCTTAAAGTTTAAACTTATATAGTATATTGTTACCAACTAAGAATTACCCTTAAGTTCCAAAACCAATTTGGGATCTGAAAATACGACCTGATTTGAAGGGTGGTCACCATTTGATAGGACAGTTTATTAGGTCAGAGTTAGTTTCAGAAAGTCCAAGGGAGGCTCTGAGTTTATACTTTTGCTGACAGCACTAAACACAGAAGAGTGTCTGTCAGTCAGTCCTTGTCTTTGACAGTGATTGGGGGAGGAGGTAGTAGTGATTAAGGACATAGGGGGAGGAAGTGGAAAACTGTTTAGATTTCAAGAAAGTGATAGGTAGGTTTCCTACCTTCAGCCTTGTCATATTCTCTCAGTGTACCATAAATGATAATTTTATAGTCGAACCAGTTTGAATGCAACAGTGACTAAACTTGGTGCTTTTTGTCTCACATCAATTGTAGATTTGAAATAGAAAATTAAAAAAAGATCTTTAAAAAAGATTTATTTATTTGAGAGAGAGAATATGAGCAGTCGGTGGGGGGATGCGAAGAATAGGGGGAGAGGAAGAAAGAATCTCAAGTAGACTCTATGCTGAATGCAGAGCCCTATGTGGCTGATCCCAGGACTTGGAGATAATGACCTGAGCAGAAAGCAAGAATCAGACGCTTAATCTTCACTGAGCCACCCAGGTGCCCCATAAGTACTCAATTTTTGAAGTGAAATTCAAGCCCATAAAGGTTTTTGTTTTTGTTTTTGTTTTAAAGATTTTATTTATTTATTTGACAGAGAGAGACACAGCGAGGTAGGGAACACAAGCAGGGGGAGTGGGAGAGGGAGAAGCAGGCTTCCCCGCGGAGCAGGGAGCCCGATGCGGGGCTTGATCCCAGGACCCTGGGATCATGACCTGAGCCAAAGGCAGACGCTTAACGACTGAGCCACCCAGGCGCCCCGCCCATAAAGGTTTTAAGCTAAAATTTTAAGTTAGTCTGGTTGGTTCTTTTCTTTCTTTCTTTTTTTTAAAAGCTTGTATTTATTTATTTGACAGAGAGATACACAGCCAGAGAGAGGGAACACAAGCAGGGGGAGTGGGAGAGGGAGAGGGAGAAGCAGGCTTCCCACTGAGCAGGAAGCCCGATGCGGGGCTCGATCCCAGGACCCTGGGACCATGACCTGAGCCGAAGGCAGACGCTCAACGACTGAGCCACCCAGGGGCCCCTATTTTCAAGTAGTATCAGTTGCTTCTTTTCTACATCCCTTCTGTCACCTAACTGCTAGAAGCTTTGGGGGGAAAATATCTAATCCATTTAACTGTCTGAGGTGTCATGGCTTTTCCCTAGATTATTACACTTTTCCTTATATAGACTGTTGGTGGTTTTTAATGACATAGGTTCTCTTTTATAATTTGGCAGTAGGCTCTGATTTCTCTATGCTCATATAACCAGACGTCACATTTTGCCCTTTAAAACACATTTAGATTATTGGGGTAGAAGTATAAAATCCTTTCACTTGTCATTGAACTCCCTGGTTCTATCAGTCAAGATAGACAGCCTGACGTTTGCATGTGCCACCTGGGCCTTTTTGCTCAACTACGCTTTTCTTTGCTCTTTCACTCTTTTGACAAAACAACTGCTGTGATTTCTAGCATTTCTCTCTCCTAATCCAGTTTTTAAACTGTTTATTCCATTCTGATGTTCTGAATGCCATGTGTGCTGTTCTTTAGAGGGTTTCCCTTACCTACCAATCAGTTTTAATGATTTTGGTTCTTAATGTTACAGCAGGCTGATTGCCCCTACCCTCACATCATTGGGCTTTTGAATTGTCGCCCTTAGAAAAGAAGTAGAGAATATTCAAGGCAAAGAAAACTAACACAGACCATCAGGGAAAGAAGAGGAAACCATGAATGTAAATTCATAGTGAGAGGACAGACGGTAAAAAGGGAGTGAGGGAAAATTAAAATCTCTTGCAGTGGACCCTTGGTTATAAGCTTTCCTGCCATGTCTTTACTTCTAATGCATCCTTTGTGGGACAAGCCTGGAATGTGTTTCTGATTAAGAAATTTAAAAAACAACTTATGGGCAGTTTTCTGTGAGTAACTGCTAATTCTACTTTTTAATTTTCCCTTAACATCTGCATTTTTGTATTTGAATAATTGTTTTTATCATCACTTGACTTTTTAATCTTTCTCTAAAATTGTGACTTGTGATTAATTTCCGTGCTTTCTTTTCCCACAAGCATGTTGAATTTAATTATACTGAGATGACTCTTGTGACCTGCCTAAAGAGAAGCACCCTCCTTCATGTAATAACATTTCCATCTTTTAAGTTTTTAAAGCAGTCTTGTCTTATAAATCATAAAATGGATTTTAAAACACTACTCTAAAACCAATGCTTTTCGACCTTTGGCTTGGTAAAAATTACTATAAGGAGTGCACATCCTTCCATACACTGAGCAGTGCCTGGCTGCTCAGTAAAGTCTTCCACATTAAATACTCTCGTTATACATGTGATTCTGATTAAAATGGGGATAGAACTGGATATATTTTTAGTGAATAGTGAAAGCATAACAATAACCAGTGAGATTCCTTATTGTTGATTCCTTTTTAAAGGAACCCTTGAACTAAAAAAAAAAAACAACCAACAACCCTAATTTAGTTGTTGACCGGCCTCACAAAGTTAGTCCTTGGTCCTGATAGCTTTCTATAGGAAGAGGCATGTGATCAGCTCCAGGGTACATAGGAGAAGCTAGGTCAGAACTAACCAGTCACTTAACCAGTCCCAGCTAGGGTTACTGTCTTCCGCCCGCCTGGCAGTCAGCACTTGGTGAACTGTGTGCTGTGTGTGCGCCCATTGCAGTCTCCTCTCACTGCAGCCTGGTTTAGCGTCCCCCTTTAGAAGGTGGAAGAGAGCTCCTGCAACGTCTGTCTCCAAAGGAGCCAGGGCCTCTGACAAAATAGAAAAGCGGTTAGCTGCTGTTGTAGTTCTAACTTCCGGATGGTTATGCCTGTTTATTAGAAGACACAGTTTCTACCTTCCGTGGTCAGATGCAGACGGGGGTCAGGCACTGTTAGCCAGGCTACAACACTTAGGCCTATGCAATGACATGTTGCCTTTCGTTATTTTTGTTTTTAAGTAACGCTATACGTTTAGGAGTTCATTTGTTTACCTCTTTACAGGCTGAACATAACTTCCTTTTTTCAAAATTCCCTGTGTTGTGAACTGAGCTTGAGTGAAGTGAAATCTTTGAGGTAAGGCGATCCTAATGATAAAAATGGAAAGAAGGCCTGCGCAATTTGGGAGCCTTCAGAGATATAGTTTTAGAGTCACTGCCTAAATATTGAAATGCCACCATTTGTTGTTTGGAGGATGGGAAGCTAAATTGAGAACGGGAGCACCACATCTGCCTTGACTGCTAAGTATATCCATTTCTACTGCTCACCCATAATAGAATTTTTATGTGTGTGTTCATTAATCTTGGTTTTAGCATCAGTTTAAAGGACGACGGAGAACGAAGAGACTTAGTTTACATTCCTCTGTCCTTCCCTTACGTGTTTGAGTGTTTGCTCCTAGTGGGCCCCGCTTCTTTCTCATTATCATCACTCTGGTGGTTTTTGTTTCTCTAGAAAGGTCGAACAACAGAAGAGACCTTGTTTCCTAGTATTCTGTCAAAAGGCAGAATATTACTATTCCATTTTTATTTTTGCTTTTTAAATTTTCTGGTAAAATAAGATTCAGAGTAAAGTTTTGCCTCTCCCACCTAATGAAGGTCACTGAATCAGGAATTTTTAAAAAGTCCTTCACTCTGATGAGGAACCATTAGGGAGCACATTTGCTCTCAGCACGCCATCAAGAAGTTGGGGTTGGTCCAGTGCAGGTTGTAGTTAGTATGTGAGGCCTTAAGTTTTTGGCGACCAGTTCTTCAGCCAGCTGGCCTCTGGCCTGCTTCTGACGGTCTGAACCATTCCTTATGCGACTATGCTGAGGTTAGTTTGGACCCAGCACTGTGCTCATTGCTGTCTTTGGCACATGGCAACTAAATTTAAACCAAGGCCAACAACCCAGTTTTCCTTTCCAAAAACATTTTCAGACCACATGAGGTGAGCTTTCTTTTTTTTTCCTTAGCGGTTTTCATTTTTGGTTTTGGGGGTTTTTTGTTGTTTTTGTTGTTGTTTTTTTTGTTTGTTTGTTTTTTGCTTCAGGTAGTTTTAGGCTTTGGGGCCCTTCAAAACCTGATTCGCAGAAAGGAGTTTGGAGGATGTGAAACAAGTTTGTGTTTCTTCTGCTCTGTTAGCCACTGCTATCTTCATGGATCTGACACTCTATTTATCTGACAGTGCACTTAGTACTGCTTCGCCAGGGAAAATCACACAAACCCAGCCTGGCGCATCAGCACTTTCATTGTGTGCCGGGCTGAGCCTCCCTTCACATGCTCACATCCCCCTTTTAATCTAGTACTCCCCTTCCCCTCCCCAGTCCTGCCTGTTTCTGTGGCACTTACTGCTGGTTTCCCTGAGCTCCTCTTTCCACTTTGTGTTTTTTGTGGGGCCCAGGAAGCTAAAGCTGTGTGTATTTGTGGATCAGACAAGTGCAGCAAGTTAATATCATTGGCTTCTGAAGGGGAGAGTGAGGTGATGGCTGCGTTTAAGTTGGATTTCCTTCCAGAAATGATGGTGGATCATTGCTCTTTGAATTCCAGTCCTGTGTAAGTATTTTTGTTGTCTAATTTTTATCATAAGCAGAGGAACTGGGTTATTTGTTATTTGATGAAACTGGTCCCTTTCCCTAAAAGAGGGAAAAAAAAATTGGGTGAGGAAGCCAAAGTCCACACTATTATTATTTTCTATTGTAGTCTGATTCTGTCTCATCATTGCTGATTTCCTTGGGGCTCTAAGTTCTCTACAGAAGGGTGTATTTGATATATGAGCAGCAACATCAACTCAAGTGTGTTGGCTCTAATCCTTCAAGCTGTAGTGTTTTCCCATATGATTCCAAGGTATTTTTTTTTTTAACCTTAGCTTTACTGCTTTGCATTGGGTATGCAATTTCAAATAATCTTTTGGGAAGTTATATCAAATTCTTAGATCACAGAGGAGACTGGTTACTAGAGTGTATTTAGTAACGTATACAGAATGCTGTATTGGCATCTAAACTGTAACCCTGGGCTCTGATTTTTTCCTAGTCTAATTGAAAATGCAACACAATACATGATTTCAGGGATGTCAGATTGACCCCCCCCCCAAAAAAAAAAGCAAAACTGGATCAATCTTGATTGGCAGTTTGCCCACATTTTCAACATGGGAATGAGAAATCTAACCAGTGTGCAGGACTGTTCAGGAAGTGACGCTGCCATTGTACACAGCTAAATTGCTAACCTGGCCCTGAGCTGTAGCTTCAGGGAACCTGAATTCTGCACTTGGTAGAGAAGAACACATTTCTGACTCCTGATTTCACTTACTTTAACCAGGCTTCAAAGTATCTTGAAACCTCAAGTAGATGAGCCTTAGGTTATTCAAAGCCAAGAATATTAAATGGTAGAATAGTCCCTAGATAACAGGTGGTGGTAGTGTAAGGCCTTGAGATCAGGGCCTCCATTGGAAATCAGTTTACCCTTGGGATTATGTGGAACAGGTGTGGATAATAGCATATTCTAAACAGTTCTCTGTGGAATGGTTTGGGGGATCTCAAAGTTAGCTGGCTTGCTCCTTTGAAATGGATGCTATGCCTTCTCTGTAGTATCCAAAAATAATGGTAATTTAGGTGTGTCTTTTTATGCAAGTTCTTTACTGCTAAAATTTTATTTTAGCTGAAGATAACAGGTGAAATCACAATGAATGCCACCATAAAGACTTAATACATAATAGAAGTACTCCCATGTACTAGATATGTCTCCTTAGAAAGAGGACTTTGTGGCTCAAATTGTCTTTCATTGTAACAGTTTCTCTCCATGCTTTGCCACTGCCTTTATTCGGCCCTTAGATACAGCATTTTTCCTCAGCCTGATTTCTCATCTTTCACGAGGTTAGACTAGTTCAGTATCCCATGAAATCTGGATCACAGATCACTGCAGGAAAATTACCTGGAATATAAAAATGCTGATCCCTGGACCCATGCCCAGATAGTCTTATGCTTAGAATAGGACCCCAGAATCTGTATTTTAGCAGTGTCCCATGTGGTTTTCATGCACACTAAAGTTGGAGAGCTAATGGACTGAATGCAGCTCATTCTGTTAGAGGTGATGGGACACCATCACATCATTTCTTCCCTAGTGCGTTTGCATTTGTTTAGTCCTCCATCCTACAAAAGCTTCAGGAAGTTAATTGGTCACAGGCTGTTGCCCCTTTTACAGATGAGAAACCCAGTTGAGAGAGGCTATAGCTGACTTGCCTGAGGACAATTGGTATCAGCCTTGGACCTAAAATCAAGTTTAATGATATTCTCTTTTTATTTTTGCCCCCTAGACCAGCCTGCCTCAGGTACCCTCTCATTATTGCAAGTCCTCGGGCCCACTCCCATGGGTACTATATGCCAAAACACCACAGAGTTAATAAGGAAGTTCTTGATGGTGTGTTTGCCACTTTTTTGTTGGATTCTCAGCTCTTGTTTTAACTCATTAGTAGGAGACTTGACATGCCTGGGAATATAATTGAGCAATGTATCTTTTTCAAAATTTCTTTACAACAAAGAAGAGAAGAAAGAATGGCTGGTGGAGGTGTGGAAGGGTCGGGGGACCTGAACTGTAGTTCCTATTCTTATTTTTTTTTTTTTTTAAGATTTTTATCTATTTATTGAGAGAGAATGATAGAGCATGAGAGGGGGGAGGGTCAGAGGGAGAAGCAGACTCCCTGCTGAGCAGGGAGCCTGATGCGGGACTCATCCTGGGACTCCAGGATCATGACCTGAGCGGAAGGCAGTAGCTTAACCAACTGAGCCACCCAGGCGCCCATTCCTATTCTTATTTTTAACAGTGTCCTTGATTCTGCTCTGACCACTCTTCCCTTCCCTGGTTCCTCTTACTTTGCTTATATCCTAGGAGCTGAGTGTTGTTCAGGAGTTGTAGCTCAGGCCCTTTTCTCTTGGCTTTCCCTTGGCTTAAGGGGGTACCAGTGTACTTCTCTGATTCTCAGATCTCTGTATTTAATCACCCAATGTCCCCTGAACTTCCCATGCAAAAACACTTTCCCAGATTGTCTCTACTAGAACCCAAGAGTGATCAGTAACTTCTTCCCTTTTCCTCATCTTTTTCATCAAGGGATCTCCCAAGTTCTATGAGTCCTGCCCCCAAATTTTTCAGCATTGCCTGAGACTGGGCCCTAATCTTAGGAGCTAGTTTGTATGGAAATCTCGGTATTTTCCCATTTTATTTCATCCTCTGTATTATTGCCAGGTGTCTTTTATTTTTTATTTTATTTTTTTTCTTAAGATTTTTATTTATTTGACAGAGAGCACAAGCAGGGGGAGCAGCAGCCGGTAGAGGAAGAGGGAGAAGCAGGCTCCCCAATGAGCAGGGAGCCCGATGTGGGGCTCTATCCCAGGACCCTGGGATCATGACCCGAGCCTAAAGCAGATGTTTAACCAACTGAGCCACCCAGGCACCCCTGCCAGGTGTCTTTTAAAAGATAAATCTGATCACTTCCTTGTTTAAAAATCTTGGAATAAAGTCCACACCTGTCAGTATCACATGAAAAGCTCTTCACTGGGTCTCTCCAACCTATCTGTTTATTCTCATTGATTTTCTAATGTTTTCTCTTTTTTTTCTAATCTTTTAAAATGTTTGTGTACTCTCCCCTAACTTTCTCAGGTCCTTTTCTCCCTTTCTATTGCTGTCTGTCTCGCTCTCCTCTGATCTCTTTTTTCTGAGTTCTTACCATGCCCTCATCATTCTATGCTATACAGCAGTGTTTCCAGCTCCTCTGTCCATTCACCTTAAACCCCTTCCCTCCTCCCCCAAATAAAAAAAAACTATCCTAGTCACTTTCTTTCACAGAACTTGTATATATCTGTGAAAATATTTGCAGGGCATTATAGTTGTGTCCTTCCAATTGTTCAGTGCCATTGCCTTCAGGGCAATTTTGCTCAGTCCCCTTCTATAGCCCCTAGAGTGTGTGGTATCTCGCACATAGTAGGAACTTGGGAAATACAGCTGAATGAATGATAAGCCCTGTGAGGTTTTTTTTTTTTATATATAAAGGTAGTTACTAATTAAAGTCTCCAGATGTTATCTCCCTTCCTCAGAAAAGGCTGAAAACCTTCACAAGCAGATTGTTAGCCTGGTCAGTTGCTGAAAGGTGATTTAAAAACCTTTATTACTAGCCTTTTCTAGTACCTAACATCCCAGCTAACAGGAAGATTTCCCTTTATCCAAATGGAAGTTCTTCCTTCCAGCATACATGCATTTTGTCTGGTTTGCACTAGAGAACAGCTGGTAAGTAATTCAGGCCAGTGTTTCTGGGTCCTTTCTATTCTCATGTTCTTCTGTGCCAGTTTCCACAGCACAGAGAGGGACCTGATAGGGGTGGGTGGGTGGCTGGAGATCAGGAAGCAGCAAATATTTATGCCCCTTGGGGAGTTGGAAGGTTTGGTAAGTATCTGAAATTTTTCTGTTTACGTAATGAACAAATGAAGGTCAACAGGTAGTGAGAAGGGGTGAGAGAAAAAAATGAGTAATGAAAGGTTTTGGAAATGATTTTTAAAAAGTTATTGAAGTATAATTGACATATTAGTTTCAGGTGTGCAGCACAGTTTTTGACATTTGTATTGTTGTGAAATGGTCATGATAATAAGTCTAATTACTATCCGTCACCTTGCAGAGTTAATAGTTTGTGGGGTTTTTTTTTTTTTTTTTAATTCATTTGACAGAGAGAGATAGCACAAGCAGGGGGAGCGGCAGAGGGAGAGGGAGAAGCAGGCTCCCCACTGAGCAGGGAGCCCGACGCGGGGCTCCATCCCAGGAACCTGAGATCATGACCTGAGCCAAAGGCAGACACTTAACCAACTGAGCCACCCAGGCGCCCTGAAGAGTTAATAGTTTTATTTACCAAATTCCCATGCTGTAACCCCATGATTTACTTATTTTGTAACTAGAAATTTGTACTTAATCCCCTCTACCCATTTCGTTCCCTCCAAGGAAATGATTTTTAAACAGATATAAAGGTAGTATTTGCCAGCCTGTTTGGCTGCAAGGAACAGATACTCACTCGAGCTAGGGGATACATTAAAGGGTTTTCTTGTAAGGACACACATGGACCAGACTGTAATGTAATCAGGAACTCCACAGCCGGAAGACCTGGAAACTCCCATCTTTCTGGCCCTGGACACATGTTCTGCTCTCTCTGCATGTGCTGCTACTTCTGCTTTTCACCCACCTCGTAACTGTGGGTGCAGCACGGCTTTGCTTTGCCACGGCCCTTCCAGCCAGTTTTCTCCTCTTGCTCTGTATCTGTCTCTCTCTCAAATTAAGATATAATTCACGGGGCGCCTGGGTGGCTCAGTCGTTAAGCGTTTGCCTTCAGCTCAGGTCATGATCCTGGAGTCCTGGAATCGAGCCCCACATCGGGCTCCCTGCTCTGCGGGAAGTCTGCTTCTCCATCTCTCACTCCCCCTGCTTGTGTTCCTTCTCTTACTGTGTCTCTATCAAATAAATAAAGTCTTTAAAAAAATAAATAATAATTCACACAACATAAAATTTACCCTTTTATTTATTTATTTTTGAAGATTTTATTTATTTGACAGAGAGAGACACAGGGAACGACTGAGCCACCCAGGCGCCCCAAAATTTACCCTTTTAAAAGTGCACAGTTCAGTGACTTTTACTATATCCACAAAGTTTGCAGCTTGTCCCCACTGTCTAATTCCAGAACACTTTCATCACCCCAAGAAGAGATCCTGTCCCGTTAGCAGGCATCCTCCCCACCCCCAGTTCCCATTCCTAGGCACCTGCTAACCTGCTTTCTGTTTTTATAGATTGTTCTGTCCTGGAAATTTTACATAAATGAAATCACACAATGTGTAGCCTTTGGCGATTGGCTTCTTTCACTTGGCATCATGTTTTCAACCTTCGTCTATGTCATAGGATGACCTCTGTTATCTCTTGCCACTGCCCTTTTGTCAACTTATGCTATCTCTAGTTGCAACTCTCCCACTTCTGACTTCACCACTGCCTATTTCTGTTAACCAGTTCCAGATTCTTTTTTTTTTTTTTTTAAGATTGTATTTTATTTATTTGAGAGAGAGAGCACAAGAGGGGTTAGGGTCAGAGGGAGAAGCAGACTCCCCACCAAGCAGGGAGCCTGATGCGGGACTCGATCCCGGGACCCTGGGATCATGACCTGAGCCGAAGGCAGATGCTTAACCAGCTGAGCCACCCATGCGCCCCAGTTCCAGATTCTTTAGAGCAGTGTTCTGTGCCGTAGAACTTTCTGTGATGATAAAAATGTTCTCTGCCTCTGCTGTCCTGTGCAGTAGCCACATGTGGCCAGTGGCTATTGACTTGCTCAGTGTAGCGGTAAGGAACTTGATTGGCCAGGCCTATCTTTCTGTTTTAGGCATAGGTCTTAGATTTCTGGCTAGCCAGTAGATCAGTTTGTTGGGTTAAGATCCACCCCCTGGTCTAGTTGGCTGGGGTCAAGGGATGGGAGAGAGGGACAGAACATCAACTCTGTCCCCCTGAGCTGGGACTTAGGCCGGGAAGTGTTTTTTGTTTTTTTTTTTAATTTTTATTATTATTGTTATGTTAATCACCATACATTACATCATCAGTTTTTAAAAAAAAATTTTTATTCTTATGTTAATCCCCATACATTACATCATTAGTTTTAGATGTAGTGTTCCATGATTGATTGTTTGTGCATAACACCCAGTGCTCCATGCATAACATGCCCTCTTTAATACCCATCACCAGGCTAACCCATCCCTCCCACCCCCCTCCCCTCTAGAACCCTCAGTTTGTTTTTCAGAGTCCAGCATCTCTCATGGTTCGTCTCCCCCTCCCGATTTCCCCCCCTTCATTCTTCCCCTCTTGCTATCTTCTTCTTTTTTTTTTTTTCCTTAACATATATTGCATTATTTGTTTCAGAGGTACAGATCTGTGATTCAACAGTCTCACACAATTCACAGCGCTCACCATAGCACATACCGTCTCCAGTGTCTATCACCCAGTCACCCCATCCCTCCCACCCCACCCCCCACTCCAGCAACCCTCAGTTTGTTTCCTGAGATTAAGAATTCCTCATATCAGTGAGGTCATATGATACATGTCTTTCTCTGATTGACTTATTTCGCTCAGCATAACACCCTCCAGTTCCATCCACGTCGTTGCAAATGGCAAGATCTCATTCCTTTTGATGGCTGCATAATATTCCATTGTATATATATACACCACATCTTCTTTATCCATTCATCTGTCGATGGACATCTTGGCTCTTTCCACAGTTTGTAGGCCAGGAGGTTTTGAAAGAGAGATAGGAGAAAGAGAAAAGAGGGTTTAAGAATTCTGAACAAATACGTGCTTTGAAAATAAGTTTTCTCTCTCCTGTTTCTCTTCCAGATTGGTTCTCTGTTTTATTTTCCTGGGGCATGTTCTATCAAGAATCAGGGTAGACAAGGCAGCATCTGGTCTTGGTTTTTCATAATTTCTTATTCTTAATGATTTGCCAGTTGCTGCCAGAAACATTAAAAGAGGTGGGTTGGTGCTGTGCCTGTCCCCTAAAACACTTGCTGCCGCCTCATCTCTCTCCTTCCCTCACTGCTATGGGCCCTGCTTTTCCTCTCTTCCAACCTACTCTCAGGTCAATACTTTCACAGAGGATAAGAATTTCCATAGACTTGGGTGCCTGGGTGGCTCAGTCGTTAAGCGTCTCCCTTCAGCTGAGGTCATGATCCCAGGGTCCTGGGATCGAGCCCCACGTGGGGCTCCCTGCTCAGCGGGGAGTCTGCTTCTCCCTCTGCTTGCCAATCTGCCTACTTGTGCTCTTTCTGTCTCTCTGTCAAATAAATAAAATATTAAAAAAAAATTTTTTTTCCATAGACTTGCCTCTTAGGAATGACAGGGACAGTATAGGTCCTTCTCCGGGGGGCTGCTGAATTCATTGGTTCTTGAGTGGGCATAATAAATAGCGATAATTTGGGGCGCCTGGGTGGCTCAGTCATTGGGCGTCTGCCTTCGGCTCAGGGTCCTGGGATCAAGCCCCACATCGGGCTCCCTGCTCCGCGGGAAGCCTGCTTCTCCCTCTCCCACTCCCCCTGCTTGTGTTCCCTCTCTCGCTGTCTCTCTCTCTGTCAAATAAAATCTTTAAAAAAATAAAATACATAGCGATAATTTATGATCACGGACTCTGAAGAGCTCTCCATCAATGGGGAGGTAAGGCACACATTTGAGAGTGTTTTTAGTGATATATGGAGTAAATGCCATACGTGGATGATGTGGGGTCCTTGCCATATCACACTGAGAGTCTTGTCCCCAGGTGACTTGTGCAGTGGTGACTTTTAACTAAGGACAACATGCATACTGGAACTATGTGTGGAAGGTTGAGGATAGAAGAACATTGTTCTCTGACACAGTAACAGTTGATATCCACATTTTTCTTATTCAACAACCACATTCCACATAGTATCAGGCCTGTATAACTAAGTGCCCACTGTTTGTTAGAGGAAGGAATAAGTCAGTGCAGAAACTCCAGTTACCTGATGTCCATGGCATCTTCAACCTGGCCTGATAATTTGCTATACTCTAGAAGTGCTTCTCAGATTGGTGAAGGACAGTGTTCTATGCCTGCTGCCACCCGACTTATAAACCACAATAAAAACATTTTAGTAGGAAAACAAAATAAGGCATAAGCTTGCATTTCATATCTTTTATTATCACTAGATGGAATATATATATAAAGTTTCTTAGCTCAATTGCTGTAAAAGTTTCTAAAGGGTTAAGTTTGAAGATTTCCCCTGCTCCTTAGGCACTTTTTTTTTTTTTTTTAAGATTTTATTTATTTGCCAGAGAGCATGAGAGGGAGGAGGGTCAGAGGGAGAAGCAGACTCCCTGCTGAGCAGGGAGCCTGATGTGGGACTCGATCCCGGGACTCCAGGATCATGACCTGAGCCGAAGGCAGTCACTTAATCAACTGAGCCACCCAGGCGCCCCGGCACTTTATTTTTTTTATTTTTTTATTTTTAAAGATTTATTTATTTATTTATTTGATAGAGACAGAGATAGCGAGAGCAGGAACACAAGCAGTGGGAGTGGGAGAGGGAGAAGCAGGCTTCCCACTGAGCAGGGAGTCCGATGTAGGACTCGATCCCAGGACCCTGGGATCATGACCTGAGCTGAAGGCAGACGCTTAACAACTGAGCCACCCAGGCACCCTCCTTAGGCACTTTAAATAGCACTGGTCTAGGGGATTCTTCCAGCTAATGAATTGCTGTACACGGGGGGGGGAAACGGTGGTTCATGGAGTGGGTAGACATGAAGAAATGGAGAAGGATTTGGAGAGTAAAGAGAAAGGGCATTTGTCTAGAATGCCACGTCTCCACTGTACTTTTGGATAAACCATAATTCATATATATTGACTGTGCTTATGCTTTTGCACTAAACTGTGATGTAGAAAATTTAGAAATGGCACACAAATATAGAAGGAAGGGACAGACTGAGAGCTGTTGCCTCCAGTGTAATTACGAATTGATAAACCCCCACCTTTTTTCAAAAATAGTGTCAGCGTCCTTATCATCAAAACATATTCTGAGCACCATTTGGGTTCTCTCTTAACCCTCTCTAGAATAGAAATATGATTAAAGACCAGCAGCATTTTAATAAAATGATAATTAAACTTGGAGGCAAGTTGTAGGGAGCGACCACCATTGTTTCATTAGTCATGAGGCTTGTTTTTGTTTTTTTTTATTTATCACAGTAGCATGATTTCTGTTAGAACATTGCGATTAAGCTTCTAAAAGTAACTGCAAGTATATTTTTACAACAACTTACCACACTTGGTTTTGAATTAGTAAAGGAAAGCCAATAAAACAATGCATTTCAAAACACTTGGGCAAAAAAAGATATCGATCCTGTGAGAATCAAATAATCACAGGCGATACTAGCTTATCTTTAATTCGTGAGCCCTCTTTGTGCACAGCATTCCTTTTTATCAGGATTAGTTGCTTAAATTAAAGGGGGGTTATTGAGAACAAGAAATTGCTCCCATCCCAGATCTGAGTACTTCTCTGAACCAGGTGCTGTACCAGGTGTGGCTGTAAGAATGAATAGCCAGTAAAACAGGTTCTGCCTTCAAGGAACTGTCAGTCTAGTTGGGAGAGGTAGATACAGCCAGATGATGCTAAAAGGTGGTAAATACTATAATGAAGGTGGGAACTTAGTACTGTTTGAGTCCTGACGAGACTGACTAACCTGAAAGAGTATGGGAAACCTTTACAGACATCGTGACAAGAGTTGGTCTGTATATGCCACTTGTCTTACACTTTTGATATTTAGTGCTAGATTCAGGCAAGGTGACGTGTAATAGTCCCTGTGGGTGTTCAGTTACAAGAAATTTAGGAATTAATGGGGTGCCTGGGTGGCTCAGTCGGTTAAGAATCTGACTCTTGATTTCCGCTCAGGTCATGATCTCAGGGTAATGGGATAGAGCCCTGAGTCGGGCTCCACGCTCAATGGAGAGTCTGCTCGAATTTCTCCCCTGCTTCCTCTGTGCTTGTGTGCGTGTGCTCGCACGCATGCACACACTGTCAATCAGATCTTTTTAAAGAAGAAATACAGGAATTAAAATACAGAGGTTGAACTACCTGCATAGATCCAGCATTTTCATGGGTCTTCAGATACTGTTCAGAAGATAACAGTGGTGGAGTCTGCTTCTCCCTTTGACCCTCCCCCCTCTCAAGTGCTCTCTCTCATTCTCTCTCTCTCAAATAAAATCTTAAAAAAAAAAAAAAAACCCAGAAGATAACAATGGTGGAAAAACTATTGTTTTGCTAGAAAACTAGCATTTTATTTAGTGTTTATATTAGGACATGGCAAATTTGAATATGATGAAGTGATTTCTGGATTAAGCAGACACTAACAGAAAAGTTAACAATGCTAGCCATTTGGAATTTAAGTTGTTAATGGTTGAGATTAAGGCTAAGAGTAAGATCTTGGGCAGTGGTAGGAGAAGGACTTTAATTCATTCTGATTGGAAACGTTTGTAGTCCAGGAAGGAATCTCCCTAGGTTCTTGGTAGTGGGAGGGATAAGAATGAAGATGCTAAGTAGGAGCATTAAGAGTTTGATGTGATAGGATTGTGACAGTTTGAAAGGCACGTGCCTTCCTCTTCCCACCCTCCACCCAGGCCCCACCAGAGTGGGGCTCAGACTCAACTCTGCGACCAAGAGTCACGTGGTCTGCAGACGGAGCCAGCCAGGAGCCCCGGGCCAGCACTGTTCACTCTTCTTGTTCGGGCCTTGGAAACCACGTGCTTCTGTTCCAGTGTCTGCTGAAAGAAAGCTTTTACCCGTCCTTGTATCCTTTGGGAGTCCTGCATCTTACTCCATAATCAATAGGCCTCTGTGATTTTTATGGACATTTTTAAAAGTTTTGTTAGCTGTGCTCCAAAACTACGAAAACTGGCACTGGAAACTTTACCTCTTAAGTTTGTCTGAGAATCCTCATGCTGACAAGGAATGAGTGATGCTTGGTTCCTCGGTTAAAACCCAGGATGTCCTAATCAGAGTGTGACTTCAGCTTGGGACCTAATGGGAGGCATGGCCGCGGGTGAAGGGGAGGACCAGGGAACTCTGGTATACTGAACGGCAGCAGTAAAAAGAAGTAGAATTCTTTCCCCCTGCTCTTTCAGGAAGTAGTTGAGACGTTTAAGGAAAAGAAGCATCCCCCTGGAGAGCACCATGAATACGTAATAGAAGCTGTACTTTGTTTCCTGCAGCTCAAAGAAAATGAACGGCACGCTGGACCACCCAGACCAACCGGATCTTGATGCTATCAAGATGTTTGTGGGCCAGGTTCCGAGGACCTGGTCTGAGAAGGATTTGAGGGAACTCTTTGAACAGTATGGTGCTGTCTATGAAATCAATGTCCTAAGGGATAGGAGCCAAAACCCCCCTCAGAGCAAAGGTAAGGGCTTTGGGTTTTATAGGTAATTTCTGTCGTGTGCTTGCTCTCTCATTGCCAGGATGCTCCTCTGGTCACATTCTAAAGGGAGGAACTATGTCCTTTTATAGTAGTTATAGTTCCCAGCCCAAACACATTTAATGGCATAAGAATAAAAAGTTAAGGTGACATCATGAGGATAATTTGTAAATTGGATCGTAGGTGGTCCTTTGCGAGAGCTCTAAATTCAAGAGACAGACTCATGAGTGTGTGTGTGTGTGTGTGTGTGTGTCTCTCTTGATCTTGGGAATGGAATGACAAAGTTGAAATAAACCAACCACACAAGGTTTTCGTTGGTGTTTTGGCTGGACTAAGCTGAAAGAAAAAGATTGTCCACACCATACCTGTGGATTTCTGTTAGTGTTACAGAGGCCTTGCAGGATGGCTTAGCAACCAGGAGGGACCTGTTTGTTGTAGCCTGCAAGATGAATGGAAAAAAGGCCGAGCTACTTGCAGAAATACCTACCAAAGTAGAAGCTTTATGGAAACAATGGTAGAAAAGCCATTAGCTTTTGCCCTCTACATGCACATGTAATACTCTTTTCCAAATAATCTATTTCAGAATCATTTTCTGTGGAAGCTGTTCTACGGTGCAGATGTAAGCAAGCAGGATTATTATATTTGAAGCCAGCTTAGTCACAGAGGATCTAGAAGCAGAGAAATCATTTTCTTTTTCTGGCATAGTTAACCAAAAATATAAAGTATTATAGTTTCTGAAAATGACTGGCTATATAACATGCAGTGATTTAGAATCGTAATTGGACTGATTTTGAAAGGAATCAGTATTGTATCTCACGGGACTAGGAGCCCATATTTACAAGACACACTTCTCCCCTCCTATCCCTAATAAAGATACAAAGCACAAAATCTGCAGATCTCCGTAGTCAGGGCCATGTGCTGTTAGAAGCTTAATTATATTTGATGAAAACCAAGGGTCCAAAAAAAGATACTAAGAGTTTCTTGCTCTTTCGTCATTTTATAATTTAATAAATGGTAATTATGTTTGAGGCATATGGTAGAAATTGGCTACAATGTAAGGAGTGATTTATTCTGAGAAAGAATGAGATCCTGGTAGACTACAAGCTGCAAGAGTGCAGGGCCCCTGTCTCTTTTGTTTGTTCCTGAATGTCTTACCCCACATAACCTGGTGCTCCAACTAGGGTGGGTTGAATGGCATGGTACAGTGACATTTGTAAGGGAAGTTATCTTTCCCGGAGAAGTTAGAGGAGCAGCTAAAGAATTTTAGTAGAACTCAGAGACTATTAACAATAAAGAAAATGCATAGAAAGTAATGTAGGGTTTTTTCTGCTTCTCCGGGGGGTTGCTAATTTTATTTATTTTTTTAAGATTTTATTTATTTATTTGACAGAGAGATAGCGAGAGCAGGAACACAAGCAGGGGGAGTGGGAGAGGGAGAAGCAGGCCTCCCGCTGAGCAGGAAGCCTGATGCGGCACTCGATCCCAGGACCCTGGGATCATGACCTGAGCCGAAGGCAGACGCTTAACGACTGAGCCACCCAGGCGCCCTGGGTTGCTAATTTTAATAAGCTTAGCCTTCTCTTTGAAGTTCCAGTATGTCCATGGAGGAGGGAGTACTCTAGGAATTATCTGCTTTCAAAGGACTGGTTTGATTTGGTGAAATTTTATTTATTGCAGGGTGCTGTTTTGTTACATTTTACACCCGCAAAGCTGCATTAGAAGCGCAGAATGCTCTTCACAACATGAAGGTCCTCCCAGGGGTAAGAAAGCTCCTACTAGTAAGTGGAACTGTGGTGGTTTTGACATATGGAACATACTTATGCATGTCAGGCACACGCTGGAAAACATTTTGGGGAAAAGGTGACTGCCCGAGGGATTGATATGAAGGAAGACATAAAGGGAACATTTCAAAGAAGATAGGCTGAAAGTGGTTTAGTTCTCTCTTAGCCAAGAGAATTTTGACTTCTTGATTCAGATTCTTTCTATTTTGATATTTTGGGAAGAAATGATCACGAGACAGATGTGAGGTCAGAGAAAACTCAAGGCTCTAGTTTCGGCATTTCCTTTAGAGTCCTCGTTTATATTTCTGAATGCCTTCAATGTGTACAGTGATAATACGTATGTGTTTTCTTTTTTAGATGCATCATCCTATACAGATGAAACCTGCCGACAGTGAGAAGAACAATGGTAAGCAAGTGTGTAAAGCCCTCCCCTTATAAGGTTTCTTCTAGTTTACTATTCGTTCTGATGGCATCTGGATTGTATTTGCTTTAAGCAATTGTTTTTAAGATTTTATTTATTTATTTGACAGAGAGAGGGAACACAAGCAGGGGGAGTGGGGGAGGGAGAAGCAGGCCTCCCGCCGAGCAGGGAGCCCGATGTGGGGCTCGATCCCAGGACCCTGGGATCATGACCTGAGTCGAAGGCAGACGCTTAAAGACTGAGCCACCCAGGCACCCCTGTTTCTGTTTTTTTTTTAATTGACATCTAAGTGACAAAATATTAAATTTATCTCAGGTGTGCAACATAATGATTCAGTACTTGTATATATTAGAAATGATCACCCGTGATAAGTCTAGTTAGTATCTGTCATCATACAAAGTTCTAAAAATGATTTTCTTTCGGTGAGAATTTTTAAGATCTACTTTCTAAGCACCTTTTAAATATGCAGTATAGTACTATTAACTGGTAATTTGTACCTTTTGATCCTTTTCGCCCTTTTTGCCCATTCCCTTATGCCCGACCTCTGGCAACCATCAGTCCTTTTGTGTGTATCTGTGAACTTCGGGGGTGGGGGGGTGGGTTTGTTCGTTTGGTTTTTAAGGTTTTACATGTAAGTGAAATCAGGCAGTATGTTTCTCTGAATTCTTTCACTCAGCATAATGCCTGCAGGGTCCTTCTGTGTTGTCACAATGGCAAGATTCCATTCTTCTTTATGGCTGAATAATATCCAAGGTGTGTGTATGTGTGTACCCCACATTTTCTTTATCCGTTACCTCTTGATGGACACTTAGGTGGTTTCTGTCTCTTGGCTATTGAAAATAATGCTGCAGTGAACATGGGTGTGCAGCTTTTTTTCTTTTTTTAAGATTTTATTTTTACGTAATCTCTACACCCAATGTGGGACTTGAACTCACAACCCCAAGATTGAGAGTCGCACACTCCACTGATTCAGCCAGCCAGGCGCCCTGAGTGTGCAGCTTTTGGAGTTAGTGTTTTCATTTTCTTCAGATAAATACCCAGAAGTGGAATTGCTGGATCATATGGTTAGCTCTCTCTTAATTTTTTGAAGACCCTCCGTAGTAATTTTTACAGTGGCTGCAACCAATTTATATTCCCACCAACAGTACACAAGGGCTCTCTTCTTCACATTCTCACCAACTCTTGTTATTTCTTGTCGTTTTGATTATAGCCATTCTGACAGGTGTGAGGTGATACCTTAATGTGATTTTGATTTGCATTTCCCTGATAAGTAGTGATGTTGAGCATCTTTTCATATACCTGGTGGCCATCTGTATGTCTTTGGAAAAATATCTGTTCACATCCTCTGCCTGTCTTTTAACCAGGTGTTTTGTTTCATTTGCTATTGAGTTGTATGAGTCTGTATTTTATTTTATTTATTTATTTATTTTAATCTTTATGTTCCTTTATTGGAGCAAGATTCCTGACCGGTATACGGTGACGTATTACTAAACAAGACCTGTGCAGAAATTACATACTATCCATCTAGACAGGTTTTCATTACGCTTTGCCTATTGATGGAATAGTTCCATTTATAAAGTTTTATACATCAAAAAGCTTTGAATTTTGACCAGGCTATCCATTAATTCATCTCTGAAAAAGTTAAGTGGCATTTAATTTTAGCTACTATAATTTACAGCATTAAAAAGCTTATGCATTAGGTAGCTTCCCAAAATGGTATCCTATGCACAATGGCAGAGCAGGGCCCAGCATCTCACCCGGATTCACACAGACAGGCCTCGCTGGAGAGCTATATGCTAAATAGCTAGTACTTTGAGGCAAAAGTACTCCTGAGTTTCTTACCACCAACACAGACTTCTTACTTTGAGAGTCTGTCTTCTCGGCCATATTTCATAGTACCAACGAGGACATGCCAGTAACTGCCTTGTGTGTAACTTGGCATTAGAGCACCAGGTCTGTCTGATGGTGGTGGCAGGCACTATTATTATATCCAGGTAAATAAAGGCCCATTTTTTAAAATGCCAATTTGAGACACAAATCAAGGGCACAACATAATCAGAACTGAGTTTTGAGCAATCTGGTATCCCGATTGATGTGAAGATTTTAGAAACTGACAGCAAATTGTACCCACGATGGCTCCTGGCTTTGGAGACATTACTACATTGATTCAGATCCCTTTCTCAGTCACACAGCCCTGAGGTCACCCTGCAAAGTGCATATCAAAAAATACGGAGTCAGGGTGACAAAGTTTGACAATACGTTCTACAAATCAAACTTGGAAAATCATATTAAATACACCTGGGTTTTTTGTTGTTTTTTTTTTAAAGATTTTATTTATTTGACAGAGCACAAGCAGGGGGGGCAGCAGGGAGAGGGAGAAGCAGTCTCCCTGCTGAACAGAGAGCCCGATGCGGGGCTAGATCCCAGGACCTGGGATCACGACCTGAGCCGAAGGCAGACAGACGCTCAACGACTGAGCCACCGCGCCCCAAATATACCTGTTCTGAGCGAAAAGCATCAAATCCTTTGTGTACACATTTAGTTTTATTGTAACAAAGCAACTTGTACACTTTTAATGTTTAAAACTGAGCATCATCTCTCCTTTCCAGTGAAACAAAAAGAAAATTTAAAAATAAACAGGAACAAAATTACAATAGAGAATGTCAATTCCAAATAAGATCCTACAGGTTCTGCTGATTCTCTCATCGAGTGGCAGGGCTCAAGTCATCAGTAGGAGAGAGTTTTATTTTAAAAGTGTCATCTTGGGGCGCCTGGGTGGCTCAGTTGGTTAAGCGACTGCCTTCAGCTCAGGTCATGATCCTGGAGTCCCAGGATCGAGTCCCGCATCGGGCTCCCTGCTCGGCAGGGAGTCTGCTTCTCCCTCTGCCCCTCCCCCCTCTCATGTGCTCTCTCTCTCTCTCTCTGTCAAATAATAAATAAAATCTTTATAAAAAAAAAATAAAAGTGTCATCTTACACTGCAAGGATGTCTATTAAACATCACAAACATGCCAAAGGAGAAGCCATGTTGTCAAAATGCCCACTTAACCCACCCAAACATCTCAAACCCATCCTTTGCTGTCCTTCTATAATCCCATTTTTTAAAGTTTTTTTTTCTTTTTTTTAAACAAGAGAAAGTAGGTACATGTTGGTAAATGCTAACTGTCCATATTCACATAGGAACACAGTGTAATCTCTGAGCCCAATATACAGAGAAAGGAGGAAAAAAGCTAGAATTCTTTGCACTACTACACAGGGGCTTAGCACCCTCCAGCTTCCAGCAGAGCTAAGGGAGCAGAAGGTTTTTCTTTTTTCCCACAGACCATGGTGGTGTTGATTCCATAAAGTTTTTGTTGAGACAGGAAGGGATAAAAATGAATTTGGAACAGAAAGGGGCAGAGATTCTTTTCCCACTGTATTCTGCTCAAGGTATTTCCCCCCAAAATAAGTTGAAAACCATGGTATAAAGGAAGAGAAGAGAGACTTCAAAGAACAGGGCAAATGAGCACAAGAGGAGAAAAGAAAAAAAAAAAATTTGCTCCCAGGGACTGAAGAAAATTAAAAAAGGAAGGTTGGAATCCATCAGTGTTCCATTAGTCATCTTCTCCTTCATCCTCCTCTCCTTCTTCCCCCTCATCATCATCTTCAACTTCACCTTCATCCTCATCTCCTTCATCGATATTTTCCAGTCCTCCTCCTCCTTCATCATCATCATCATCATCATCTCCTTCCCCTTCTTCATCATTCATATCGGGAACCAAGTAGTACTGTAGTGGATTTGGCCAAATATCATCTTTGATGACCTCTCCTAACTCATCTGCACCTGTATCAGAATGGTCACTAAACCAGGTGAAGAAGCTCTCTGGTTCCTCATGCTTTCTCTTCCTGCTGGCTTTATTCTGTGTTTGACTTGAATGTTTCATCAAATATGGGTCTTTATTTTAGGTATTAACCTCTTATCAGATAAATGATTTACAAATATTCTCCCATTCAGTAGGTTGCCTTTGCATTTTGTTGGTGGTTTTCTTTGTAGAAGCTTTTTAGTTTGATGTAGCCCCACTTGTTTATTTTTGCTTTTGTTGTCTTTGTTTTTGGAGTCAGATCCAAAAAATCATCTCTAAGATCCATATTAAGGAGCTTTACTACTTCGATTTTTAGGAGTTCTGTGGTTTCAGGTCTTTTAGGTTTTATGGTTTCAAGTCTAAGCCATTTTGAGTATGAAGTAAGATAGTAGTCCAGTGCACTAAGTAATCTATCATCTAGATTTTTTTTTTTTTTCAGGGCACCTGGGTGGCTCAGCTGGTTAAGCATCTGCCTTCAGCTCAGGTCATGATCTCAGGGTTCTGAAATTGAGCCCTACATCGGGCTCCTTCCTCACTGGGGAGTCTGCTTCTCCCTCTCACTGTCCCTCTGTGCTTGCTCATGCTCTCTCTCTCACTCTCCCTCTCTCAAATAAATAAAATCTTAAAAAATATTAAGATTTTATTTATTTGAGAGAGAGAGGAAGAATGAAACAGAATGAGTGGGGGGAGGGGCAGAGGGAGAGGGAGAAGCAAACTGTCTGCTGAGCAGAGAGCCCAATGTGGAGTTTAATCCCAGGACCTTGGGATCATGACCTGAGCTGAAGGCAGATACTTAACCGACTGAGCCACCCCAGGCGCCGCTAAATAAAATCTTTTAAAAAATAAATAAATAGTTTTTTTCCTTTAACTATGGTAAATGAGATAGAGTTGATAGGTAAACAGTATAAGAACATTTTAGAGTAAACTAGGATGTCTTTGATCAGTATAATTTCTTATGGACAGAAATGGGGGTGGGAGGATGGACAAGTTAAGGAGAACATAGTCCTCAAGAGAATAATCAGAAAAGGAAAGTGACAGTCACACTCACTGAAAGGTGTGTTGTGTTTCTCTTGTCGTATCAGTTAAGTGTGAAGACTCATCCTTTGGTACAGTAGTACTGCTAGTAACAACAAACATCACTAAGTGCTAGGCAAGTGCTTTGCATGTAATACCTACAGCTACCTTTAAAATAAACACGTTTATCCCTATTAATCAGAGGTGACAGTCATGGAATGGTTAAGTTACTTTCACAAGATCACAAAACTACAATTACGTCATCTAAATGCTTCCAATTTTAATTTTAAGGTACAATTGATATAAGAGGAGGTAGGTGCTAATGATGAAAAAATGCTTATCTTGAATCCAGGTAATATGGTATAGAGGCATAGAGCCAGGATTCAAACATAGTCTGACTCCAGAGGTCTGTGCTACACGATCTCTTGTAGTAATAATGTTCAAGCCTTTTGTGTTTTACTCTCTTAGCAGTGGAAGACAGGAAGCTGTTTATTGGTATGATTTCCAAGAAGTGCACTGAAAATGACATCCGAGTCATGTTCTCTTCATTTGGACAGATTGAAGAATGCCGGATATTACGGGGACCTGATGGCCTGAGCCGAGGTGGGTACATTTTTAGCTTTTAAAGATATTTAAATTTGGAGTCTCTTTTGGTTGGACCAGTGGAAACCAGTGTTCCCTAGCCAACATGGCCTTGTCATGATGGAGAGGTTGGGCTTGGTGTTGTAAATCTAGGTCCCATCATGGCTCCTCCTACCAGTTGATTCCTTTAGAATTGTCCCAACCCCCTAAGGAGTCTACATTCTACACTTTAGTTTCATGTGTTAAAATTTTCTCTTTTTGTGCTTGGAGAGGTCCTTAATGCCAAAATGGAACACTTTCTTCTCAAGAGGAACTAGAGGATTGTGATTCCTCCTTTATCCCCTTATCATGTACTTTCTTTCCTCTTGTGCTTCCCTGGTTTTTCATGAAAGCACCTAGCACTGTTATGATGTATCTGTCTCCTCCACTAGATCTTAAACCCCCTGAAGGCAGGAACCATAACTGTATTGCTAGCACAGTACTTGGCACATAGTAGGTGCTCAGTAAATGTCTATCAGATAATTAATAAGCAAATGAATGAATGAGTTATTGACACTTCTCTTACCAGGTTGTGCATTTGTGACTTTTACAACAAGAGCCATGGCACAGACGGCTATCAAGGCAATGCACCAAGCACAGACCATGGAGGTAGGGAGCAGATGAATGAAAGGGAAGGTTCCTTAGCCTGAGAGTACTAGGACAGCTGGCCATCAGAGCTCTGCAGCATGTACAGCGTCCGATTGCCCTAAAGGTTAAGTAGGCTAAACATCTTAAAGTTAAAAAATGATGCTCTCTTGAAGTTAACATATTAGAAGTAGCCCTTTTAAATTTGTCTTTTGCCACTTGTGTCTATCAGGAAGAGAGTCATTTGGCAGTGAATGAAATTAGAATGCATCTTGTGTGTCACTACAAAGGATTTTTTCTTTCACCCAGAAGGAGGAATTTGACCCTTTGGCTTTGGTGTTTTCATAGGGTTGCTCATCTCCCATGGTGGTAAAATTTGCTGATACGCAGAAGGACAAAGAACAGAAGAGAATGGCCCAGCAGCTCCAGCAGCAGATGCAGCAAATCAGCGCAGCATCTGTGTGGGGAAACCTTGCTGGTCTAAATACTCTTGGACCCCAGTATTTAGCAGTGAGTCTTTGTGGTTTGCTTTCTGCAGACTGTGCAAGCTCCCAGCTGTTTCTTCTTGTGTTGTCCCTAGCTAATAGACACAATGGCATTTACTACTTTAACGTGTCCAGTTTTTTTTGTAAAACTTCAGGCAGTGCAATATTCTTTAAGTTACGTTAGTGTATCTGTCTCACCATCTTTCTTTCTCTTTTCTCTCTCATCACACATCTTGGGTTATATCTTGAGACTTCCGCTACTTTATTAAAGTGAAATCCTGATTTCCTGATACAAAGATTTAGAAAGATCTCATATGTCCCTGTCCCTTTAGTTTTCTTAAAAGAAGATCTTGAGGGAATCTTAACTACCAAATACCTTTCTCCATTTCTTTCTCCCAGATGCAGAAGGCATCTTTAAAATCCTAATTGAGTTTTCCCTGAAGAGTATGATAAATGTTTCTTCCCGCTGACTGTGAGAGGTCAAGATATTGATATGGACATTATTAAATGAGTATTACAGGTGTATATTTGAGTTTACTACATTGTAAATAGATCCTTTAATTTGATCTCTCTTTTGTTGAGTTTGAGTCATGTAGTCCAAAGGCTCCAGTTTGTTATTTAGATTTACTAGATCTACAATATATATTATAGGGGATCACCACTGCTTTAACCCTTGAAAGAATAGCAGACAGTACAAGACACTTAAAACTGTCTCATCTGTGAAGCTATCACCGAAGGAAAATCAGTGCTGAAACCATTAGATTTGTATGGATAGTCCCAGAAATATACACATAAGAATAATTATAGTCTTTCACTTCTCATCCTTTAAAACATTGTTCTACAGAAACAGAAGAAAGGCAATGATTTCTGTCCTTCAGTACTGAGTTTTGGCTAATTTGACACCAAATATGGCCTTCATATTTCTAAAACGTTAGAAGAAATCCCAGTTTTCCAGCTAGTATTTCTCTGAAGTCAAAAAATGTAGATGGGGGGTGCCTGGGTGGCTCAGTTGGTTAAGTGTCTGCCTTCGGCTCAGGTCATGATCCTGGAGTCCCAGGATCGAGTCCCGCATAGGGCTCCCTGCTCAGCGGGGAGTCTGCTTCTCCCTCTGACCCTCTTCCTTCTCATGCTCTCTCTCTCTGATAAATAAAATCTTTAAAAAAATAAAGATCATCACATATCATTTTAAAAAAATGTAGATGGTTGATATATCTCAACAGGTTAAAATGTTTCTTAGGGCTAGAACATTGCTTATAAGTTCAGAAAATTCAGGAAGATTTTATTTTGGTCTTTTGCCAAAATGATAATATGTTGAAAATGATCTCCATGGTAATGCATTTGCTTTTCTTAGAGAGTTTTGAAGCTCTTTTTAGGGAAGACTCCCCTTTTTATTGCCATTGCCATATCCAGCAGTGCATGATGGTATTTGTTGAGAGCTGAAGTCTCTTTGTTTTAGTTAGACATGATCCCTGCCCTCAGAGCTGTTCTCCTTTAGGGAGGGAATGAAGGTGCCAAGTACAGTATACACAGTCCACCACTTGGAATTGAGCACATTGCCCGAGGTATTCAGACAAAAATAAAGCTGTGGGTGTATAAATGGTATATTATCATTAATTGTGAGGTTCTTTCTGGAATAGGTGGACTTGAACCTGATCTCTCTTGGACTAGAGCAGTGGTTCTTAATCTTTGTGGGGTGTGGACCCCGCTGAGAGGCTGATAAAAATTATGTGCATGCACATTTTTTCATTCTGTATCGGAGGTTTGTGGACCTCCTGAAACCTATATGGACTAAAGAGGTTCATGATGACAGGGAAACCAGGCCAGGTGTTTATGGGAATGAGCATCAGGTTGAATAAAGGATCCAGAAACAGGAATATCGGTTGTCCATAAGGAAAAGTGATTGGCTTTGAATGGAGCAAAGGTTTTCAGCAGGTTTGTTAGGCACAGGTTACTATATGCTAAGATAGTGAATAAGGTCACAAAGATCCATAAGCTCATGGACAGGCCCTCTTGTTTTATTTGTTAGGGAACAACCATTGAAAGGGAATATACACTGAACTGATCTATCAGTCAGTCAGTCATTTGGTCATCTGCAACAGTGGAGACCAATTTGTGGGGGAGGAGATAAATGGGGCTGGATGGATGTGCGAAGAGTGTGGAAAGACTGATTAGTCATGGGTCTGTTGTGACCAGCAAAGAAGGACTCCAAGAAAGAAAGACCCTGAAATGGTTAGATTTGATATTTAAAGTAGTTGTGTGATGTAGAAATTGAATATTTAGGTGGAAACAATCTACAAAATAAGATGTGTGGCCCGAACTAAGGAGAACTTGGGAGAGAGGAACTAGAAGTGGCGGTCATCCATGTGTGGACACTCACTGCAGTGATTACATAGCTGCTTGAGTTGAGCTTAGTTCTCTGCTCTCCTCCTGTCCTCTGCTGTGCTGCCCTCTGTTGCCCAGGGACTTGAGCCTGGCTTAGTACTCAGTGAACGTAACTGTCTCCTGGGGCAGGGCTTTAGCCGTGTCGTATTGTCCTGTGCTGTCATAAGCCTCATGTTTCTGTTGTGTTGGCTTGGGTTCTTGTCTTCAGCTCTCTTCTCTCTGGGGGCCTCTGCACTCTCGCTTTGCTGTGCTGTAGAGTTATCCCAGATGCAGAACCAGCCCTCACTCTCACTCTTGTTCTGTTTTTTGGTGTAATGTCTAGCTTTATTTGCAGCTCCTTCAGCAGACTGCCTCCTCTGGGAACCTCAGCACCCTGAGCGGCCTCCACCCGATGGGAGGTAAGTGTTTCACTGCTGTGGAGGAGCGGCAGCAACCAGGCCACGAGGCCCAGCCAACAGCAGTCTGAGAGTTTTGGACCGTTTGTACAGAAAACAGATGTTTTCCCACCCGTTTCATAAACCCAACGTGAGATGAACATCCCAGGACTCAACTGCCTTGTCTCTGGAAGGTGGCTCTTTTAGTTGCTATACAAGATTGCTCTGGGGTTGTCTGATGCTCTCCACCCCTTTAAGTCTCTGTTGAGGAGGAAGATGAAGAAGAGCTGTTAGCACGAGTAGACCATCTGAGGCCATTTTGATAAGGAGAAAATTGCAGGAACTCTTTATTTCCCCAATAAAGTGATTTTTCCAGTGACTCTTTGAAGCCTAAGACAGCATCCATGCAAATGGCTTACCAGAAACTGCTAGAACCTAGGCAGTTAGTTTACCTCTGTCTTATGCATGTTATTTCTTAGGTGAATTACCTTTTGTTGCTGTTAACGTGCACGGAAAACTTAATTGACAAATACTTAAGTTACGACAAAAGATGGGGCTCCACAGACAGACTTGAAGGTGGGGCTGTCAGACAAGTTAGTGGAAGGGGGGAGCAAAGCATTTCCAGTGCCCCCTGCCGCTACCTCTTCTGCAGTGGATTAAGGCTCAGCAGGTGCATTTGAGAAAGGGGTAGTCTTAAGTGAACTACATTTTGCTATTTGAGAAATTTTGATAGGGGTTCACTTTGTCTCAAGGACTTGGAGTTTGCTATGTTTTTGGAAATTTGCTAGATTGTAAATCTGTGTTGTAGTTCAGTTTTTATTCTCACTAACTCTACCCCCAATCACCACCTCCCATCTGCTTTTCTATCATCTAATAAATGGTTTGCAGCATACTGTCAGTGCAGTTCAGATTTCTTGCTCCTTTTAACTTGCTTGGAGGTTTTCTCCCCTTGGTGTTTTTCTCTCCTCCTACTAATGAGTAATCTGCTCTTCAAATGGTGGTTTTTCTTTAGTCTTTCTCCTGTTGCTTTTCTCACGTGCATCCTCCTCTGTCATTATCCCCCTTGGTCACCTGGATCCTGCTGTGTTTTCTGCCTGTCCACCTCCATTGGAAAGAGCAAATCCCTTATAAAGTATGAGTGAGGGGCTCGGATGCAGTTCCATTCTGTGCCACAAGTTTTATCATTTGTTGTTCTCTTGGACACCTGGCTTTGTGGTGGACCACAGACCTTACCCTGTCTTGGTTTCCTAATTGCCAGTCCCTTTTCTGAATATTCACTTGGGGTGGCATGCTATTGGATTGGATATCTTCTCTTGAGGCAATGAGGTCAAGTTTCTTAATGAGTTGAGTGGTATCTGAATCTTTTTTAGAGCCTTGTAGTGTTGCTTGTAAAGCTTATTTAGAATAGTTCCTCTTTGGGACCAGCCTTCACCAGTGTGTGCTGTCATTGATGGAACGGATATGAGGAACCCTTACGTACTGGCTGATCTCTTGCTTTGGATGTTGCAGGGTTAAATGCAATGCAGTTACAGAATTTGGCTGCTCTAGCCGCTGCAGCTAGTGCAGCTCAGAACACACCAAGTGGTACCAATGCTCTCACTACATCCAGCAGTCCCCTCAGCGTACTCACCAGTTCAGGTAAGTGTGTTACTGGAACCAACATGCCCTTGTGTGCCTTGGGCAGAATCCCCAGAGAGGGGTCTGTCATTCTGGAGAGTAGTTAACATCTATTTCCAAAGGGGTCAGACTGTGAACAATTAATCTTCAAATGTCATCTTCTGACTTCAGAGAAATCTCATAATTTTTAGTTTGTTGTAACTGTTATTTGGCTTTATGTCCTGCAGCGACAGTTATCGGAATCTGAAAACCTCTTTACTGAGAGAATACTTGAGTAGTATCAGTCTTGTGCTTTGGTTCCTGTTGACACGCGAAGCAGGTGTTGGCTTGACTTTAACACCCGGGTTTCTGATCACAGGGTCCTCACCGAGCTCCTCCAGCAGCAGCTCTGTCAACCCCATCGCCTCCCTGGGAGCCCTGCAGACATTAGCTGGAGCAACGGCAGGCCTCAATGTCAGCTCTTTGGCAGGTGAGGGACAGCCCCTGGATGTCATTAGGCCATTCGTTGTGCAGGTAGCACATTTTAAACAACTGTGGTAGGTCACCATTAGGATGAACAGGGTGGCCCGGTAAAGTTAGAAATAATCATGGGATTTCAAGTCAGACCTGAGTTAAATCCCACCTCTGCCCCTTAACTAGCTGTAACGTAATACCACCTAAGGTCATTTTCTCATCTGTGAAGTGGGAAAAGAACACTTTGAGGGTTGTTAAGTAAATGAGAACGTAGGTAAAGTGCCGAGCACATGGCTTAGTACAGTGTCAGGCATGTAGAATGTGTTTAAATAAATATTAGCTGCTATTTCGACGATAGGGTTTACCCACATCTTGTCCTAGACCACACACACCCCTTTTAGCACCCAAACCTGAGATGCTTATTTTACCACATTCCAACTCTGTATGAGAAAGTGACAGAAAAGTCAAAGAGAAAATGGAGCAGGTCATGTGTAAGTGTTATCGCTTCCTGCACAGGTTGGAAAAAGGTAATGGGGAGAGCCACACGTGGGTGTGGCGTTTTTAATGTTCCCATGAGCGATAAGGCCTGGTGAGTGTCCTGAGATCTGACCAGTCAGATGGGTGGTCCTTCTCAGGGAGAAGCTGAGAGAGAGCAAAAAGGGAGAACTTTGGAGTTGTTGTTGGTGCCACTCGAGTCTTTCCGATATGTTAATCCTGCTCTTCCCCACCACCAAGGGATGGCTGCTTTAAATGGTGGCCTAGGGAGCAGTGGCCTTTCCAACGGCACCGGGAGCACCATGGAGGCCCTCACACAGGCCTACTCGGGAATCCAGCAATATGCTGCTGCGGCACTCCCCACTCTGTACAACCAGAACCTGTTGACACAGCAGAGTATTGGTGCTGCTGGAAGTCAGAAGGAAGGTGAGTAGAGAAGGGAGGCTACAGTTAAGGACTGGGAGGACGGGGGGATTACTCTACCTGCAGCAGAGGTGAAGGCAGGGCAAAGGCCAAGAGGACCAGTCAGGCGGTCAGACCCATGCTTTTCTTTGGCACTGTCAAAGGTAGACTGATAAGCTCTGTAAACTGTACTCTGCTTTTGGAATGTTCTCTGGATGTGGCTCAGATCAGAACCTCTGTTTGCCCTCCTGTAATCAGGCTGCAGGTTTTATTTTTTTACTTTTTTATTTTATTTTTAAAAAGATTTTACTTATTTGACAGAGACAGCGAGAGAGGGAACACAAGCAGGGGGAGTGGGAGAGGGAGAAGCAGGCACCCCGCCAATCCCAAGACCCGGGATCATGACCTGAGCTGAAGGCAGGCGCTCCCAGGCTGCAGGTTTTAGATGAAGAAGCATAGTGACCTTACTGTTTGACAGCATTTCGCTGTCTTTTGTTGTTGTTGTTGTTAAGAAGTCGTCTTGGGTGCCTGGGTGGCTCAGTTGGTTAAGCAACTGCCTTCGGCTCAGGTCATGATCCTAGAGTCCCGGGATCGAGTCCCACATCGGGCTCCCTGTTCAGCGGGGAGTCTGCTTCTCCCTCTGACCCTCCTCCCTCTCATGCTCTCTGTCTCTCATTCTCTCTCTCGCAAATAAATAAAATCTCAAAAAAAAAAAAAGTCTGTGGATTACAAACTTGTCAGAGGATACTTTCTGTCTGGGTGTCCCTTTTAAGCTCTGTTATTTGGCGTTTTCCTCATTTTTTTGCTCTCCATTTTTCCTAATGACACACTGAAGATGATGGGACAGAAAGAGTTATGGCCCATGTGCTGGTGAATTGGGAAGTGTGTACTTTGACATAAATAAGGAGAGACTTTCTAGGCAGAAAGACGCCTGACAGTGGTTTGCATGAATACAGTCCTGCTGACACCTCAGTGCTCGTAGTTTACTGGATTTCTGTGGCCAGAAGCTGGCAAGGTTTAAGCACTAATGTGGGGGAAAGACACGTATCCTCTCTTGCCACGGCAGCAAGGACTCCTGGTATTGTGCATCCTCACCTGCTCTCAGTCAGGATGCTTCTGTGTGCTAGGATGTGGTAGTAGGGGAACTGAAAGAACTGTGGAGACAGACAGTAAAGCAGGAAAGGCATGAGGTGTTCCACATGATGCTCTGAAGACTGATGAATGGGAAAGAGGGATGGAGGGATGGAGAATGCCAGAGGCATAGCATTTTGTGTAGAATGGTCAGAGGTCTCTAATTTCACATCTAAGCAGAGTCCAGAGGAAGTAAGGAAGCAAGCCATGCCTAAATCTAGAGCAAGAAGAGTAATGGGGGAGAGGAGCACCAACTGCAAAGGCCCTGAGGCAGTACTGTTCTGTAATGTGTTTGGCAACAGCAGGGAGGCCGGGTGGTTGGAGAATGGCTGGACTGCAATTGTAATAAGGCTTCTTTGGTTAGAAAGTCATTGAGCATAAGTGGTTGGAAAAGGAAAGCATATTCTATTTTTGAGCTCAGTGTTAATCATAGGCACTTTTTATTTTATTTTTTATTATTTATTTATTTAACAGAGAGACACAGGGAGAGAGGGAACACAAGCAGGGGGAGTGGGATGGGGAAGCAGGCTTCCCGCTGAGCAGGGAGCCCGATGTGGGGCTCTGGGATCATGACCTGAGCCGAAGGCAGATGCTCAACGACTGAGCCACCCAGGCGCCCTCATAGGCACTTTTTAAAATATAATTTCTTTTTATTGAGGTGCACTTTACATGTGGTAAAATTCACGCTTTTGGGAATATATAGCTCTGTGAGCTTTAATGAACGCATACAGTCATGTAACCACATTCACAGATGGAGAATGTTTCCATCACCCCCAGAAATTCCCTCATGTCCCTTTGTAGTCATTCCTTGTCCCCACCTCCTGCCTCGCAACTGCCAGTCTCTTGCTGTCCCAGTAGTTTCTAGCACAGTTTTGAAACCTGTTTTGTTTGTAATCTCTTTCTACCTCTTTTTCTGTGTTTCCCTACAAGCCTTTAGTCTCCGGTTTTATTGCGCCACACACAAGTCTGCCTACTTTATTGTCCTAGCACTCACTCCTCCCACAAGGTCGAATTCTGATACCCCTCAATGGGAAGGAGTCTGTTTCAGTGATTGCTCTTCAGTTTCCTGTTTTGCATTTGGAGAATCTTTAGTTCTCCAAACGAATCTGTTTGTTGGGATACAGACAGGTTTTGTTTTTTGTTTTTTTAAGATTTATTTATTTGAGAGTGAGGGGGAGAGAGAGGAAGAGCAGGAGGAAGGGCAAAGGGAGGGAATCCTTAAGCAGACTCCCCGCAGAGCGCAATGCGGGGCTCGATCCCAGGACCCTGAGATCATGACCTGAGCCAAAATCGAGAGTTGGCTGCTTAACTGACTAAGCCACCCAGGTGCTCCAGGATCCAGACAGTGTTAACGCAGGTAGAAATGAGAAACAGTGGTATCAGGGCTGGGGCGGGTGGAGAGGAGGTGAGCTTGACACTGATGCCTTTTCAATCAATGGGTATTTTGAAGGTCCAGAGGGAGCCAACCTGTTCATCTACCACCTGCCCCAGGAGTTTGGAGATCAGGACCTGCTGCAGATGTTTATGCCCTTTGGGAATGTCGTGTCTGCCAAGGTTTTCATAGACAAGCAGACAAACCTGAGCAAGTGTTTTGGTATGTTGGCTTCTCTTCTGGTGTTGGGAGGGTTAAGTATTGTTACCACTGAGAATGAGAAGGGGCTGATGATAGCAGGAAGAACTGGGTTTGAGTTTGGGTTACTGTTTAACTCAGCCTTGGGCAGACATCATGACCTCTTGTTGAGCCTCAATTTTTTCATTTCTGTAGCAGGGATGGTGGGTTTCTACCCACACTGTTGTTCCACAGGTTAAAAAATAATAATAATGTATGGAAATAGCTTGGTCAAAAAACTTAAAAGTGCCACGTAGATGTCAAGTGGTACAGTTGGGAACCTAATCTATCTCATGTGATGTAATTCCCGGATTGCTTGTCCCTGCTGAGATATTTGGGACATCAGACTGTGCTCACTCATAAGGTATCTCCTGTGTAAGGAGGACCCAGAATCTCCTTGCCTCATCATGCCCCTCCCCCTGGGTTCTGCTTGGACACACAGGTTTTGTAAGTTACGACAATCCTGTTTCGGCTCAAGCTGCCATCCAGTCCATGAACGGCTTTCAGATTGGCATGAAGCGGCTTAAAGTGCAGCTCAAACGTTCGAAGAATGACAGCAAGCCCTACTGAGCGTGCTCCCCTCTGAGACTGGAGTGAGAGGGTCTTCTGGTAAGTGGGGGAGGAGCACCCTTAATGATTCGAAGCCCTAAGGCTGTGTGTTGACAGCCCTGGACCCTGACCCCCGCCACTCTGCAGGCACAGCTTTGCCCTGAAGACTCGGCTACTGCCTTCTGTGGGAGTTTCGCTTCGTACAGAGGACGAGTTTGTGCTTTGGTTTCCAGTGTTTTACTTTGGAGTTTAGGTGCCATATCCTAAGTTTTTTTCTTTATTTAAAGTTTGCTGTGTTTGTAACCAGTGTGTGTTGAGAAGGACCAACATCAAACCGCCCTGGGGGAGGAGGGGGAATGGAGAAACATTAAAAAAAGAAGATCAGAGCTTTCCTCAAACTACCCCAAGAGAGAGGACTGAGTGAAACCAAAAACTGACCCCAGAATCTACCTTAGTGCAAGAGTGGGTGAAATAACTGGCGCCCAAGAGCCTTGGGGGGCGGAGGCAGGGCTGCCTTTGGAGGTGAGGAGAGTTGACCCACACCCGCTGGCCCCGGGAGCTGGAGGCTGGAGCACCTCCCTCGCTGCCTGCTGAGTTCTTGCCACCTATTTTGCAAGATTTCTGCTCCTCTTTCCCAAGAAGGGGATGACAGTTCTCTGGGAATAAAGCACCTGTTAAATTAGCCTGACATATGCAAAAAGCAGGGAGACGTCCCCCATTACCAGCTTTTCCAGCCATCCATTGGTGTTGGATTGGCTCTGCCTGGCTGGTGGCTGGCTGTTAGGAATAAGCAGCCAGTCAGGTCGTTTTTAGTTTATTTCAAGACCACATGGCCCATTTCTAACAGGTCCCTTTAAACAAGGCCTCTAGGGAAGACACTGTCTGGTTTCCTTCCGTGTAGTTGACCACAGCAGAGAGTGTCACTTCCATCCCGAGGCACAGCTTTTTCTTGAGGGTAAATCCAAGAGGGGCTTATAGTATCCAGCTGAGGGGGGCACCTCTCCCGAGCAGAGTGATCGAAAGCCATCGAGTTAGGGGAGGAGGAGCCTGCTTCTTGGTGTACCTGAATCAGAAGGTCTCTTTAAGCCAGAGTGCTGCATTTGTCAGTGGCCAGCACTAACTACTTAAAAAGATGAGAAATCTGCGCTTGCCTCCTTGGTTGAGGGGTCCCAGATGTAGTATTCCCCTCAAGGCAGGCCCCTCTTCTAGCCACTCCAGCCCCTTCTGCTCTTGGGGACAGAGGAGACAACAGGACGTTTACAGCCTCCATATGGATTTAGTGTTCATTTACCTCAGTATTACCATGTTCATTTTTGTCCTCGTGCTTACAGTTAGCTCCCTGCTGCCTCCCACAGGTCTTACTCCAGCCCTTGCCTGTGACCCACACAGCCTCTGGGCCCTGCCTCAGCTCCAAGAAATGCTGTGGGGGTGGAGAGCCAGAAAGGACGTGCTGTTGGGAATGTGCATCTGGGCAGAGGTAGCCCTGTTGGGATCTGACTCTTAGCCAAGGCCAGGGACTGGGTCCCTGGGATCTTCAGCCTCACAAACATCAGTCCTGACCCCTAGCAGCAGAGATGAGATTCAAGGGGTTGGTTTGGTATTAAGTCAGACTGGGGGGGCTCTTTCCTTGTCACGCTGTCCGTTTGGGTCACAGACAGGGATTGACCATCTTGCTGTTGTACAGGTAGTTTGGTGGTGTTGGATTATCCCATTGAAGCAGGGACAGCTGTTCCCTTCTCATAGTGATATCTTGGGTCTGTTGTCCTCTAAGAGACGTGAAACATACTTCTTAAGCTGAACCACGTAAACTTGAATTCCGCGCACTGGGAGAAATGTGTCCTGTGTTTCAAGGATAAAACTGTTCCAAAGGCTTCCAGGGTCATGATGGGATTTTTTAAATAAATGCAAAAAATAAAAATAAAAAAGAAAAAAGAAAAAAAGAAAAAAATGCTAGGTTGGGGAGGCGCTGTTCTGAATCCCAACCGGCTGGAACCAAGAATGTCGTTTCTATTTTTATAGAAGTTTTATACAGCTCCGGGGTGGAGAATATTTATTACCTAAATTATATCTCTGGAAAAGGCCAGGATTTTGTAGAATCCAGAATGTGATTGTTGTACACACAGGGTGCTGTGTATGATTGAAACTACTGACTCTCTGTGGCCCGTTTGCAGCCCAGCTAATAATCTGCCAGAGGGGAAGGAGTTAATGCTGTGAATTGGCAGAGGAGAGAGCTGTGCTCCCCAGGGTGCTGCCGGTGCTGCCATAGCTGACCTTCTGTTCCGTCTTCCTCCTTGGCCATCGCGGGGTTTTCCAAAGCCCAGAACTCCACTCCCTTCCTACGCTCTCTCCCCTCCCCCTCCTCCCCCCATTTCACTATTACTTGTCCTGGGCTCTGGGACCTTATGAAACGCCTTTTCGAATAACATGAAAGGCAAAGGTGCAATCAGCCTGCCTTTGCTAGCAGACCCAGAGGTTCCATACCTGCTTGTGGGGTTCTCTTTTCTAAAAGGGGTTGTGTACCACAGCAGGGCCCTGGGCTGCCGTGGCGGCCAGCTGGTGAGACCAGGCACTTCTCTCTGTTGTCCTCCCCCTGCCCGGTGAGTGCACACAGTAGTGCTGCCCTTGAGCACAGTTCTCTCCCCAGGCCAAAGATGGTTTGTGAAGAAGCTGCTCCCCTACAAGTCTCATGGTGTGGAAGGGTTCAGCTCGGAGAGTGGAGACTAGCAGTCAAGTCTTAAGCAATCCTTTTCTGTTGTGTGGGGGTTTCACCTAACATAAATGTGTTTTCTGCCTATAGTTTTGTTTCTTACTGGGTTTCATCATGAAATTGATTTGCCTTGAGTGCAGCCAGACATTGTCTCCTGGGTCCCACATGAGTGGCCAGGGCCTGCGTGGAAGCTAAGAGCTTGGATTTCTGGAAACACAAGGCCATCCCCATTGAACTGAGGGGAAATCCTGGCCCTCTCCCCTAGAGAGTTCCCCCCACCCCAGCCATTGTCTTCTACTTTCTCCCGGGTTTGAGGAGGAGAGAGGCTGGAGCTCTGTTCCACCAGAGACCTATCTTCTCCCACCACGGACTTGTTTGGGCGCCTCAGGGGAAATCCAAGCCTTAGGTTCCCTTCTGTCTCTGGCACTTGGATGTTTTCTTGGTGTCCTCCATGTCCTTTTTGACTTTTCCCTGTGTCCATTGTTAGCATGTGCAAAAGTTCCCTGTCATTACCCAGCCCCCGCCCCGCCCGCCTCCTCATTTCAGGGCTGTACACAGTGAGTGTTCCTCTTCTCTCTCTCTCTCTGTTTGGATGTATTGCTCTGTGTAACTCAGTGGGTCTCCCTCTTTCTGGTTTGTTTTTTTTTCTAGATTCCTGCCGTTTGTTCATCGTTGTGCCTAAAGCATGTCGATGTGGCGTCAAGTACATCGTCCAAATCCCTGTCTCTTCAGCTTCTCTGATGCTTGAACTCTCACCTTTGACCTTGTGTTGACCTTTGATGCTGACGTGTATTTTTATTATGTTTGTTTCTTTCTTTGTTATTTCTTTTTTCTTTTCCTTTTTTTTTTCTTTTGTGCTGCCAAATTGGTTTTGCTAGAACGACTGCTGAAGGGGAAATATTTAAACTTGCATTTGAATATAAAAAAAAATCTATTTTTCTAGAACTTCATAAGATAACCACTTGATTTTGTGATTCCAATTCTTTGTAACTGTCTTCAGAGCAGCCCTACTAGCACATACCGCGTGGTGTTTGTATTTCTGTGAACACACAGCCAGTCCGTTTCTAGGCTTTGTTTCTCTGTGTGCTTAGTTTTAAAGACAACTTTGAAGTAAACAATGAAATAAAAGATGTCACTAAAACCTTTGAGGCTCCTGAGCACATTTTGCTGATAGTTTGTGGGGCTTGAGGAGACTGCATGTGTTCTTTTGTTTTTCTGAGTTCTCAACTGCAGAAAACACCTGAACCCCCTTTCCTTTTTGACCACAGGCTGCAGTTTTGGGCCCCAGCCAGCCCTTTTTCTTTTTCTTTTGTGGTTCTTCCCTGGAGTGACTCTGCAGGGAGCCTTCAAATCCCCCTGGCCCCTTCCCCTCAGCCCTGCTGTGCCCACCTCCATGCTTGTTCCTACAGTCTCCACAGCAAAATGTGATGCTTTGATTTTTTGTTTTTGTATTGTTTTGTGTTTTTGTTTTGAATTTTTTCCTTTCCTACTAAGATTATGCCCAGAAAAAACAAGTTTTGCATGTTTCCTGCTGTTTCTTCACACCTTCGTATATATCACCTTCACCTCTCTGTTTTCTATAGTTTGTGCAAAAACTGACCGATTTAAAAGGGTTTCAAAGAAGCTGTTTTAAATTGTTGCGGGGTTGATTATTTTTTTCAAGATTGTATTGTTTTATTTTGAAGTGGCAACTTTCTCCTCTTTTGCCCTTAGAGCGTTTGCCTGTGCACTTAGACTGTCACCTCATGTGGCCTCCAGGCCTCAGGGGGGCCGGGGGGAGGGGGCCCCCAGGAGGCTGGCTGCTCTGCTCAGACATGGGTGGGAAGGGGGCCTGGAGAGGCACAAGGAGCAGAGGTAGAACCCAGAAAGTGGCTGCGGGGGTGGGGGTAGGGGGCGGGCAAGAGGCTTTTAGCCCATCAGGGGTAGTGAGCGCCCCTCAGCCCCGAAGAAGGAGGGTGCTCTTAACCGCTCGGAGGAGGCCATCCGTGCACTGAGCAGCAATATACCTGCCCGCGCTTCTCCCTAGGTGACAAGCACAATACTACAGTCTTCACACTGTTTACAGCCCTGGCCACCAACTACCCCACACTGGCTCTTCACCACAGCTCTGCTCTTGCTTAGCTAGTGGGGTCGGGGGGAGGGCAGGGATCTCTTTCTTTCTTTTTTAATTGAGTGAAGAGCCAAATAGCTACTGTCCCTGGGTGCCAGGCAAGCCAGTTCCTTGGTTCCCTGAAGGGAGCTTGCTCTCCTCTCTTGTGGCACCATCCAGCCTCAGGGTCTTAGGGACTTTTGAGTAAGAATGTGAATGGTGGAGGGAGAGGCCAGAGGAGACAAGAGGTCACAGGATGGATCTGTGGAGGTAAGAGGTTGCAGAGGGAGGAGTTTGTGATGGATTCCACCCAGACCTAAGCTGCTGGTGGGTGGGAGAGCTGGGAAGTAGGATTATCCAGGGAAGGGTGAAGAGGGGGTAGCCGAGGGTACTGGGGGGGGAGGGGGGTGGGGAAGGTAGAAGCACTGTTAGCATCATCCACGCAGGGGTTGATGAAGGAAGGGATCCTGGCAGAATTTCTGCCCTGGGACCCGCAGGTTGCCTAGTATTATGCTGGAGGCCACTCTTACTAGGAAGAGAGGGCAGCCAGATGGAGGCCCAGTGCATGGTAGGTTGCTTAATTTCCTGGAAGGGGTGATTGGGTGGAAAGAGGCCAGGAACCCCAGCCTGAGCGAGACTGCCGTGCACCCCACAGTCTGACTGCACAGAGCCGCCTCTGTTGGCAGAAGGCCCTGAGGCTCCCCTTCCTGTGTATTCAGAATCCGTGTTTGCCAATCTATTTTGCTTTCAATTCCAAGAGGAGCTCTGGGAAAACCTGTGGATAAAACCAAATGCCAAACGTTGGACGTTGTTTCCTTTTCCTTTTCTCTCTCTGATTGTTTTAATTGTTCTGTGGTGGTTTTAATGGATTTGAGACCCTGGAGCGGCAGCTGCCTTTCTGATTTCCAGCTGCTTTTTGTGAATAATTTAAAAAGAAAAAAAAAAAAAGAAACTTTACATTTTGGAGACAAACCTGTGTGAGTTTTTTATTGGTACAAACGTTGTATTTAACACTAGGGGTTTTGTACAGTTTTTTGCCTTTTCTACTAGAAAACAATGTAAAGTGATTTCACAATGTGAAGAGAAAAAAAATTGCCACTATGACCAAACGCACAGTCTGTTCTGCAGCAACAACGGGATTCAATCAACTCAAAGTCGTGATTCAGCCGTAGAAATGCTTTTCCTTTACCTTGTTTGAGCTTTTCCTTTCTTTCCTGTTTTGATTTGCAAAAGAAAATGTCTTTTTTGTGTGAACTTGTGTTGTACTATGTAGAAAATTATGGATTTTACTTTAATGGTTTAAAAAAAAAAAAAAGGCAAGAAGAGCCTTTGTTGCTTTTCTGACTTGATCACAGAGTTTGTGTAGTGGATTAAAAAAGAAAAAATTGTTACAAGTTTGGAGCAAGGGAGTATGTGTTTAAAAGGAATCTCCTTCCTTTTTTGTGTGTTTTTCCTTTTGTCCCAATGAGGAACCTAAATCTGTTTTAATTGCACAGACACACGGACAAAAAGTCATTTTGTATCTGCCAAGTGTGGTACCTTCCTTTGTTTATTTGCTATTAAACTGTTTGAGAAGAACTGATGTTGTCTACAGAGTTTTTATTGACGGTCGGGGTGGTCAGTAGGGTCCCTGGGGCTGGTGCGGGTTGGTGGCATCCCCGAGGAAGGGGTGGGGGTCCTGGTAAGGTTTCAGCTTGGTGTGCCAGTTTCATGAAACTGAACTCACCTTAAGGCTCCTGCAAGACCATAATTTCTCCCAGAAAACTACCTTCTCCATCATCCTCCATTCTTCTGACAACGTCCCTGCTGACACAGGAGCACCTTCAAACTTTTTTGGCAACCTTCATTTTTGTAATGCTTCCATTTCTAGCATCGTGGCTGCCACACTGCAGAATTGCCAACTTGTGAGTGCACATCCCCTCTTGGGGCCTTTCATGCTCCACCCACTTTCCCCCTCATCCTGAGCTCAGAACAGGGTCACAGAGGGCATTTCAAAGATTGCGTTTACTACTCAATAATTCTACATCAGTCTCCAAGTGAAGCCCAACATCTGAGCCGCCTCTGGCGTCCGAGAGCTGCAGGCTCAACACTGGGCTGGGAGTGTTAGAGGCTTGCGACCAGCACGTGGGCTGTGGGGTGGGGTGGGCCAGGCCTCAACCTCCTCAGAGTCCCTCTCTGTGGGGTATGTCTGGAGGAGCATTTCTCAGTGGCCGTTGCACTGAGTACTAGCCCAGGAAATGTTCTCTGAAGTAAGAGTTCTGAACGCAAATGCATTTGGGAATAGTGCTTTCTCATTTGCTTTCATTAAAAATATGTTTGTTTGTTTGTTTTTTTAAAGGTTTGTTTGTTTATTTGACAGAGACACAGCGAGAGAGGGAACACAAGCAGGGGGAGTGGGAGAGGGAGAAGCAGGCTTCCCGCGGAGCAGGGAGCCCGATGTGGGGCTCGATCCCAGGACCCTGGGACCATGACCTGAGCTGAAGGCAGACGCTCAACGACTGAGCCACCCAGGCACCCCCATTAAAAATAAGTTGAAAAGAGGGCGCCTGGGTGGCTCAGTTGGTTACGTGTCTGCCTTTGGGTAGGTCAGGATCCCAGGATTCCGGGATCGAGCCACGCATTGGGCTCCCTGCTCAGCAGGAGTCTCTTTCTCCCTCTCCCTACCCTCACTCATGCTCTCTCTGGCTAGCACTCTCTCTCAAGATCTTAAAAAATATTTTTTAAGTGGAAACTTGGTATTACTCTGTAGTAATTATCCTAGCTAATGTTCATTGTTTACCACAATCCAAGTGCTGTGGGAAACACTTGATACCTGTTACATGTTTTAATCTTTATAACATCCCTGGGAGGGAGCTACTGTTCCCATCCCCATTTTGTAGGTGAGCGAACTGCTGAGGTTAAGGGAAATTGGGTTAGGGCGCCTGGGTGGTGCAGTCGGTTAAGTGTCTGACTCTTGGTTTCAGCTCAGGTTGTGATCTCAGGGTCGTGAAGTCGGGCTCTGCGCTGAGTGTGGAGTCTGCCAGAGATTCTCCTTCCTCTGCCCCTTCCGCTGGTGTGCTCGCTCGCTGTCTCTCTCTCAAATAGTAAAAAAAAAAAGGGGGGGGGGATTGTGTTGCCTACTAGAAAGTGGTGTGCACTGAGAATCAAACCAGGTCTGCCCACCTCCCAGGCCCTTTCTCTTAACCATGACTGAGGAGAAAACGCCAGAAAAGCAAATAGATGTGCTTTAGTTAACCTGTGCCTTCTCATCACACGATTGCACAGCGTCCTCTAGGCTCTAGTGAAGGGAACCTGGGGGGCCTACAACTCGTGCGGCTCCCTCAGGTGGTGAAGCATTGCAGCCTGGTCCTCCTTCGAGCAGCTGTCTTGTGTAGAAGGGATTTACTGATAACTCACTGCACCCAGGTAGGTGGTCAGCACGATCCATGAGGTGTCACTTCCTGTGAGGAATGGGGTGTTTCCTGCGTCATTCCAGCCACTCAGGTCTTTCCTGGATCTGGTACCACCTAAACTATTCTTTACCTTTTTTTTTTTTCCTTTGTGGCAAAATACATAGAACACAAGATGTTCTTAACCCCTCATAAGTGGATCATTCGGTGGTATTCAGCACATTTACAGTCTTGTACAATCACCACCACCTGATGTTTTAAATCGACTTGAAATGCATCTATTTCAACTTCACCTCATTCTGACCATTAATATTTATGAAATCACAAGTTTGGTATTTTGTTTTTAAATTGTACATTAATTATATGTGTTTAAATGCACATTAAACTGCATAACCAATATATATATATGAAATGCCCATAAGGCGCCTTCTCAAAGAGGTCGTTTTACATGCTGGGAAATGGGGCCAAGATGGAGAGTCAGGGGCTTTGAGGAGTCCCTTCCCGACTTGTTTCCTCTGTAAGGACAAGGTGGTTGAACCTGAAGTTCTCTCCCATCCAGCACAGATTCTTCTGTCACTCAAGAAAAAGATGGCAGGTCTTGCCTTTAAGTCTTTGCCTTGGGACTCTTGTTCTCCTGAGACAGAACTTGGTATAAAAATAGAATGTGAAGTACAACTTAAATCTTTCAATGTGACATCGTACTTAGGCTGTTGTTTCTCTTCAAAATTTACCACAAAGAATGTGCCCAAAGTACTGTTTTTTAACCTTTTAAAAATGTAGGCCTGTGCACCTTTATAATCATACAGCTTTGTCTGAAACGGTTTGTATTCCATTTTGAAACCCACATGCAGTCATCTTTTATTTTTGAATCGATTCCTCAGCACCTAGTTGTTGCCACAGCCCTGGTTCCCGGCTCACCGCAGAGACAGCCCCTGCGTCGGCTTTCCCGGCCAGCCCGCGGCTGCCCTGACGCTCCCAGGTCTTCCACACGCTGCGTCCCCTGAGCCTCTCGGTCCCGGAGGAAGAAAGGCATGGGGAAGGAAACGAGATCAGGTTTGTGACTTCACCGCTGGGAATGTCACACTACTGACAGCGTTGCCCTTCCAGGAGGGATCGTAGATGGCTTTTTCTTGCACCTTCTGCCTTTCTCAAGCATCTTCCTTCTCTCTCAGGAGTCCTTTCCAACCCCCACCATCTGGTGTTTAATTTCTTGTGCATACATTGACTTTCTCTTTTCCTGGTAAAGGCTTCAGCTCTAGGGACGGCTCTTGCTTTTTTAAATCAAAGTCAGAGTCTTGGGAGGGGAAATGGAACAAAGCCAGGGCTTTAGGCCTGCCTGCATCCGCACCAACACCCCCCTCCGCCGCTGAGGGGGTCCCGCTGTCCTGAGGCCTTCTGAGGTTTTGGTGTTTTTAACCGCTACCATTCACCCACTTCAAGGGGACAAGTCCTTGCATTTTAGCGTTGTGCAACCATCACCACAACCTAATTTTAGAACATTTTCATCACCCTGAAAAGAAACCCCGTACTCATTAGCAGCCACTCCCCTTCTCACCTCCCTCTCATTCCCAGCCCCTGGCAACTGCGAATCTCTCTGCTCTATAGATTTGCTTATTCTGGACGTGTCCTATAAATGCAGTCATAGAATATGTGCCTTTTGTGTCTGGCTTTCACTTAGCCTACCTCCCAAGCCATGTTCTTTCCTCCCCCTCCTTGAAAGCAGCTCACAGCCCTAGGCTTATGCCACCCGCGGCTGCCATTCCTGGTCCTTCTGAGCGGCCTCCTCGCAGTCCAGCCACGTTCCTGCAGCCCCTGTCCCTTCCCCCTCTCCAGTTGCTCCTGTTTACCTGCTGCACCATCTGCCTCACCCTGCATCTGGCTGTCTTCAGGACCTGTCTGCACTGTCCTGTTTGACCAGCCACTAGCCACTGTAGCTGTTTAATTAAGAACTTTCATTCCTCACTTTGGCCACGAAGCTCCATGTAACCAGGGGCTACTGTACTGGCCAGTGCGGGGCCTAGACCATTTCCATCATGGCAGTCAGTTACAGTGGTCAAGACCGTTCTAGATCTTACTCTACATTTAAGAAGACAAAATAGGGGGGCGCCTGGGTGGCTCAGTCGGTTAAGCGACTGCCTTCGGCTCGGGTCATGATCCTGGAGTCCCGGGATCGAGTCCCGCATCGGGCTCCCTGCTCGGCAGGGAGTCTGCTTCTCCCTCTGACCCTCCTCCCTCTCATGTGCTCTCTCTCATTCTCTCTCTCTCAAATAAATAAATAAAATCTTTAAAAAAAAAAAAAAAAGACAAAATAGGGGCGCCTGCATGGCTCAGTAGGTTAAGCGTCCGACTCTTGATCTCGACTCAGGTCTCGATCTCAGGGTTGTGAGTTCAAGCCCCACATTGGAGCTGTTCTTGTCCACCCAGCACCTGGCAGCATAGGAAGGTAGAGACTGCAGCACAGGGAAGCTACAGTCCTTGTCACATAGCCGTAAGTAGGAGAGTTGGGCTTTTAACCCAGGCCAACCTGATTCTGAAGTCCTGCCGGACTACATTCCTTTGGGAGGGTCTAAGGTGGGCCCTGGTTTAAATTCCACCTCTAGACTGGAGCTGCATGAAGGCAGGGACTATGCATGTCTTGTTCCTCGCTGGAGCCCTAGGGGCTGGCAGGTAATCAGTATTCAGGAAACATTTAATGAGTAAATGAACAGATACCAAAAAATGATAGTTGCTTTTGTTCAAGAGCTTCCTGATGTGCTTCCCCGCACCCCACTACATTAGAGTTTGATTTAGAAATTTCCATCCACTCCAGAAGAAAGGAAATAATTCATACCTTGTTTATAGATTGCTAGCCACCAGCCAATACCCGAGTTCTCCATAGGCCCTCAGTGGCCATGTAACAAATGACAGCCAAGTCCCTTAGAGCCACTTTACAGGAATTCTAATACAACTTCTGAGGCAGCCATGGGGGGTGGGGGGGGCGTCCCACGAGGAAGTTGGTACCAGACCCTGCTTGGCCCTATGCTGCTGGAGAGCCCCTCTGGCAGTCTGGGAACTCCCCAGAGAGGGGCACCTGCTTGCGGTCCTCCGGCCTTGAGAGTGCCACCAACCCAGGCATCCTGAAAGTGTGCCCGAGTCTCTCTCTCTCTCTCTCTCAAATAAAGCTTTAAAAATTTCATTTTAGGGTTTGAGGGGTTTTTTAATGCAAAACATTAATATAGTTATATAGAAGAGACTTTAGAGTATGGTGGGAAAAGCTTTGTACGGGAGTCTCTTAATCTGGTTATACCACCAGTCCCTGTGACCTTGGGCGAGTGACTTGAATCTGTCAGCCTCAGATTCCTCATCTGCCAAATGGAAGTGAAAACACCCACCCACCAGAGCTGGGAAGATGAGAGATTGGCTCAGGGCCGCCCCTGGCAGACACTTGTTCAACTTGCTAACAACCCTAAGTATATAAAAGTTAAAAGTGAGCGTTTCTCCATCCCACAGCCCATTGATAACTGTTAAACAGATGGGGTAAGTATGCTTCCAGAATTTTTCTCTCTATATACAAAAAAATATGTACATACATAATTTCTGTTAATAAAAATGAGATCATGCCATAATGTACAGAATGTTCTTCATGCATTATTTCAGTTACTATGTCATGGGCACCCTTCCATCTGGGTATGTACACCAGGATCTACAACTTTCATTTTTAGAGGCTATATGGCATGTCATGGTTTCTTAACCACTTTCCTACTGGACATAGATTACTTCTAGGTTTTCCACTCTTAGAGACAGTAAAAGCCAATTCCGGGAAGGTTCAGGAGGCCCATTATAGGGGCGTTAGTTCATTGACTTGTTTTCTTTCTTTCTTTCTTTTCTTTCTTTCTTAGATATTATTTATTTGAGAGAGAGAGCGAGCAAGAGAGTACAGGAGCATGGGCAGAGGGAGAGGGAGAAGGAGACTCTCCCACCGAGCAGTGAGCCCAACGTGGGGCTCGATCCCAGGACCTTGAGATCATGACCTGAGCCGAAGGCAGACACTTAACCGATTGAGCCCCCCAGGTACCCCCCCAGGTGCCCCCAACGACTTGTTTTCAAAGCAAGTTCTTGTTTTATCTTTTCATTTGGTTTTCATAGAAACCTTACCAGAGAGCTGATAACCCCATTTACAACCAGGAAAATGAATTCGTCGAGAGGGACAAACTGCCCAAGGATCCCACAAATTGTGGCAGAGGGGGCCTGGGACAGTCCCCTCGGCTTATGTTTGTTGTGCTTCTGGAATAGGTGATGCAAGTGAGTGGAAGGAGGCCCATATAAGATGACAAGCGACACTTGGCTTCAGTGTCAAGGCGAGAATAGTGGGAGCAAGATGGGGTCTGGACTGCACAGAATCCCAGGGCCCGGTTTGCCTGAGCCTCTGGTCTCCAGGAGAAGCAGGAAATGCAGAGTTTTGCCTGTAATCTCCCAGGTGACAGATGGGGCCCAGCCAACACACAGCTCTTCAGCGCTCACATGCCACAGGGAGACACAGTGACCCCTGCTTCGGGCCCCAACTTAGATTTTCTACTTTTGACTGGAAAGCAGGAGTCTAACCTGCGAGGCCTGTAGCTGGTACCTGACACAGACGGAACTTGGTAGAAGGCTCTGTGCCCCTGCATCGTACCCCCTGGGAGGTTAAGTGGCCCAGAAAAGACCATTTGATTTTGTGGCTTGTCCTTCCAGCTTCCAGGGGCCATGTGTCTGCCCCCACTGCCAGGCCCCGGTGAGCAGGCTTGACTCTTGAGCCTCTCCTTAGCCTTCTTTGTATACAGTTCTCCCGGCCACCCTGACCAGAGCCTTGGCTAAGGTTCCCAGGGAGCTTGTTGTGTGTCAGGTAAAGATCACTGTGATTTCTGAAAATGGCTCCCATTCCCCTTTACTTCTCTCCTTCTCCCTCCTCCCTTTTGGGTACAGTATTGTGGTTAAGAGTGGGACCCCTAAGTCACATTGCTCAGATCCAGTCCCTGCTCTGTCTCTAGCTGTGTGGTCTTGGGCCGGTCATGTTACAGCTCAGTGCCTCAGTTTCCTTATCTGTAAACTGGAGGAAATTAATTAGCTTGGAAAATGTCAGCTGTCATCTGTTGGTCTCTCACTTTTCCAGGGGCTGTGCAGGTACTCAGGGTACAGAGACAAACCATAGCCCTTGCCCTAATGGAACATGACCTTGACATAATAAGTGTGTGCAGTCGTCAGCAAAGAGCTGACTCTGGGGCAGAGGAAACCTTTCTCCCGTCAAGTCTCAAGTTTTGAGATCATTTGAGTTGCCAGGTACCCAAAAGGCTTCCAGACTCCTTTGGGGCACAGATGCAGGCTGCCCGTGTCCTTTCCTTCCTGCCAAACTCAGGTCTGGACTAGTGAGTGGGAGAGAATCTGCGAGCCCTTCAGCACTTCCCGAGTGGGCCCAGCTTCCTTCCCCTCTGGAGGTTTACTTTCACGAAGAACCCACTTTCCCAGATGAGAGGAAGAGCCCAGCCAACTCCCCTGTACCTCTCGCTCTCGCCCCCTTTTCCCAGCTCCCTGGGGTGGGGGTTCAAGAGCACTTCCCCCTGGGGAGTCCTGGTGGCCTTGCCCAGTCCCAGGGGTCTACTTCTAAATCCCCTCCACCTCTGCTGACCCTTGACCCCTGAGCTGGCGATGTGCCCCCTGCTCCAGATTGCCCCTCTCTGGACCTGCTTTGCTCACAATAAACAGGAAGCCATCCCTGCCCGGGGCTGGGGCAGGAGGTCCTCGCAGATCGGTTGGGAAGCCTGCAACAGTGCGCTTTAAATTTCAAAATTAGACTTTCGTTCCTCCCCCTTTTCCCATTCATTCGTTCAGCACGTGTATTGAGTAACCCCTGTGTGCCCGGCCTTGCTCTGGAGACAGTCAGTGGTGGCTGAGACGGTCACTGCCCACACATTTGAGTAGGGGAAACCGATGTCAAGCAAACAACCTATTGATGACTATAAAATTGTAGAGAAAAGTCTTGTATCAGAATGGAATGTAATTCTCCATGAGAGTAGCTGACTCACCCTAACTAGAATGTCACTGGGCAGAATGTTGGGGTAGGGAGGAGGAAAAGAATCAAGACATACAAAGGCCCTGGGGCAAACAGCTTGGCAATTCCTCAGAAGCAGAACACAACAAAAATGAAAGTAGGAAGATTTGTACACGAATGTTCATAGCACTGTTACTCTCTACAGCCAAAAAAGTGAAACAAACCCCAAATGTCCACCAGCTAATGAATGGCTAAATAAAATAGATCCCTACAATGAATACTATTCAGCCATAAAAAGGAATGACGTACTGATTTACAGTATGGATGAACCTTGAAAACGATGCCAAGTGAAAGAAGCCAGTCACCAAAGGCCACGTATTTACTGAATGATTGCATTTATGTGAAATGTCCAGTATAGACAATTCCATGGAAAGTAGATGGGGGCTGCGGGGTGTATGAGTTTGCTCGGGCTGCCATCACAAAGTACCAGCAGGGCGCCTGGCTCGCTCAGTGGAGTGTGTGGCTCTCGATCTCGGGGTTGTGAGTTTGAGCCCCACGTTGGGTTAGAGATTGTATAAATAAATAAACCTAAAAAACAAAACAAAGTACCACACACTGAGTGGCTTAAACAATAGAAATTTGTTTTCTCACAGTTCCAGAGGCCGGAAGTCAGAGATCAAGGGGTCGAGAGGGTGGATTCCTTCCAAGGCCTCTCTCCTGGGCTTGTAGAAGGCTTGTCCTTTTCCTGTGGCTTCACTTGGTCTTACGTTGTGTGTCTGTGTCCTGATCGCATGACACTAGTCATACTGGATTAGCACCCACCCTAATGACCTCACTTGACCTCTTTAGAGACGGTGTCTCCGAGTACATCCCATCTGGGGGTTAAGAAGTCAACATATGAGCCTGGGTTCCTCAGTCGGTTAAGCATCTGCTGTCGGCTCAGGTCGTGATTCCAGGGTCCTGAGATCAAGCCCCACGTCAGCGGGGAGCCTGCTCCTCCCCCGCCCTCTGCCTGCCACTCCCCCTGCTTGTGCTCTCTCTGTCAGATAAATAAAATCTTAAAATACATATATGTGTGTATATATATGTACATACACACAAACACACATATATACACATACACACACTCAGAGGAGTCTCTGAGGATTTAAAAACAAAACCAAAAAGGAATTCAACATATGAGCTTGGGTGGCTCAGTCAGTTAAGCATCTGCCTTCGGCTCAGGTCATGATCTTGGAGTCTTGGGATGGAGCCCTGCGTCGGGCTCCCTGGTTATTGGGGAGTCTGCTTCTCCCTCTGCCCCTTCCTCCATGCATTGTCTCTCTCTCTCTCTGTCTCAAATAAATAAAAAGAATCTTTAAAAAGAGAATTCAACGTATGATTCAAGGAGGACACCAATTCAACTGTAACGGGAGGAATGCAGTGACTGCTCATCAGTATGGGGCTTCTTTTTGACATGGTGAAAATGTCCTGGAATTAGTGGTGATCAATGTACAAATTTGTGAATGTACTAAAAACTCTGTCCACTCTGAAAAGATGAACTTTGCCCTGGGGCAAGAAGGAGCCTGGTGTACAGAGAGGAAGGAGAAAAACGGGGGGAGACGAGCTGGTGGAGTTGGGGCCCCATTCCCTAGGGCCTCTCAACACTAGGAGCCCCCATATTTCAGAAGTCTGCTCCCTGCATAAGACTTCGCCCTTCTCCACAGTGTCTGGCATTAAAGCGCATTTTTTGGGACCCTTTCAAACTGGGATAGGGATTGGAATTAGGACACTTCTTAACCCTCCAGGGGTCAACTCCTGTCCCTGGTGGGCAGTGGGCCGTGGAGCAGTCGGACCCAGCTCGGGATGACCTCTTGCTGTTCTACGTCCTCTTCGGCTAGTAAGTCCTTAGTTCTAACAATCCACTGCGGTAGGTAGCAGTACGCTCTTGCCCAAAGTCACACGGCCCACACAGCCAACAGCAGAGTCAGCCCGGCTCCAGGGTCCGTGCTGTTCCCTACTACCCGATGCTGCCTCAAACAGCCCTCTGAGTCAGGGTTTATTAGCCTATTGTTATCCTCATCTGACAGATGAGGAAGCTGAGGCACAGAGAGGTGAATGACTTGGCTTGGGTCATACTGTGAGCTAGGACGAGATGTCGGGAATGGTGTGGGCATGCGCATGGGTAAGAGCCCTGGGTGCCCGGTGCCCAGCGAATCCCAGACACAGAGCCTGGGGGAGGGTAGGTCTAGGGGGAGGGTTGTGATGGGGAGAGGCAGGGCTCAGGGCTGGCCACCTGCTTCACTTCCTCCCTGCTTCCTCCAGGCCCTCAGCCCGTCCCTGGGGGCGGCTCCTTGGCCAGGCTGCCGGGAGGGCCCACACTGCCAAGGGAGGTCGGGGCCAGAGGTGCTGAAGAGCCACCAAAGGGGGTGCCCCGGGAGCAGGATGCCTGCATCCTTGGGAAGCCGCCTCCCAGCTTGGGGGTGGGGGCGGCAGAGGCCCGCGTGACAGTGTGGCTGACATTCCTCAGCGGCCACGTGGCCCCAACTGGCAGGGACAGCTGCGGCCGGTGGCCGGACCAGCTTTGTTCCCAGGGTGGCGCCCGCTCTCCATCCAGGCCCTGCTCGGCTCCTGCCTGGCACTGCTTTCCTTCCTGGGGCTCCGTGGGCAGCTGACCCTGGGGTCCCCACCATGAATGCCTAGAAGCCCAGGGCCACCGGGGTCTCTCCGTCCTCAAGCGGCGCAGGGCTCTGGAAGGATGGGGCAGGACCAGACGAAGCAGCAGATCGAGAAGGGGCTCCAGCTGTACCAGTCTAACCAGACGGAGAAGGCGCTGCACGTGTGGATGAAGGTGCTGGAGAAGAGCGCGGACCTCGTGGGGCGCTTTCGCGTGCTGGGCTGTCTGGTCACTGCGCACTCGGAGATGGGCCGCTACAAGGAGATGCTAAAGGTGGGCCCGGGCTGGCCACCCCCGGGCTTCGGACCCTCCCGCCTCCTCAGACACCCCCATGTCCCACAGGCTAGCAGCCCAGCCCCGCTGGGGCTCTGAGTCCGGTCGAAGGCCCTTGTGGCCTTGAACTTTGCTCTGAGACCGAGACAGAGCTTCTCAGCTTCAGGGTTCGAGAATCTCCAGGCCGGGTCTCGGAAGCTAGGTTCCAGCCTTCCTGTTTGGGGTGCTGAGTCGGAGCCTGAGGGGGCGTGAGCTCCAGCTTTGGGGCTGGGTGGGTGGGTGGTGCGGGTAGGCTGGGGTCGAAAGGTGAAGGCTATGGGGCCAAGCGTGGCTCCAGGTCTGACGCTTCTAGCCTATGGCTGGGGAGCAGAGAACTCATCTGAGGCCTTGGCTGGAAGCTCTGGGTCCGAGGCCTCGGCTGCGAGGCAGGGAGGAGGCCCGGGTCCGAGGCTCAGAGTCCAGGCTGACCGCACTGCCCTGACCCTCCGGGCAGTTCGCTGTGGTGCAGATCGACACCGCTCGGGAGCTGGAGGATGCCGACTTCCTTCTGGAGAGCTACCTGAACCTGGCACGCAGCAACGAGAAGCTCTGTGAGTTCCACAAGACCATCTCCTACTGCAAGACCTGCCTCGGCCTGCCCGGCACCAGGGCAGGCGCCCAGCTCGGAGGCCAGGTCAGCCTGAGCATGGGCAATGCCTTCCTGGGCCTCAGCCTCTTCCAGAAGGCCCTGGAGAGCTTCGAGAAGGCCCTGCGCTATGCCCACAACAATGACGACGCCATGCTCGAGTGCCGCGTCTGCTGCAGCCTGGGCAGCTTCTATGCCCAGGTCAAGGTGGGCCGGGGCCCCGGGGGCGGGTGGGGGAGGGCTCGGGTCCCCTGACACCCTCTCGCGAGCCGCACTCCTCATTCAGGACCTTGCTCAGTCCTCTCACGTAGGAGAGTCTGAGAGGGAAGACTCCCCCAGGAAGGTAGAGACTTACCAGGAAGGGCAGGGCCAGAATTCAAACCCTGGTCTGTCTGCCTTCCTGGGGAAATGGGAGGCTCCTTCTGAGGCCTGGCCATGAACCCGTACTGCCCTGTGTTTGCTATGTGGTCTTGGCACCTCTCGTCTCCGAACCTTGGTAGGTGCATCTATAAAATGAGGGAGGGCAGGGCCCACCTTCCAGCACGGTTGTAAGGACTCCTTCATCAAGTATTTATTGACTCTTTACTCTATGCCCTGCTCCGTGGGCTTGGGAGGCAGGGAAAACAACAGCAAAGCCCGTGGCCTTGTGAAGCTTGCATTCTAGTAAGAGTCAAATAAACACAATCAGTAAGTCAATCACATAGCGTGCTAGAAAGTGCTTAGGAGAAAGGAAAGCGGGAAAAGGGGGTGGGAAGTGCCGAGGATGGGGTGTTGCAATTTCAAATCAGGTGATTGGAAGGCCTCATAGAGGTGTTATCAGTCTGATGATTGGAAGCACAGGAGAGGGTAAGCCATGCAGAAATCTGGCAAGAGCTTGAAAAAGAGACAACAGCTAAAGCAAACCCCTGCCCTGGGTGAGGAGGGGGGCATAGCTGACCTGTTCCAGGGACGGTGGAGGCCAGCATGGCCGCAGCAGGTGTGTGAAAGGGGGTAGGAGGTGGTGAGAACCAAGAGGTACGGGGGCAGGGGAGAAGGCAGATCAGTTTGAACTGATGGAGCCGGTGACCGAGGGCTGGTCGAGTGTTTGTTCTCCTGGGACCCCCTAGGCATCCAGACTGCGCTTGGCCCACGGGGGATGTTGATGCCCGGCACACAGTAGATGCTTAATAAAATCTTGGGGTAAATGGGTGTATAAATGCTGATGAATCAGAGGTGGGATGCGAGGAAATGAGAGTCATCCAGGACGACACCGAGGATTTTGTTTTCAGCAACCACACATAGGAAGAACCCACTCAGTGAGACTCGCTAGATGGGAGAGGGATAGGGTGTTTTAAAACCTTTTTTATTCTGAAGACAATTAACCGTACAGGAAAATCGAAAGAATAATATACCGACCTCCATATCCCCACCACGTAGATTGAACAATTATTAATATTATGCCATATTTGATTTACATATTTTAACTGAAGTGTTGTGACATGAAATTATAGACATCATGATATTTTACCCCGAAGTAGTTCAGTATGCATCTCTGAAAGAAAAAAAAAAAAGACATTTTCTTATATAAGGACACTTTCTTACATAATCACAATTATCTCTTGAATTTCTCTGCTTATCTTGAAAACACGCCTCTACCCTCGGCTTCTATAAATTGGAACACAGACATGAGGCACATGAGCAGTGGGCATTATGTCTCCTAAAGTCTCTTTCAGTAGATTTCTCCCGTCCCCTTTATTTTCCAGGATTTCAACCCCATCCCTCGGTTTCAGGGTTAGTGTTTTTTCCTTCCCTGACCAGCAGGTGAACTTGGGGGGCGGTGGCGCTCCGGCCCCCTGTGAAAATTCAGTTCCGCGGCCAGTTTCCATAATGGATTTAGCATCCAGTGATGCTTGTTGCCCAAATCAGTTCTCTTATTTCGACTGTAAGGAAATGGCGATTTCCAAGTTCTACCTTTCCTTCTACAGTTGTTGGCTGGAATTTTCTCTAAGGAAGAACGCTCCCCCGTCAAATGGGGCTAGTTGGCGCCTCTGAAATGCAGTTCCTACAGAAAAAACGGGGTACTTTTTCCTTTCCTTTAGTTCCCACTTTGATGATGAGGAGTTGAAGTCATAGTGGCCTCCAATGATCATACTTAACCTGGTTTGCTTTCTTCTTTTGGAGTACCGTTATGAAATCCTGGATTTTTTTTTTTTTAAGTATTCGGTCTTCTTCAGTTAATTGCAATATTGTGCTTTGTGATGCTCAAATTATCTTAACTTTAGTTAATGGAATTCCTTCAATAAGTCTCCTGTGTCCCTTTGGAGAGACTTCATTTAAACACGGAAAGTGTTCTTGTTTTCTGCAATGATTAAACTGTCCCAGGCTCCATGTGTATATTCCCTGCCCCGGACCTGCAATCAGCCATTTCTCTGGGCTCTTTTTGGTGGGAAATTTTATTAAAGACCAAATGTGGGTTCTCAAGGTGCTCATTGCTACTGAGAGTTGTGATGACTTCTAAATCTTTTTAGTTGCCAAGACAACTGAAGTTTATGCTAATATTTGCAATTCAAATCTAATGTTTCAGGATTTTCCTTAATTTATTTTAATCTTGATTCTCTTTTCTCTTAGGCTGAAAATGTTGGCTTTTAGCAACATAATTACACATTTATTTTATTCTACAAAATACTTTCCAAAGACAATACCAATATTACTTAAAAAAAAAAAAGACAACGGAAGGAAGTTTAAGATTTCTTTGCCTTTCGTTCTTTTGTCTTTTATCAAATATCCCGCTATGGATGAACTGCCCAAGGACATACATTTCCAAGGTCATTTGAAATAATTATATTTTTCTATGTGGTTATATTACTATAATGCAATATAATACATTATAATGTAATAATGTAGCATTATATTTTAATAGTATATTATTACGTTATACTAATTCTATAATTAAACTTATAATTAATTAATTATATTAATATGATGATATGCAGTTAGGGTCATTTATTTCCATTTTCTATTTTTAGGGTTTTAAAAAAATAAAAAAATTTTGGGGGCGCCTGGGTGGCTCAGTCGTTAAGCGCCTGCCTTCAGCTCAGGTCATGATCCCAAGGTCCTGGGATCGAGCCCCTCGTCGGGCTCCCTGCTCAGCAGGAAGCCTGCTTCTCGCTCTCCCTCTCCCCCTGCTTGTGTTCCCTCTCTTGCTGTGTCTCTCTCTGTCAAATAAATAAATAAAAATGGGTACTCAAGGGGCGCCTGGGTAACTCAGTCGTTAAGCGTCTGCCTTCGGCTCAGGTCATGATCCCAGGGTCCTGGGATCGAGCCCCATGTCGGGCTCCCTGCTTGGCGGGGAGCCTGCCTCTCCCTCTCCCTCTGCCTGTCTCTCTGCCTACTTGTGCTCTCTCTCTCTCTGTCAGATAAATAAGTAAAATCTTAAATAAAAAAAAAAAAGTGCGTCACAAGGGGCACTGGGCTGGCTCAGTTGGTGGAGGGTGCAACTCTTGATCTCAGGGTCGTGAGATCCTGCCCCATGTTGGGCATAAAGATTACTTACATAAATAAAACCTTAAAAAAAAGTATGCAACAAAATTTGTGAGGAACAGGTTTTTATTGGGGTTATCGAGAGTTCTCTTTTGGTCTCATATTAACTTGGAGATGCTTGTTAGATAGGAAGTGAAAGATCAAATAGATTTTCTATGAGAAAGAACAGAGCAATGGGGTTATAGTTGAAGGGGACATGAAATCAAAAGAAGGTTGTTTGAAATTGATTTTTTTTTTTTTTTTTAACGAGGCAAGAAATGCCAGAATGTATTTGTACGCCGATGGGAATGATTGAGTGGAAAGAGATGGGGGCGGGGGGCACCTGGGTGGCTCAGTCTGTTCAGCGGCTGCCTTCAGCCCAGGCCATGATCCCAGGGTCCTGGGATCGAGCTTCCTGCTCAGTGGAGAGTCTGCTTGTCCCTCTCCACCTGCTTGTGCGCTCTCTCTCTGTGTCAAACAAATAACGAAAAGCTTTTTTAGAAAGTTCTTTAAAAAAAGAAGAAAGAGCCAGGGGATTTGTTCCCGAGTCCCGTGGAGGGACTCCCATCTGTAGGAGCAGGGAGTCCTCCTCCAGAGTGGCAGGAAGAAGGCAGAGTGGTCCATATCGAGGATTTGGTGGAGAAGGCAGTAGTCCTCTCTGACTCTCTTCTGTTTTCCCTGTGGAGTATGAAGCAAGGTCATTAGCTGATAACAGACAGGTAGAAAGAGCTTTTGGAGGTTTGAGGAGAAATAAAGGATGAAGGATGATTTCATTGCCTCAGTGAGTCTGTTCCAATGCTCTTTGGAGCAGACTGTGCTGGCAACCAGTCCCTGAGCCTTTGGTGAGCGCCTGCTGCTGGGTGCCGGGGGGCAAACACTAGCGGGGGGCCTGGTACCCCCTTTTGTGTGTCTCTGAAGATAAGGGGCCCAACTGGGACGAAGTGAGAACAGAAGCCAACTGTATTTTCTTGCCTTCTCGTTCATCCCTTCATTCAACAAATATTCACTATGCATCTACTAAGTGCCAAGAACCGTGCTAGGCTCTTGGGATGCATCCGCGAACCCGATGAAAATTCCTAGGTTCACGGAGCCCACACCTTTTCAGCGTCTCTTCCTTCTGCCTGGATCACTCTTTCCTGGGACACCTGAATGAATGAGCGAACACCGGCGGGGCCCTGGAGCCCTTGACTTAGGGGCAGCTCCGGCCATTCTGTGGGCCCCTTCTTGTCCCACCTCCTCCCTGTGTCCCCCGCAGGACTACGAGAAAGCCCTGTTCTTCCCCTGCAAGGCCGCAGAGCTCGTTAGCGACTATGGCAAAGGCTGGAGCCTCAAGTACCGGGCCATGAGCCAGTACCACATGGCTGTGGCCTATCGCCTGCTGGGCCACCTGGGCAGCGCCATGGAGTGTTGTGAGGTGGGCCAGGGGGGAAGGTGGGCAGGCGGAGGGTGGTGGCGTGGGCTCGGGTGTCCTCCTCCCACATCAACCCACTTAGGGCCCCAAGATTTGCCTTGGGCCCCCTTCTCCATGTGCCCCGAAGGATGCGTTTGTTCTGCCCACTGCCCTGCCCCAAACCTCACTCCCTTCCCGTCCATTCTCAGGGGGAGGGGGCTTCCCTCTGCCCTCCCCCCATACACACTCTCTGTGGGGCACTTTCAGTAGGAAGAAAGCCGGTCTCTGGAGTGCCACTGACCTGGTTTCAAATCCTGGCGTCGCTACTTACTAGCCAGGTGCCCTTGGTCAAGTCACTTCTGTCCACTGGATGGGTGTGGTGAGGCCTCAGTGGTTCCGTGTGTGGGGCCTCGGCACCGTGCTAGGTCTCTTGGGCTCCGAGGACGTTGGCGATCCCTGGGCTGCCCTGTCAGAGGGGCCCACTGAGTAATGACACCCCAGTGGTGGTGGGGGGGGCAGATGTGCAGGCCTGAGCTGCCCGCCTGCCTTCACAGGAATCTATGAAGATTGCTCTGCAGCATGGGGACCGGCCACTGCAGGCCCTCTGCCTGCTCTGCTTCGCTGACATCCACCGGAGCCGCGGGGACCTGGAGGTAAGGCCCCTGGGGTGCGGAGGGAGGGCTTGCAGGCCTGGTCCAGTCTGACTGCACCCTCCCCCTGGCTGTGCAGACAGCCTTCCCCAGGTACGACTCTGCCATGAGCATCATGACGGAGATTGGAAACCGCCTGGGGCAGGTGCAGGTGCTGCTGGGAGTGGCCAAATGCTGGATAGCCAGGAAGGCGCTGGACAAGGTGAGATGGGGCTGTTCCCGACAGCCCCCGGTTCTCCCCGGTGCTCCCATTTGGAACCAGTAGGTCAGCCAACACTCTGTGGGGCTGGTCCTGGGCAGGACTCTTTCAGACATTTTGTCTAACATCAGCCTCACCCGAATCCCATGAGCTGAGTACATTCCAAGCCATTTTCCAGACTCAGAGAAGGCCCACGACGTGCCCAGACCCACAACTAGTAAAGGGCCAGAGGTGGGTTGGAACTCAGGATGCTTTAACGGCTTTCACGATTTCACAACACCCAATGAGACAGGAATATTCTTCCCATTCTGTATCTGAGTAAACTGAGGCAACAGGTAACTTGACCACACAGCTCTGTGACTGGGCTCCAGCCTCCTTTTGCTACCTTCACACGCAGGGCAGCTGCCCAGCCATGATATCCTCCCCAGGCCCACCCCTCCCAGCCCCTTCCTTTCCTGTGAGCCAAGGCCTCTGTCAGCTCTGCCTGCAGCCCTGGCCTGTGCTTGCCTTCCAGGCTCTGGATGCCATCGAGAAAGCCCAGGACCTGGCCGAGGAAGTGGGGAACAAGGTCAGACCTGATTCTGTCTTCTGGGTCTGGAGTCAAGAGCCCAAGGTGGCATCTCGGGTGTGTGGAGAGGGCTTCCCTGAGCCTGCACATGCCCTGAGCCCTTCTGGATCTCCAGGAGCTGCCCCCACCCATTCCCACACCCTGGCTATTTCTCTTCCACCCACAGAGCACTTTGGAGGGCAGGGCAAGAATTCTGTAGCTCAGAGGACATCAGAATTCCTCAGAGCTTCTTGATGGTCATTAAATCTCCCAACAGTGGGTCCACTCACTAAGAGCTGGGCACACACAGGTTCTTCTAGGTATTGGTCCCACTCCTCACTGTCTCCCTGCAAGGTGGGCACTGCAAGCCCCATTTTACAGGTAAGGAAAGCGAGGCTCAGAGAGGTGCTCCAGGACCCACACTTTGTACCTGGTCTGTCTTAACTCCAAAGCCCGTGGTCCTCCCATAGCGTCTGTGGCCTCTCAAATTTAATAGTTATATCCAAACCTTTAAATGTTGACAATAGGCTCAGTGTTTCTTGAAGCCTTCTAGAAGATACGAATTTCTCTGGAATCCAGTGCACAGCCCAACTAAAATGCCAAATAGATTATAGCCACTCAGTTTTACCCAAGTATCTCAGGTTGGTCAGAAATGCTGATGAGCTGTTGTGTGTATTTAATTAACAAAAACAGGAGAGCAAATTAATCATTATGGTGTCAATGCAGCAGATCTGGTCAATAAAATCCTTCAAAAACATGGGGTTCCCAGCTAGTTCTAGGGGTGAGCACCAACTACCTCACCACCACCACCCCCCATTCTGCGTGGGGGAGAAGCCAAGGCCCAGAGAGGGTGGGACGGTTTTCCTAGGCCCATCAGCGATGCAAGAACGCCGCCAGGACCAGACCGTGTGTGTCTTGACTGCTCGGTGGGCCCTCTGGGACGGCTTCTCGGGCTGGGCAAGGAGGGAGGCTCACCAGTGCTGACGTGGTCTTGTCCCCCACGCCTGCTCCCCGGTCCCTGCTGGCCCCAGCTGAGCCAGCTCAAGCTGCACTGCCTGAGCGAGAGCATCTACCGCAGCAAGGGGCTGCAGCGCGAGCTGCGCGCCCACGTCGTGCGCTTCCACGAGTGTGTGGAGGAGACCGAGCTCTACTGCGGCCTGTGTGGCGAGTCCATAGGCGAGAGGAACAGCCAGCTGCAGGCCCTGCCATGCTCCCACATCTTCCACCTCAGGTGAGGGCTCCTGGCCGGTGGGCAGGGGGCACCCACGGTCTCTTCGGGGTACGCTAGGGCCCCAGCTGCCCTAACCACAGTAGTAACACTGAATGTAGTGCGCTCTGCGTTCTGAGTGTTCTAGAAGCTTCCCCTGTGATAACTCATGGAATCCTCCCAGGAGCCCTATGAGGTGGCCATCATTACTCCCCCCAAAGAGAATTCAGAGAGGCCTCTCAAAGGCCATGAGATTCAGACACCCAGGGCTAGACCTGCGTCCATGCCAACCTCCTCACTCCTGACCTCCTGGAAAGCCCAGGACAGAGTGCTAAGGGCAAGCAGGGCCGCCGGGAGGAGGCTGGGAGCCCTCCCCTCCCCTTTGACACTGTCCCAGCTCCTGCAGAGGGGAGGGGAGGAGAGAGAGCCCAGGCCCAGGATGGAAGCCTGGGTTCAGTGAACGGACAGAGTCCTTTGCCTCCCAAGGTGCCTGCAGAGAAACGGGACACGTAGCTGCCCCAACTGCCGCCGCTCATCCATGAAGCCCGGCTTTGTGTGAGTCCCACCAGCAGTCTTGGGCTTCTGCCTCACTTCCCCCTGCTCCTTGTCCATCATCATGCTGGGGGCCCCTGATTCGCCATGCCTTGGACCCTGTTTACTCCTGGGGCAGCCGCCAGGGCCTCCTCCAACCTGTTGGGGCCCAGGACCTGCCCCCCTGTTGTTCGTCCAGGCTCCACTGCCCTCCCTGCCTCTTTGTACTTTGCTCTTTGTAGAAAAATAAACTGTTGGTACCTGAGCCCAGCGATTCTGACTCTTTTTGCCGGTGTGCTGGGGCCAGCACGGACAGGACAGCTTCTTCCCCAACTGGTCTTCTTGACTCCTGTCAGGCAGTTCTGACAAGTGTGAATTTGGGGTCAGCAGCTCCTGTGCTCACACGCAGTCACTGAACAACCTTGGACAAGTCACTTAACCTTTAGCAAATGCTGTTATTTAAAGAAATTTCTGCTTTCAACTGCTTCCAAGAAAACCACTCGACAGTTTCCCACCAAGTTGAGGGGTTCTTTGTGAAGGCTTGACTGAAAATATATGCCATGTGGCTCACATGAAGTTCATTTTAGGGGTGCCCTGGGTCTCGCCTTAGAGTCATAAGCAGAGATCCTCCAGAGCAAGGGACACAGATACAACAAAAACGGGTCTCATATGATCCAGAGAACTGCCCTACTCCTTGAGATGACAAGAAACGATTACAGATGTGAGTCATAATGTTTTTAATTGTAGAGGCTGTTGTCCATTCAGCTCTGCCCACGTGGGCTGGTCTGTGGCGCCTGCTCAGAAGTTAGCAGCAGCAATTTCTCTTTAAAACTGGTTAATGATTCTCTCTGGTAACCTTGGACATGCCTTTTTTTGGCTCTCTGCACACGGCTGGCGTATGTTGCCTATGGTTTGGGAAGCAGAGCCATCTCGCGAATCCCCTAATTCCTAGCTGCGCCAGATTCTGAGGTCGAATCATTCCTTCCAAAGCACCCTTTCAATTACTGGCTAGATTAAGACTACATTTCCCAAGGGCCCTCGAGGTTCCCATCGCTTCTCCCTCCCCTTCCGGTTTTACATCCGGGCTCCGCCCATTGCGCGCACCGACCAATAGCGCTTCCACCTGTCGCTCCCGGCTTAAACTGGACGAGGGTGGTAACGTTTCAGGAGCGGCGGGGGGAGCGGGTCCTGTGTCCCGGGCTTGGTCTTTTGAATCGGAGAAGCAGATTCGTTATGGCGGTAGCGGCCGGAACTAATTCGGTCAAGAGTCAGGAATTGGAGAGAGAGGCCCGCCACTAGGCAGGAGCAGGCCTTCAGAAAGATAGTATTAATCCTGGCTGAAGTTTCTGTCCAGTCTGATTTTCGGTCTTCTCCTTCGGGATATGAATCTGCTGCCGAAAGTCGAGAGTCCAGTGACTCGGCAGGAGAAGATGGCGACCGTGTGGGATGAGGCTGAGGTGTGCGCCGGGAGAGTTGGGGGTCTTGGAGCCGGGGCCAACGGGAAGACGCCTTTGGCGGGAGGGTAGGAAGTGGTTGGGGGGGTCAGGGTCTGGCCTGGTCCCGGGGTCGGGGCCGCTTGGAATGTGGGCAAGGGTCTCGACTCCTTCATTTTGGTTTTATGGGCGGGGAAGCTGAGGCTGTGGGTGGGCTGAGGATGCGGAATCCTTGACCTGAGTAAAAAAAAAAAATTGGGGGGCGCCTGGGTGGCTCAGATGGTTAAGCGTCTGCCTTCGGCTCAGGTCATGATCTCAGGGTCCTGGGATCGAGTCCCGCATCGGGCTCCCTGCTCCTTGGGAGCCTGCTTCTCCCTCTGCCTCTCTCTCTCTGTCTCTCATGAATAAATAAATAAAATCTTTAAAAAAAAAAAAATTTTTTTTTTTTTTTTTTTTTTTTTAACAGCAAGATGGAATCGGGGAGGAGGTGCTCAAGATGTCCACAGAAGAGATTATCCAGCGCACACGGCTGCTGGACAGTGAGATCAAGGTGGGCTCACAGCCCCGGTGGCGGGCAGCAAAGCCCCCCCAGGGCAGGCCCTGGAGATCCCAGCAGCGTCTTTCACGTTGTTCTCGGCCTTTCCAGGAAGACGTAGGGCCCACGGATTAGAAAAAGTGAAAAGAAAACAGCCTTAAAAGGGACACGAAGAGGGACAGGGTGGTGGGAGGGCAGGCCTGAGAGAAGGATTCATCAGACTGCCTTTTGCAGCCAGGTCTTTAAATATTCCTCTTGAGAATCTTTCTTTCAGAAAGTCCTCATTTTACAGGTGAGTAAACAGGTTTTTACTGTGGTGAAGTACCCAGCCCTTAATTAAGAAGCAGAAGCTAAAACCTGTATTTGCCTGATTCAGAGCCCTGCTCTTTTCCCTCTGCTACAACTACCTTCAGGAGGTTTCCTGTTTTGCCCTCTGCTGGATGTGGACACAGGTTCACCCTTCAGAGAGCTTTAGAGCTGAGTGGATGGATGTTGGAAGGTCCCCTGGGCAGCCCGGGCCTCACCAATTACAGGGCCCTAGGATAAGCTGAGCCCAGGCTGAACATTGGCTTCCACTTGCCCTCATCCCAGATCATGAAGAGTGAAGTGTTGCGAGTTACCCATGAACTCCAAGCCATGAAGGACAAGATCAAAGAGAACAGTGAGAAAATCAAAGTGAACAAGACCCTGCCGTACCTTGTGTCCAACGTTATCGAGGTGTGTGTGTATGTGGAGGGGAAGAGAAAAGGGTCAGCCGGGCTTGGAGGCAGCCTGCGATGGGGCCATTGGAAAAAGAGTGGGTGAAAAGTTTTGAGGCCCAAGTTGCACGTTAGAACTACACCTCCTGGGGCCCCCTCCCTAGTGGGCATTTCCAGGGTGGTATATATACACACCTAGACACCCTGAAAAGGCCTCAGAAGCCACACATGTTTCCTCTTTACTTGGGGGGTAGAGAGCTCTTGGGGGACAGAAAAGCAACACCTAAAGGGATCTTATCAGTCCCCTGGCTTATCAGCCACACCTTTGCTGAGACTGGGGCTAGTCTGAGGAAGGGGGTGGATTGTTTTCACCTGGGAAGTGCTAGTCTCTGAGGAGTTCAGGGGGCTGAGCAGGGCCTCTTGACCTGAGCTTTTTCCCTTCCCAGCTTCTAGATGTTGATCCCAATGACCAAGAAGAGGATGGTGCCAATATTGACCTGGATTCCCAGAGGAAGGGTAAATGTGCAGTGATCAAAACCTCTACACGACAGGTGAGGCTAGCTCAAGGATAGAACTAAGGAGGGTGAGGCGTGGAGGTGGGACAGGACTAGGGAGCTTTATTACTGAAGGCAGTAACTGAGATTCAACCTAGAATTTTTCCTACAGACATACTTCTTGCCTGTGATTGGGTTGGTGGATGCTGAAAAGCTAAAGCCAGGAGATTTGGTGGTGAGTGGTGTCCCTGAACCTGGGCAGGGCTTTTCCAGTGAGGTTTCTCCCACTGACTAGCTGAGCCTCTGCCGCAGGCCCCGGTCACTGTTGGCCCTGAACCTTGGCAGAGCAGCCCGGGGAGTCTGAGCTCATCAGCTTGCTCTTTGGTTCTTGTCTTCCGTAGTCCTGTATTTTCCTTTCACTTTACAGACACCTGCCACCCAGCCAGTTAGTTAGGTCTTGAGCTGGGACAAATCTGAAGGCTTCGTGCTCTGTCCCCAGGGTGTGAACAAAGATTCCTATCTGATCCTGGAGACCCTGCCCACAGAGTATGACTCTCGGGTGAAGGCCATGGAGGTGGATGAGAGGCCCACAGAACAATATAGTGACATCGGGGGCCTGGACAAGCAGATTCAGGAGGTGAGGGAGGCACGGGCTGCTAATAGCAGCATTGCCCACCTTTTGTGTTTTTTTGCTTCATTGACCAGAGCACTTACTGCCAACATGCCTCTTATCATAGCATTCCAGGGAGGTAAGGAGGGTGCTGTGTAACAGTTTAGGAGACTGAGGTCCAGAGATTAAATGACTTGTCTTGAGGGTAACAGAAGGTTAGGACCAGAGCCAGGACTGGAACTCAGGCTCCTGGTTCTTACCCTGGTGCCTTTCTACCATGTCCTGCTGTTCCTGGAGCGGCCGTAGCCAGCCTTGGTGGGAGTGAGCATTCTGTGTCCTTCTGATGCAGGGGAAGGAGAGGCCATGTCCCTGAATTGGCGTTAGGAGGTTTGGGGATGGGGTTGAAGTCATTAAGTGTCAGGCGGTAGGATCCCTCCAGGCTTCACTCTCCTCACCCAGGACTTCTTCCTGGCAGCTGGTGGAGGCCATTGTCCTGCCAATGAACCACAAGGAGAAGTTTGAGAACTTGGGGATCCAGCCTCCAAAAGGAGTGTTGATGTATGGCCCCCCAGGTACAGGGAAGACCCTGCTGGCCCGGGCCTGTGCCGCACAGACCAAGGTGAGTGCTTTGGAAGGGAATGAGGAAGAAATGGATAGAAGCTAAAGCTCTGCCAAGCAGGCTCAGAGGGACCTCTCTTGGTGCCTTTGGCCTGACTCTTGTCACCGTGCCCCTTCGACAGGCTACCTTCCTGAAGCTGGCTGGCCCCCAGCTGGTGCAGATGTTCATTGGGGATGGTGCCAAGCTGGTCCGGGATGCCTTTGCTCTGGCCAAGGAGAAAGCTCCATCCATTATCTTCATTGATGAGCTGGATGCCATTGGCACTAAGCGGTAAGGGGTTGCTGAGTGGGGGTGCGTGGGTGGCTCAGTCGTTTAGCGTCTGCCTTCGGCTCAGGTCAGGATCCCAGGGTCCTGGGATCGAGTCCCACATAGGGCTCCCTGCTCGGCGGGAAGCCTGCTTCTCCCTCTGCCACTCTCCCCGCTTGTGTTCCCTCTCTCGCTGTCTCTCTGTGTCAAATAAATAAAATCCTAAAAAAAAGAGGGGGGTGGTGCTGAGTGCCACCAAGGAGATTGTTTTAAATTCCAACTATTTCCCACCCTGTCCCCTCCTTCCCCTGGAACAGTGGCAACTCTACTCTTGTGGTTCTACGTCCTGAATTCTGTTTGAACTAGCTTCCTTGCTGCTTTTTTCCCCTGACCATTCTCCTCACGGCTACCTGCATGTTCCTTTCATACCTGCTTGCTTCCCTCACATACACCCACACTCCCTCACACAGACATCCTACTTGAAACCCTTTGTGGGTCCCCATTGCTCCTTGGGATAAATGCTGGACTTAACCATGGCCTGCCTGGTCTGCTGTGTGGCTTTCCCTGTTCCCCTCCACTTCATCCTGGACCTGGCCCCGCCCCCACCTCTTCCCAGCATCCATTTAGTTAATTTTTTTAAGATTTTTATTTATTTATTAAGGCCATTTATTTGAGAGAGCAATTGAACACATGCACTTGAGGTGGGGGAGGGGCAGAGGGGGAAGGAGAGGAAGAGGGAAAGAATCCCAAGCAGACTCCACCCCTGAGTGCAGAGCAGGAGGCGGGACTTGACCTCACGACCCTGAGATTATGACGTGAGCTGAAACCAAGAGTAGAACGCTTAACCGACTGTGCCACCCAGATGCCCCAACATCCCTTTGGTTTATAGGTCCGCTCTATGATCGAAGTCCATCTGGCCCTGGTGGGAGAGAGTTTGCACCTGTTCCTTTTCTAGAATATACTTTTCCTGTTTTTTAGTGGTTGGTTGCCTAGCCTGTGTGTTCTCACCGTGAGAGATACTTCCTCAGGGATGCCTGTTTGGGCTCCCCTTTATACTCCCAAGTCTGGATCCCATATTTCTAAGCTTTAGCTCAGTTTGCAGTGGCACATTCATTGGGGGATAGCCCAGGCAGTGGTTGGTTTTGCTCACTGTTTTATCCTCAGCCTGGCTGATACCAGGAGCTTCTCCAGTCTCTGACACCTGTTGTGTGTCAGTCCTGGGCTGGGGGCTGCAAGTTGAGCGTGACCTTTCCCTGCCCTGGATAGTTGGGTTAGATTTCTGGTGGCTGGAGGAGGGGAAGGCTCTGCCCAAGTTGTGGCCTCATCAGTGTGTCGGGCCTCTTGTGTGCCCCAGCTTTGACAGTGAGAAGGCCGGAGACCGGGAGGTGCAGAGGACAATGTTGGAGCTTCTGAACCAGCTGGATGGGTTCCAGCCCAACACCCAAGTAAAGGTGAGTATTGTCATCACAGATGAAGAAAATGGAGCTTAGAGGGCAGGGCACCTTCTCGGTCACCCAGCTAGTGCAGCTAGAATTAGAATTGAGATTGTCTTTAACACCGTTGTTTGATGTGGACCCTGGGCTGCCTCTCTGCCTCTCTGCTTGGCATGGCCTTGACTGTTGTCTGTCTGGGAGCCCCATCTTCCTCAGTTCACGTTGCTGCTTCTCCCCTTGCTCAGGTGATTGCAGCCACCAACAGGGTGGACATCCTGGACCCCGCACTGCTCCGCTCAGGCCGTCTGGACCGGAAGATTGAATTCCCCATGCCCAACGAGGAGGCCCGGGCCAGAATCATGCAGATCCACTCCCGCAAGATGAACGTCAGGTGAGCAAGGACATGAGCAAGGCGCTGAGATCTGAAGGGGCAGCAGCAGAGCCGTCTCTCTTGTCTTTCTCGTACTGAGTGTCCCCAGGTCTCCGCCCACTCCTCCTCCCCTCCCTCTTCACACAGAACTCTTCCACATGCCAGCCTCCGTTTCTCCCCACAAGCCTGAGATAGAATCTTGCTTGGGTCTAGGCCCTGATTCTGGGTGCTCTGCTCCTTAGAATCACCCTGCCTCTTCCTACCCCGTGGTCTGAAGGTGCACAGGCTGGAGGCCCTCAGTTTCCTTGACTCCCCCAGCATGGCTCTGGGGAATCCAGCCAGGGGCCAAGTGGACTTGGATTCAGATCTGTGTGATCTCCAGCAGGTGGTATTACCCATCGAAGCCTGAGTTTCCTTGTCTGGTGCTTGGGGGTAATGGCACTGACCTCATGGGGTTGTGGTGCGTCTGGGGAAGGGCTCGGCACAAGAGACCAAGGCAGCACTGTGCTGATGCAGGACTTCCTCAGGGAGACAGCCATCCTCTTGCTCCCCTGCCCCAGGCTGAATCAGTCCCTGGAATCACAGGTGCAGATTTCTAGAAGGCTAGAGCTCAAAAGACACAGAAATAACCTGTTCTCTGCTTTGACTTACCTGCCCTCTGTTCTGTAACTCATACTGAGAAGAGAACAGGCACAGCGGGGAAGGGAGGGATTTGCCGACGTCCCAGGACGAGTGGACCTCGCTGCCTGATGGGGAGTATGGGAGGATATCCTCTCCTGCCCCTCCCCATAACCATAAGTAAAACTGAGTCCTGTGGTGTCTGTCCCCCTCTCCCCCCGGCCCCCCAGTCCCGATGTGAACTACGAGGAGCTGGCCCGCTGTACGGATGACTTCAACGGGGCCCAGTGCAAGGCCGTGTGTGTGGAGGCGGTGAGTGGTGGCGTGGGGGAGTGGGTTACTTCATGCCTTCTTGCCCCCCTTCCCTAAACAGGATGGGGCATTTGGCTGGTGGAGACTGCTGGGCGGGGGAGAGGCTCAGAAGGCCGAGGCCTCTAGGAGCCGGGCCAGGGGTGCGGGAAGGCACCCTAGAGCCTGTCTGTCCTGGGTGCAGGGCATGATCGCACTGCGCAGGGGTGCCACGGAACTCACGCATGAGGACTACATGGAGGGCATCCTGGAGGTGCAGGCCAAGAAGAAAGCCAACCTGCAGTACTACGCCTAGGAGGTTGCCCGCCACACCTGCTCCCTGGTCTGGTGCTGGTTAAAATCCATAATAAAAGATGGTTGCAGGTCCCTGCCACCTGTCTGTTGCACCTTTCCCGGGGCTTGGCTGGAAGGAAGAGTGGGGCCTCTGCAGGAGGCTCCCTCCGCACGTGCTGCTGCCTGGAACCCCTGAAACCACTGTGGGCCTCAAAGCAGTCGTCAGGCGAGGCCCTCCGGGAAGGATGGGTGCGCGCTACGGCTGCTGCCTGGGGTCTTCCGCCCCCCCCACCCCCCACCGTGCCCCTCCCACCCCCTTTCCTGCTCCCTGCCCCACCCCTCCACTTTAGAGTCAGGGCCCTGCAGCTCCAGAACCAAGGCCCTGAATAGAAGCCAGCCTTTCCCCTTTGGCATTTTGGTCCCTCATCCTTGCTTCCCTGTAAAGCCAGACTCTGTGTCTCTGCTCCTTGAAATTCCTCCCGTTTCCTGGCCCCTGAGCCTCCTGTTTCTCCACGTGTCCCCATTAGCTCTCTTGGCTCATTTCCTCCTGCTGAGAAATGAACCTTGAGCAAGAGCACTGAGAGCCCTTCTAGGCCTAACCTTTGGTCACAGTGTGTTCTCCCCCACCCCCCAGTTCCGCCGTCAGCCCCGCTCCCCATCAGGTCCCACGTCCTATCCCGTTTCCTCGAAGATCTCGTTGGTCCTCTGTCCGTCCAACCTTCCAGCTCCCCTGCATTGTAGCTGGCCTCGTGTGGTTCACTGAGGGCCTGTTGTGGGCCCTGTGCCCAGCGGATCTTGTGCATAACTGGATCTAGTTCTTCCAGTAGCCCCCAGTGGGGTAGTCCCATTTCCTAGATGCGTGTGAGCAGCTGGGCCAGGATTGCTCTTAGGTGGCATAGCTGGGATTTAAACCCAGGACAGTAAAGCACGTCTGCTTTCCCCTGTGCTCTTAGCAGCAGCTTTCGGGGGCCCCGGAATGCCTTCCAGAGTAAGAGCGTCTCCAGAATCCTGTCAGCTCTTACCTGCCCCCTAGCAAAAGCCCCTCCACACTCCTTTTCCGCCCTCTCCCTGATTGGACGGGCCCACAGTGAGCTACCGACAGAGCCAGCTCATCTGGAGGGCTCGGCTCCTGGCTAGCTTCCCGACGCTGGACTCCCGTCGCCTCCAGGCCGCCTTCTAGAGTGTGCCAGTGCTCGCAGGGGTGATCCCCTTGGCAATCCCATTGACTTCCACCCCTTGCCCAAGGCGCTCCCAGTAAAGCCTCCGAGGGCTTGTGGTTACTGTCCCCTGTTCGGGGACAGACTCGGCCAGGGACAGACTCTGCTCGCCATTGCTTCTGCATTCTCTGGTCCCTCTCCTGACCAGTCAGGGCATTCACCTCCTGACCGTGGCACAGCAGTGAACCCGTGCTCCCCCAACTTCCTCATTCGTGAACGGGGGCCTCACTGCCTCCCCCGGGCAGGCTGAGTCTTGTGATTGCACGTGTACCTGTCACCTGGAAGGGCTCAACGTGGGTGGGAGCCCCAGTGCCGCTAAGGAGGGGGTGGGGGCGGGACAGTCCCGGATTCCTTCCTTCCCCGGGCCCTGGACTGTCACAGCCGGCTGGGGCGGCTCCCTTTCTGCGGACAAGCCACCAGGTCAGAGCCAGGCACTCCCCGCTGAGGATGCCGCTGCCTGGGGCTTCAGCCCGGAGCGGCCTCCAGGACGGACAGACGGGGCAGTTCTCAGCCAGGGGCTCCTGAAAGCCGACCCGCATGGCTCGGGGAGCACAGTGGGACTCCGCTCTCCCCTTCCTGCCTTCCCGGGCGTGCGCTGTGAGGAAGCAGCACCCCCCGGCGCCTGAGGCCGCCTTTACACTCAGAGGAAGTGAGAATCTGTGAAGGACCTCATGATCTTTCTAATCTTACTGAAGCAAAGCTGGAGATGACTGTGGATGGAGCTCCCTTCCTCCGTTTACTCAGGGGACAGGCTGGGGAGAAGCCCCTGGCTCTTAGGTCCATAAAACGAGGACAGCCACCCTGGGGTTGCTGTCGGCTACAGTGGCGCGGTGCCAGGCTTGCGGCTTTGGGCTCCAGAGCCAACAGGCCGGGCAGAGCGTGAACGGCTGTGCCCTGTCCTGAGAAACGCTGCGAGGGTAACCGTTCAGAGAGGGGCACGAAGCAGAAGAGCTGGAGCGGGGCTGGGGATGCCAAGGTGGGCAGGGTGGCCTGCTGACCTGGGGGGGGGGGGGGCACAAAGCCACCAGCCTGGCTGGAGCAAGGGGCGTCCAGGAAAGCCCGGCTTGACCATGGACTGGTGTACAGGAGAGAGGCAGCCAGTTTGTATATAATATTTATTCATATCTTATCTATAGTTATTTACAGAAAAAAACGAACCACAGCCCAACTGCTGTAAACCCATTCAGACCCTCTTGACGGCCGCTTCTCAGAACGTCCGTGGTCGAGCAGCAGGGCTGAGCCTGGCTGTGGAGCGGGCCAGCTCAGTGCCTGGGTGTCAGCCAAGGGAAATAGCCGGGGATTAGGGCTTCAGCGTTCTCCCAGAGCACATTCCTGCATGCCGACAAGGCGGAGCCCTCACCACCCCCCAACCTACCCTCGGCCACGGCCACGGTGGGACAGGAAAAAGGGCCTGGGCAGGGAGGGGCGGCCACAGCCCACTGTTCCTGCCTCCAGGGTATCTCCGCCTGGACCCGCGTGAGCGTCCCTGAGCTGGACCAGCAGGCCTCTCTGGCCCAGGGCCGCTCCCCGCCCTGCAGGCTGCTGCTTGGCAGCAGGAGGTGGCAAAAGCTGCAGGCGCTGCCAGGGAGCATTTCCTGGGGGCACAGGAGCTGGCCCAGGGCTGGCAGCCACGAGGAGAAGGTCTTGGGAAGCACCCCCGGCTCCATCCCGGGCTGGGTGGGACTGTCAGTGCTGAGTGCGGCGGCGAGGGGCAACGCGAGCACCTGCCTCTCCTTTCTTTGGCCTTAGAACTGACAAAGGAAAGGCCAGGACAACGGACACAGCAGAGAAAGCTCCCCAGCCTCAGCGCTCAGGCTGCCCGGGGCTAGGTGCCTGAGCAGAAGGCCAGGAACCCCAAGGCCCCAGAGGGAGACAGCTTTGGGCTCCCCGAAGCCCTGGGCTCCTGGGGCTCTTCTCACTCCCCCTGTGGGCTTGGTGGGAGAGGCCTCCGCTTGGGAGCAGGGCTGCTATTCCTCAGTGCTCGCCGCGGGAAGTGCCGGATGGCGGGGGTAAGGAGACAAGACCACAGCGTGGCTGGGTGCGGGCATCGGGCCCTGGGCCCAGCGCACGATCACAGTGTCGGTCTCACGCGTACCTCTGTGCACACACACACACACACACACACACCCGTCCTCTAATCTGGTCAGAGGGGTGCTCTCAGGCACTCGCCCTGTGCCTCACACACGGTCACAGACTGAATCCAAGTCTCTTATTGCTGGGGGCGGTGGGGGGGGCCGTCAGGGGCGGTCACCCCGCGAAGAGCGAGAAGAGCACCATCACCACGATGCCTGTGCAGAGCAGCAGGACTTGCTGCAGGGAGCGCCTGTGGGGAGAGGGGCCGGGCTCAGAGAGGCGCTGAGGGCGGGCCAGAGCCCAGAAGCCCACCCCCCGGGCGCGATGGTGACGGGCACTCACCACGGGTCATCTTCCTCCAGGAGGTCGGGCAGCACGTTCACCAGGGCGATGTAGAGGAAGCCGCCAGAGGTGAAGGGCAGGATCCAGGCCACGGTCTCCTCTGCAGCGGGAGCAGAAGTCCCGACCGGCTGGGGGCCCAGGCAAGCCATGTGCAGCACCCGCTCCCACAGGGGACACTTGGGGCAGATCCTGGCCGGGACAGGGGCCGGGGCAGCTGTGCCCTCTGGCTGGGGCCCCTCCGCGGACCACCACCACCCACCACGCCCGTACCTACTCCCTTGGGGGACTGCGTACAGATGGCGAAGCAGGCGCCCAGCAGGCCCCCCAGCGCCGTCGAGAGCTGCAGCTTGGCTGCGCTCCATCGGTCAAAGCCGGCCCGGAGCAGGATGGCAAAGTCGCCCACCTGAGGAGAGGTCCAGATGATCACTCTGGTCCCCGGGGGACGGCTACGGACCTGCACACCGAGCCCCCTGCACCGGCCCTGCTGCTGGGCCCCCCAGGCCGCACCGCCGAGGCTGGGACCCCATTCACCACCACCCCCACCCCCACCCGGAGGCTGGAGCACAGCTGAGATGGCGGCCGCAGCCTGGTGGGCCGAGCAGCTCCAGGCCTCCAAAGCCTCGTCCCCAAGCCTGCTGCTTCTGGGCTTCCCACCCCAAATCCCTCTCCGAAGTCCCACACCCACACTGCTGCCATGGAAACCCTCTGGCACACACCTCGTGGGGGATCTCATGCAGAAGGATGGCCATGGTGGTCAGGAGCCCAATCTGCAGGGAAGGGAGTCTGTGGGGTTCTGGGCCAAGGGCCAGGCACCCACTTGTCCACTCAGTTTACAAATATTTACTCTGCTGGGTGCTCTGGCTGGACGCCATGTGGCTACTAGAAATACAGCAGACAAGGAACCTGTCTTCACAGAGCTAACAGTCTGGAGAGGGAGGCGAGGACTGAATGAACACACAAAGAACCACAAGATTACACAATGACAGGTGCTGTGGGGGAAGAGATGGACCAGGTGGCATGGGCATGAATGACGGGGGCCTCATTTAGATGAGGGGCCAGCAGAGGCCTCTTTGGGGAAGTGCATGTCAGCTGAGGCCTGAAGGATAAGGAGCCAGGATTTCAAAGAGTGGGAGGAAGAACATTCCAGGCAGATAGAGTAGTGTGTGGTGGAGGCCAGGAGAGGGGAAAGAGCTAGGCCAGCTCAAGAGTAGGCAGACCACTAATGTCAGAGAGGGCCGAGGGAAGAAGTGGGTGAGAAGCATCTAGAAGCGGGCAGGGCCCAAGCCTAGCAGCCTGGCAGAGGTATGCAATCCCAACAAGGAGTGTTCACAGTAAGAACAGACCAGTGGCTCGGACAAAAGGCGGCCACGTGCAGGAGCCCTCAGGGCTCAGATGAGGGTGTTGGTGATGGAGAGAGTGGGAAGTGCACAGACTGGAGACCTATTTTGGAGGCAGAGCCAAATGGTCAACACAGGCACCATCACTCCCTCCAGAAAGGCCTGGGGCCCACCTGGCCCAACCCCCCACTCACCTTCTTGCTCACAAGGAAGCTGGCAGCTACAGCCAGCCCGTGTGTGAAGTTGTCTATGGTGTTGGCCAGCAGGTTGAGATAGCCACTGACCTGAGTGAGGGGAGAGGAAGCCAGGCTGAGCCAGGCGGGCAGGGTTTGGCTGGGCCTGCCAGTTGGGGGGTCGGGGGGGCGGACAGCTGCAGGAGGAGGGGGCCCTGAGTGGGCCACTCACTTTGATGGTCCGGACCACAGCACTCACGCCGGGCTCTGCAGCCGGCTGGGCCAGATAGTGGCCTCCACTGAGCGCGGCAGCGGCAGCGGGGTCTTTGCTGGGGGCCTAGGGCCAGGAGAATGAGGGAGAGGGGACATTAGATGTTCCCCCACTCGGCCAGGGTAGACATGGGAGGGGAATGAGAGATGGAGACACGGAGGCAGGAACAGCCCTTTGGTCTAGCTAGACTTCTCTGCTGCTCAGTCAGCTGTGTGCCCGCAGGCTCCACTGACCACCTTCCATGCCGCTGTCACTCCCAGTCTAAGAGAACAAGCCACAGCAGGGGCCCACGTCGTCACTCCCCGGATCTTCCCAGCTGGCCCAGCCTCCCAGAGCCCCGAGAGAATGGCCAAGAGACCCTCTTTTCGGGGCTCAACTCAGAACCTGCACCACCAGGCCCTGGCACCACATCACAGAGGCTGACCTGTCCAGGCCCCGGGGCTTGGGGCTCACCTGGCTGGTCCCCTCCTTCTCCTTGCTGTCCTGCAACATCTTCTCCAACGCCAGAAAAGTGAGGAAGCCAGCAATGACCCACAGTCCCAGCTGCTGTTGCTGCTGCAGGCTCTGCCCCTCACCACCTGCAGGGGGCAGCACTGACAGGCCAGGCCAAGCCAGGGCCACAGAAGCGGGGACCATTTGGAATGGGACCTCGTCAGGGGCAGTGACAGGCGAAGCGGGACAGGACTGGCTGGTGGGGAAGCTGGGCCTCAGGGACTGCCCCAGGGGCCAGGGTGCTGAAGCAGGACGAGTTCCCTGCCAGATGCCCAGATCCCCTCTCCCAGTCATTCTGGCAGAGCAGGCAAGGCCTAGGCAAACCTTGGGCGTGGGCACCAGCTCCCTCTGCCCTCCAGCCCCCCGACTGTGGCCTCACTCACCAGGGCTGGCACTGCATGTGTAGGCCCATGCCTCGGGCAGCAGGTGGAGAAACACATTGCCCAAAAGTCCCCCCAGGGCAAAGCTGAGCAGCTGCTTCAGGCGGCGGGCCCCAGCTACAGGACAGAGATGCGGAGATGCGGGGCTTGGGGGCTGGCCTATCAGAGCCCCCGGCCAGACCGCTGCCCCACCCAGCTTGCTGGGCGCTGCGTTTTTCCAACCAGACTGCAAGCTTCCAGAAGGCTGGACTTGGCCTGCTGCCCTTCCTGGATCGTCCCCCCCAACCCCCCCCCCCCCCCCCCAGGCCAAGCCCTGCCTGGGTGCTTAGCAGGAAATCCATCACGACCCACTGGACGACTGTGGAACCACTACGGCTTCATGGTTAAGAGACAGGGCGTGGGAGCCCGACGGGTCCCAGCTCCCCAACCCACCAGCTGGTGACCCTGGGCAGGTTACTTCTGGGACTCAGTTTCCCCATCTGTAAACCGGGGATGATTGTTATCTGATAGGAACCTTGTGGGAATTAAATGACAATACACATAGCAAGCGCTCTTTAAGTGGGAATTTCTCTCTTCTCAGTCACTGTTACTCTCAGAAAAGTGGCAGAGATTTGAGGACTTTTGCAGACTTGCAGCATCGAGAGTTGGAAGTGCCCGAAGACTGTCTCCAAACGCTTGGTTTGATAGAGAAACAGGCCCAGAGGGCAGAGGCCGCTTGGCGGCGGGGGTGGGGTGGGGGGGTTGTCAGGTGGGATCCCAGGGGAAGCTGCCGCTTCCAGGCTCTGTGACCTCAGCCTGGTCAAAGAACTCCTCTGTGCCTTTGTTTCCCCATTTGTGAAATGGAGCTAAAAATCCCAGTCCCCCTGAGGCTGACCTCGCAGGGACCCTCTAAGAGGGGCGAGATGCTGCACAGGCCAAGGCAGCAGGGCCCCACGAGGGCTCTCTTCGCAGCTGTGGCGCCAGCCCTCAGCCCGGCGTGGACCACAGATGTGCTCATAACCATCTGCTGGACGAAGAGTTCCCGGGCCCCGCAGGCGGCAGAAAGGCCTGGAGCACGCATTCCGAACAGATTCCTGGAGCCCGGGGCCAGGCCTGCGACGGCGCACTCCGGGGACGGGCAGCAGGCACCTGCACTTTCAGCAGCTACCCACCCAGTCTTCTGTAGTTTTCATTACAAGTTATGACGTGTCATCCGTGCGTCGACAGTGCACAGCTGCGTGTGCGGCGCCAAAGGGGAGCCTCCGCCCCGGCTGACCCAGGGGCCCTGGGTGGGGGGGCTTTTCTGCACCCCCGCCCCCAGCACCAGGCCCCCTTCTGAGTGCTCCGCCCGTTTGAGCTGCTCTCCTCTTCACAGCAGCACTTACGAGGCAGATACGAGTACCATCCCCAGTATTTAGGCTCGGAGCCTAAAGTTAAGTAACTTGCCCCAGGCCACCAGCTGGTGAGTGGCAGAGCCAGGCGTGGAACCCAAGCGGCCTGGCACCCACGTTTCCAACCACAATATAGTTTCTCAGTCAACGTTTGCTGGCTTTTATTCTTTCAGAATAAACAAATGCACACGTGAACGAACAAATGAGCCTGGCGCACCCTGGTCTCACAGGGTGAGAAGTTATGTGTTCCGTCCCTGCCCTCCACCCCAGACAGACGTGGGACCCCACTCTCCCAGGGCCCCGGGCGCCAGAGGAGGGTCACCTACCTTCTGAGCGCAGCATGGTCCCCATCTCCAGGGGGATCACGAGCAGTGGGAAGACTCCGCTGAGCCCCACCATGAGTGAGCCCAGGAGGGAGCAGATCCAGGTGTCCAGCCTCTCTCCGCTCAGCAGGGCCCCCCAGGATTCGCTTTCCTTGTTGTCCAGGCGACAGGCAGCTGCGGGCCCCCGGCTCCGGAGGGCCGGCTGGGAACCCCCAGCCCCTCCCAGGAGCTCTAGGACAAGCGCGGTGAAGAAGAGGAGCCTTTGGCCCGCCATGCCACAGCCAGGACAGGGACATCCAGGCATGCCACGTGCTGAAAAACACAAAGCCTCTTACGTGAGCTGCCACCCTTGGCCGCACACCTGCTTAGCAAACGTGGCATCCTAACCCTCCCCCCAGACAAGCGGCCATGGCATCCGCTCTCCCACCGGCCTTGCCCTGGGCCTCTGAGGACCCCAGTGATGGGTGCACAGAGCAAAGGGGCTCTGCTATTCCACACCCCACTCCTGAGGACCACACATTTTTTCCTCCCGAGCCTGCTCCAGACTGTGTGTCAGCGTGTCTGCCTGGAGCTAAACTTTCCCTAATGACGGGGTGAGGCGCTGGCTGGGTTCCCTTCAGCCACCGGCAGGCCCAGCCCAGTCGGGTGTCTCCAGCTGCCAGGAGAGGCTCTGCGGCCAGGACGTGCTCCAGCGAGGACACCCCGGGGACTGAGGTGGCCACTGTCTGGCCTGATGGGCAACACCTGATGGTGCAGGTGCGGAAAGCAGGCAGCGGAGCTAGGGCAGAACCATCAGAGCTTCTTCCTCGGCAGTGAGCCCCCCGTCCCCAGGGCGCGGAGACAGACAGGAGGTGGAACTGCAGAGAAGGATCCTTCAGTCGGGAGCTGCCTCACGGATGTGCAGAGCACAGGCTTTGGAGACCGGCCCCGAACTCTGTGCTCTGCACCTACAGCGTTTGGAATGCGGGCAAGTCCCCGAAGCCCCTCTCTGGGCCTCGGTTTCCTCGTCTGTGGGATGAGAGAAGAACTGCCTCCCTCACTGGCTGTGACAATGAGAGGAGCTCACTAAGGCCGGTGGCCGTGCCTGGCAATGGAGGAGGCACGGGAAAGCCCTCCTTATACTGCAGGCAGCCTGGGACACCCCCGGAAGGAAGGTTCCCAGACGCTGGATCACAGGACGTGGATGTGAGTCAACCAACAGAGAAGTTCAATCTGGAAACTCGGGCGTGAGGTTTAAATGGGGTCTGCCCTGCCTCATCTGGCCGTGACCTTGAGCCAGCGATGTCCCTGCCTCAGTTTCCTCACCCCCTGATGGAGGTGGGAGGGTGGAAAAGATGCCCGCGTCCAGGAGCTCCGGGCCTTTACGGGAGACCCTGACGAACCCCGCCGGGGCTCCCTGGGGACCAAAGGCAGGACTGGGCCAGGCCAGACTTGGGAGGCCAAGGCGGGAGACGCAGAGGTGCGGGGACCGCGGTCTGGGGCGAGGGGAGCGGGGTACGGAGAGTGAGAGAGGAGAGGGAAAGGAGAAAGCAAGACAAAGTCAGGAGTGAGAGAGCCAGAGAGGGTGGGAGACGGACGCGGAGGAGGGAAGCGAGGGAGCGATGGGCAGCGACGTGCGGGGCGACAGGGGAGAAGAGGAGCCCAAGGAAGTCGAAGTGCCCGGCTCTGGGCCAGAAGGGGGGCCAGAAGCCCGGGCCTAGCCCGGGGCCGGCAGGGCCCCCGAGGGTCGGGCGGTCACTCACCGTGCAGCGGCGGCGGCGGCGGCGCTGCGGGCTGCCCCGGCCATCCAGCAGCGGCGCCGCGCCCCGCCCCGGGTCTGCCCCGCCCGGCTCGGCCTCCCGGCCCCCCAGCCCAGAGCCGCCCCCGGCGCGCGGCCACGTCACACGGGACCTGTCCGGAACCTGACGCGCGGCGCGCCGCGGGGCCGGGGGGGGAGCGGCGGTTGCGGCGCGCTTCCGCCTCGCGGCCGTGGGGGACCCGGGAGGCCGGCGCACTTCCGCCCGGGCGGACGGCGCGGTGGCGGGGGGGGCGGCGGGGCGGGCCGGGCGGAAGTGGGAGCCCCAGGGGCAAGGCGCTCAGCCCCGCTGGGGAGGGCGGGGGCGGCGGCCCCGCAGGGACCGCGAGCCGCTGGGTGGCTGGGCTTGCGGGTCTGGCCGCCGCTTCCTCTCTCGGGCCGCAGTTCCGCCCGAGGCCGCACGGGGGCGCGCTCGGTTGCCAGCAGGCGCCGCCGGGAGCGCGGCCGGGGTCGGGTGGGTTCCTGGCTCGGGCGCTCCAGCTCTGAGTCAAAGCGGCCTGGCTCCTCCATGAACAAGGGAAAGGGGAAGTGCCTGCCGCAGGGAGGGGCCTGGCCCCGGGAACCTCAGAAGAGGGAATTTTATTCTTACTCATCGAATTATTTTTATGCTTTGGTTTTTCACTGGGAACCTCAGGCCTTTGTCTCCAGGGCTTGTAACCCTTTGGGGTCCAATGCATGGTGTCTTGATACTGCTGCTGGGAACCCCAAACCTGGGGGAGCTGTCGCTTGTGCTTCCCCTCCAGGAGGAAGCTAGGCCTGACCCCAGCCTGGGGCAGCAAGCAATAGCATTATTTACTGGACACTACTACGTGCCCTTCCCTCCATTTGCACTGTCTCGCTGAGTCCTTTGATTCCACTGAGGTGTGTACTGTTAGCCCAGGGCCACACATGACACAGATGCCAGAGCCAGGTTTGCATCTGGGTGTCCCTGAACCCAGAGCATGTGATAGCACCTGTCACTTCTAGGGGGTGGGAGTCTTTCTCTCTGGGAATCAGGCAAGACTGTGTAATATTCAGGATGGGGCATGTGGGGGCCCGGGCAGAGATCGCCTCGGGATGGGGGTCTCCAAGCCTCTGACCCTCCTGTGTCTCCCGTGGTAGCTCCCTTCAACTGTCCTGTGTGGCTCTTGCCTGCTGGGGACTCTGAGGGCACACTGGGCTCTCACACACTGCACCTGGTGCCCTGTTTCCACTTCACACTCCAGTGTCTGCCCTTCTTAGACCCCCCCCAGCTCCTTCCAGATGGGATCAACTTTCCTCTGAAAGCCTCTTGTCTGCCTCAGCACACCGGGCCCATAGGTCGGCCAGAACGCTCTCCTGGGCCTGTCCCTGAGTTCTGAAGTGGAAGCCCTGGGTTGGTTTCTTTGCAAAGGGAGGAAGACAATCGTGGATGCTGCTCTGGGATCTCAAAGATGCCACCCCCCCCCCAACCCTGTATGCAAATCTCTCCATCCTATGCAAAGCACTTCACAATATACAAATGATTTCACAATAACACAGTCAGCATTCCTGCCTCTGGGGGCTGAGGGCTGCGGGCCACCTGCAGGAGGGTAGGCAAGACCCAGCCTGAAATGTCACTTGCTGCCTTCTCACTGTCCTTTCCTCTCATCTGGCCTGGAATTTCCACCGTCAGATTCCCTAATGGAGTCAAGAAACAAAGCACGTTGGGGGGCTCTAGAAGAGGACCGCGAGCAGGGAGGACCAGGTGGAAGGACATGGTGGGTGGTCTGATGTGTGGCTGTTAACAACAGTGAATTAGATCTGCCAGGGGATTCCAGGTAGAGATGAATGAGAAAAGAAAGATGCAGAAATGATTTATTGAATATGATCTATTTTTAAAAATTTTTTTTATTAACATATAATGTATTATTTGTTTCAGAGATAATCTATTATTTTTTAAAAAGATTTTATTTATTTATTTGACAGAGAGAGCACAAGTAGGCAAAGGGGCAGACAGAGAGCAGGAGAAGCAGGCTCCCTGCAGAGCAGAGAGCCTGATGCAGGGCTCGATCTCAGGACCCTGAAATCATGACCCAAGCTAAAGGCAGACGCCCAGCCGACTGAGCCACCCAGGGGCCCCGATCTACTATTTTAAAATAATGACAAAAGGGGGGCCCCTGGGTGGCTCAGTCGGTTGAGTGTCTGACTGGGTTTCAGCTCAGGTCATGATCTCAGGGTTGTGAGACTGAGCCCCACATTGGGCTCCATGCTCAGCGAAGAGTCAGCTTCAGATTTTTTCTCCCTCCTTCTCCCTCTCCCTCTGCTCCTCCCCCTGCTTATGTGAACATACGAGTACACACACACTCTCAAATAAACAAATAAATAAATAAACTCTTTAAACAAAATGCTTGACTTCCTGTGCCTCAGTTTCCTCATCTGTAAAATGGATTACTGTATCAGATTGTTGTGAGGAGTAAATGAATGAATATACGCAGAGCACTTAGAACTATGCCTGGCACATGAGAAGTTCTACTTCAGGGTTAGATATTATCATCATTGACATGTGTGAATACATGGGTATAAAGAAAATGTTACAGGGGCACCTGGATCGCTCAGTTGGCTGTGCGTCAGACTCTTGATTTCGGCTCAGGTCATGATCTCAGGGTCATGAGATCGAGTCCTGCATGGGGCTCTGTGCTGGGTGTGGAGCCTGCTTAGGATGCTCTCTTTCCCTCTCCCTCTGTCCCTCCCCCTCCTCTAAAAAAAAAGGGAAAGAAAATGTTACAGCAATGAAGAGATACATTAGAGATACAAGACGGGGACCAACCTCACCCCTCTCCTTGCTAAGCACAGATGAGCATTTTCCAACACATTTACCAATTGGTTGGGAGGCCACAGGGACATTCTGGGTCGAGGCACTGGACAGAAGAACTTTAGCAGGGCAGATGAGCCTGGAGAGTGCTTGGATCTGAGTAGCTCTGAAGCGTCTGACTTGGGGGACTGCAGACCCATTTCTCTGACTTCACTGCGTCTGACTTTCACACATTCTTCCCGGCTCTGGTATCTTTAGTGGGGGCTTTTTCAGCAACCAGGTCTCAGCGCTCTATTTCCTGAAGGTAGGACTGCCCCTGGGCCCGGGCCTGCTGACAAGGCGGTGGCTACAAGACCACCGTGGCCTGGAATTGTCAATGTTATGACGACCTTCCCCCTCCTCTGGCTGTGCAGTGCTGGATGCTCTAGGCTGGGGGTTGATGCACAGTTTCTCTGCTTCCAGAGTGTGGACTTCTCCTTCTCAGGGCTTTCCGTGGGGTCCATGGGCCGGCAGCAACCTCTGTAGAAAGGCATCTGAAGTTCAGGGCCGCGATCACCTTGTCCAAGGTCACAGCTGAAATGAGGCTGTTCTTACAATGGACTCGGGCTCCACATCTCCACACCAAACCTGCCCCTGGGGAACCCCTGACCTTAACCCTCTCTCAAGTCATTCTTCCTAGAGTAGCCTCAGCTTCCTACTGAGTTTCTGGAGTGTTTTCTCCCCCAGATCCTGAACCCTGGCCAGATGATCCCCCAGCAACTCCATAGCACCACCCCTTTCCCCTAGCCACCCTTCCTGGGCAGCCCATGGGCAACCAAGCCTCACTACTTTCTGTCTGGCCTCTCTGCCTTTATTACTATTTTTTTTTTAACTTTTCTCTCTTTCTTTTTTTAAAGATTTTATTTATTTATTTGAGAGAGAGAGTGAGAAACAGAATGAGAAGGGAGAGGGTCAGAGGGAGAAGCAGGCTCCCCGCTGAGCCGGGAGCCCGATGTGGGACTCGATGTGGGACTCGATCCCAGGACTCCAGGATCATGACCTGAGCTGAAGGCAGTCGCTTAACCAACTGAGCCAAAGGCAGAGAGTGCCCCTGGCCTCTCTGCCTTTATAACCCTCTTTATAAGCCCCTTCCCATCCCCTGGCAGGCCTGGCATGTTCTTCCCCTTCTGCCATCTATTGACTGAAATCCAGCACGTTTAAAAGGCTGCCCCTCCCTCCTGAAGCTTTCTGGATCTGTCCAGGCTGAAGGCCCTCAGTGTTGTGTGCCTTTGGGGTTCTTAGCCCCATCTCCTGCATGCACAGGCATCCCCCCCTTTGCCCCCCACCCCCGTCTTGTGGGCTTCTGGAAGGGAAGACAAGCTTTTGCCTATACCCTGAATAAAAATCTGTCCAAATGAATTTAATGTCTTTCCCCTTCAGGAGTGCAAATGCAGATACTCCTGTATTATGCACAGTCATCTGGGCCTTTGCAGGGCCCTCTTTTACTTTATGTGTTTATTGAGGTATTTTCTTCCTTGTCACCCCTTCTGCATTCCATCTCCCTGCCTCCTTCTTGGGGGAACCTGAATTTTGCCATGATCAGGGTTTTTTTTTTTTTTTTTTAAAGATTTAATTTATTTATTTGACAGAGAGAGACACAGCGAGAGAGGGAACACAAGCAGGGGGAGTGGGAGAGGGAGAATCAGGCCTCCCGCGGAGCAGCGAGCCCGATGCGGGGCTTGATCCCAGGACCCTGGGATCACGACCTGAGCTGAAGGCAGACGCTTAACGACTGAGCCATCCAGGCGCCCAGGTTTTTTCTTTTTTAATGAGGAGTTTTCTCATATACCTGTATGCCTGGACAATATTGTTTGATTTGGCTTATTGATTGATTGATTTTTAAAGATTTTATTTTTAAATAATCTCTACATCCAATGTGGAGTTTGAACTCATAACCCCAAGATCAAGAGTCGCATGCTCCACTCACTCAGGCACTGCTTGGCTCTTTTTAAGACTAAGGAAAATAAAAGTTGTTATAAGGTTCTCTCTTAAATTATTCAGTGAGTTTTACAATTGTTTTCATATAGGACCTGCATAATTGTTAATAAGTTTACTTTAAAGTATCTTACATTTTTGCAGATATTTTGAATAGGATAATTCCCATTACATTCTGGATGATTTATTGATAGCCTATAGGAAGGCAAATTATTTTTATGTGTTCCTTTGATGCCTGGTACATCAACTACATTTTTTTTTTTTTTTACCGGTTCTCATAATTTCTCAGACTTACTCTTATGTCTTCTGTCATCTCCTAATAACAAAAGTATTAAAAGGAAGGAACCAACATTGCTATTTGTAGAGATATGTTTTGGCTTGGTTTTGAACTTCACAGGAAGGGCAAGTATTTGTTTTCTGGGACTGGCTTTTTCACTCAACAGTATGGCACTAAGATTCATTCATGTTATTATGTGAAATTGGTTCATTTGCTTGCTTAACTGCTGAACCACGTGCCGCTGTGGATGAATCCACTGTATTTTATTTACCCACTCTCTTGTTGGCGGACTTTTGGGCTATTTCAAGACTTCTGCTAAGAACTGAGCAGTTTTGAACGTTCTTGCCCGGGTCTCTTGGATCACCTGCCAAGGGCTCTCTTGATTTTGCGCCTGGGGGGTGGGGGTGTGGAGATAGGCTGGGCCCCCACTTTATAAGATAAGGCCAGATTGTTTTCTCTAGTGGTTACAGAGCTGCTGACTAGCAATGCCCTGGAGACTGAGCAGCTCTACCTCTTGTCCAACACGTGGTGCTGTCCGGCTTGTTCATTTCGGCCCTCCCAGTGGTGTCAAAGAGCATCCCACCCTGGTCCGTCTTTGTGGTTCCTTCCACACCAGTGAGCTTGAGCATCTCTCAGATATTCACTGAACACGTGTGCTCCCTCTTCTTAAAAATGCCCGCTCATGTCTTTTATCAATTTTTCTGCCGGAGTCCTTGTTTCTTTTTTTGTACCCCCCCCACCCCGCCCCCCATGGACTTGCAAGAGTTCTTTATGTATTTTTTGATGCTTAACCTTTGCCGGCTGCACGTGGCGGGCGTCTCCTCCCGATTTTGTGGCTGGCTTTTCACTTTCTCCAAGGTGTCTCCACTTCTCTCTTCCCTCCCACATCTGTGCCAGGGACGCCCATGGGCGCTGCTAGTGCGCGCGCGCGCGTGCGTGTGTTTTGGGGGCGGGGGGCTCGTGTCCCTCAGAACCCCGCGTAGACCCACCCCGCCGCTCCTCCTGCTCCCGGGGCTTTCGGGGACCCCGCTCCTCTCCCCTCGCAGCCTCCCTCCCGGCTTCGGCAGGGGCGGCCCGGGGCGGCGGGCTGGGGGCGGGAGGCCGCCCCGCGCCGGTGCCCCCGCTCCCCCCCCCCCCGGAGTTATTGATCACTTCCGGCTCCTCACCTGGGGGCCGGGCCCCTCTCCGCTCGGCCGGGCAGCGGCCCGCGGCAGCTCGGCGCTCCCTGGGGGCGGGCGCCCGGGGAGGGGCCCTCCGGCCGGCGCTCCGGAGGCGGGGGCGGGGGCCCGGCCTGCGGCGGGGGGCTGGGCTGGGGGGGCGGAAGCTGCGCGAGCAGATAAGCGCCGAGGTCGGTCCTGCGGTGAGACAGTGCGGGACGCCGCCTCCTCCCCCTGCCTCCGCCGCGCCATCTCCGCACCCTCTGTTCCCCACTCCCCCCACGCCGGGCTCGGCATCCTGGGTGGAGATCCCGGGGAAGCGGGGGAGGGAAGGAGGGGCTCGGGCCTGCGCCTTCAGTTCCCAGCCTCCGTGATCTCAGCTGGAAAGTGGGGGTAGGAGGCTCCACTTACTCCCCCGGGCTGTTGGAGACGGAACAAGTGCAGGCTGGTAAAAGCCCTCGGAGGATTTGAGCCTTTTGTAAAGGATGGGTACCCCGAGCCCTTCTCATTGGTCCTGCTGTACCCGCCTGACGCCAGGCTTCATCCTCCTTGCACAGATGGGAAAGCGCGGGTCTCACCTGAGGTCACACAATGCAAGTGCAGAGGAGGATGGAAAGCTTTCCACTGTCCCCATCCTGGGGACAGCTAGGTTTCGTAGAGCCCGATGCTTATACAATTTGAGTCTTTAAGAAAAAGACTACAAGGGGCGCCTGGGTGGCTCAGTCGATATGCGTCTGCCTTCGGCTCAGGTCATGATCCCGGGGTCCTGGGATCGAGCCCCGCATGGGGCTCCCTGCTCCGCGGGAAGCCTGCTTCTCCCTCTCCCACTCCCCCTGCTTGTGTTCCCTCTCTCGCTGTGTCTCTCTCTGTCAAATAAGTAAAATCTGAAAAAAAGAAAAAAAGAAAAAGACTACAAAATCACAATATAAATTTGCTGAAGCCTCTCCCAGGGCCTTGGAAGGTGCCTAAACAAGAGAGAAGCCCAAGTCTGGCTTCTCCGTTTGGTTGCCTTACCGGCAGGCCCCCTAGAAGGACTTACACCCCTCCACGGGAGAGAGTCAGACACCCATCGTGGTTACAGGGTACGGTGGCTCAAACAAGCGCCTGGAGGAGTCCCTGCTGCAGCTGGTCCCAACCCCTTGCGTGCCCAGGAGGCCATCCGCAAGCCCAACCCAAGGGCAGTCAGGCATCTGGGGACTGCACCACAGCGGGGCAGGGCCATCCAGTCATGGTTGAACTTGTCACTCAGGGCCCCGGACCCTGTGGGTTGGCGGTGGCAGAGAACAACAGTTCCTAGGAGAGAAGGAGGGGGACCTCTCTGAGGCAGTGCAAATGCGTCTGACGTGTAGTTACTCAGGATTGGGGTTCAAGCCCCCGCCGGGCTGTGTGACCTGGGGAAGACTCGTTCACCTCAGATTCTTCATCTGTAAATGGGAGTTATAATAATAGTACCAACCCGTCAGAGCTGTTGCGAGGCTACATGAGACCATGCATGAAGAGGGGCTGAGCCCTTGGCTTCTAGAAACAAACTTCCCTTCTGTGAAATCTCCAGGCCAGGAGAAGCATTTTTCTCTCCGTTCTAGGGTTCAGTCCCTTACCCAGGGGATGGACTCTGTTGTAGAGCTGAGATTTAAACCCATGAATGCCTGGCACCAATGCCTTGCTTCTAACTGTCAGGGAACACTGCTCCCCTAGGGCTTTCTCCCCAGGCAGTTAAGTGCCCCTGCTTAGGTGTGCATGCGCAGGGCCGGAGCCAGGAGGAGCACGGATAGCGTTTGATTCAGGAGACTGTTCACCTTTCTCTCGCTTTTATACTCTCTGCTCTCAAGGGCTCCCGAGGCCGGAATTTTTCCAACTCTAACATCCTACAACGTGGACCAGGAGAAGCAAGAGACTCTGGTGATGGAGACAGGGCAGGGGGAGCTGGGAAGAGGCCATGACCACGGGGCCTGGGCAGCAGTGACACCCCAAAAGGCTCGAAGTCTTTTTCCAAACAGAGGTGCTGCTTTGCCTCATGGTCTGCACAGGATCCCCAGCGGGTTAGCGGACAGAACTCAGCTCTCATCTCTGAGCTGCTCCTTTCTGGCCCGCTGACCTTCCTCCCCTCTGAGCCTCGGGGTTTTCCATATTTGAAATGGGGGTAAGGAGAGCCGCAGCTGTGAGGATTATGAGATGTTAGTGAGTAAAGCGCCTGGCGAAAGCCACCGGTGGTTCAGATGGGTGTGGCTGTCTGAGGACAGAAGTGGGGTGTTGCGTGAGGGCAGGAGGGGTGTGAACAGCAGTGGGGAGTCCTGCCAAGGCGGGAGTTTGGACCTCCAAGGTCTCTCTCGCAGAGGGCGTGCCTTGGGGGTAGGGCTGGGAACCCCAGCTCTAACACTCTCCCAGATCAGGACAGGTCACAGCGGGGCCAGGGGCCCTGGGGGTGCAGAGAAGAGCAGGGAGCAGAGGTTCTCACCCCACCTCAGGCAGGTGAAAGGGAAAGGAGGGAGGAAGTGGGTGCTTCTGGGAGGAGATGGGAGTGGCGGCCGCCGTGTGACACAGACCCCACCAGCACCCTGAGGCCCCATCCCATGAGCTCCTTGGTCTTTCTGTGCGGATTTTCAAGGCAGGCATTTTCCGAGTAGGGAAACTGAGGGTGGCAGGTGAGGTCCCTTGGCCAGGGCCACGCACTGCATGCTGTCGATGTGTCTGGCCCTGCAGCCTGGGCTCCCAGCAGTTGCGGTGCTTTCTTGCCTCATCTGCCTGACAAGGTTGGGAGTGAAGCAGCGTGATCTCAGAGGCTCAGAGAGATCCCAGGCCCTGCCCCGCTCTCTGGTTAGCCGGGCGCTCCAGGCTGGCAGCTGTCCAGGCGGCATCCTCTGGAGACCCAGGGCTGAGGCTGAGGAGAATTTGCTCCCAGGGAGAGCAGAGACCCCTGGAGTATGGGAGTGAGCTCACCGTCTCGGGAGGGCTTCAAGTGGAGGCATCCTGAGTGTCTACAAGGCACCCGAGTGGCTGAGGAGGCTCTGCTGGGTATCTGGGGGCCTGGCTCATAGTGTCCCCAAAACTAGCTAAAATGCTTCTGAAATTCCTTGTTTTGTCTTAAAAATTCATACAGATTTGCATCCTTCTTTTTAATATGTGAGCTCTCTTCCTGCCTTTAAAAAAAGTATCTTGGGGGTGGGAGGGAAAAAAAATAAAGTTTCCCCTCTCAGTCTCTATGGTGAGTGGACACTTCAGGAAGACGTGCCGGGTACAAACAGTGGCCCCCAGGCCCTGGGCCCCTGGGTCTGGTTGGAGCGAGCACAGGAGCTGAGTTGAGGTCAAGGCCCCGCCTACTCTCACAGTCTAGGGCTCTCCCCACCTCTGCTCTGTACTCCAGCCTCTTGCCTTGGCCCGCCTGGCTGCTCTCACGGACATCTGTCCAGCCGAGCCCAACTGTCCACTGGGGATTTCCAGAACGCCTCACCTTCCCTTCATCTCTGTGATCCCTTTGTCCTGTCCAGAGGGGCAGCACCCATCTTCAGCCCTCTCTGCTGGGCAGCCTGAGCATTCACTCTCCAAACCCGCACGCACCCCAGGGATTTCTGTGTCCATGAGGAGGAAACTGAGGCCCCAACCCTAGAGGTGCCTGGATCCAGGATGCACAGCAAGAAGTGTTGGCTGCCCAGGAGGTCTCTGGGCAGGTGGGGTCCCTAGGCCCGAGGAGGGAGTACCAGATCTGGGCCCTGGCCATGGAGGCAGGAGGGAGGAGGGAAGGCCGTGGGGAGACGGGGGCTGCTGCCTGGCAGGTCCCTGTGCCCAGGGTAGGGAAGTTTCTTATTTCTCCTGCTCTGACTTCCCCCTTTGATTTATTATAGCCATGAAATGCTCTGCTCTCTTCTCTTTTCCTTGCTGTCCCCGGGGCTGGCGGAGCACGGACCTCCCCAGGCACGGGGCCTCAGCACTGCTGCACTCCCATCTCCTTCCAAGGGTTGAGTCCGGGTGGCCAGAAATGGGAGGTGAGTCGGGGCAGGCAGGGTGGGATGAGGAAGGGCTCAGGTCTCCTAAGGGCTAGCCTGGGCAGGACCCCAGGGCCAGCGAGGCCTTGGTTGGGAAGGGCTGGGGCTGGGCACAGGGTGTGGCAGGTGTGGACTTGACAGCAGACGGCTCCCTGGGGTCATGGGGGTGGCAGGATCTAGGCCAGCTGCCTCAGTGAGGCTTGGGGATCAGGCCCTGTCAGGGTCTGAAGGCCAGGCACGGAGTCCTCCAGCGCCTACCACCAGGCCAGAGGAATGGCTTCCCTATGACCCCTGACCCCATACTCTGATTTAATGATGGCCAAAGCAGGCCTAGCCTAGGCCAGCCTGGGATGGGGCTGAGAATCCAGAGGAAGGCCTGAGGCGTGAACCCTAGGAGACCCCAGGCTCCTCGAGGCCACAGCTGGACATTCACCCTGGGGCCTGGCCCAGGCAAGTGAGGGCTGGAGTCTTTCTGTCCGGTTCTTCGGGAGGCCTGGCGGCCAGAGCGTTTCTCCCCGCCACCGTGTGGTGCCTGTGGTAATGGGGCTGTTGGCGTTTTGCAATGGGCCGGGGGTGGGGAGGCTGCGCACACACGCTTCCTGTGGTGACTGGGCGCTTCCTGTTTTCTCAGGCGCCGGACTTGCTACTGCCGATGTGGAAACAGGGGCAGCTGCGGCCCGGGGCGGCTCTGGGCTGGGTGCCCCGACCCTGCCCGGAGGGGCCTAAGGAGGCCTGACATCCCAGGCCCCAGACCTGGGTGGTGGAAGGCCCGAGGTGCCCCCCTTCCACCACACCAGCTCCCCCTCCCTCCCAAGCCCAACAGCGTTCACCAAGTGGAAGGGGCCAGGCGGGGCCGTCACGCAAGGCCAAGCTGGGGCCGGGGAGGTCAGAGGTCCGGGGGTCAGGGCTCTAGGCCAGGAGTCAGGGTGCGTAGCTCTGGTCTCAGCACTGTCCTTTGCTTTGAGTGCCTTTGGCCATCCCTGCCCCACGCCGGATGTTGGCTTCCTCTTTTGTGTAGTGATTATGGCACTCAGGGTCTAAAATCTTTCACCCATTTCTGCTCCAATTCTGGCATCATCCTTGAATTTTATATTTCAAGAGCCTCTGCTTTGGGGACAGGCGGGCGCTGAGGCTGGACCCTCAGAGCAGGGCTTGGCATTGGCCCTGACAGAGAGGGGACTTGGAGAGACTAGGGGGGAGGAAAGGGCATGCCAGGCACGGGGCCAGACTGGAACAAGGCTTGGAGGTGGGAAGGCCGGGACCTAGTTTGGGAGACAGGGTGTTGATGGGACAGAGAGTAAGTAGTAGGTGACAGGGTTGACCCGGGATGATTCAAAAGTGGGAGAAAGATTTTAGGAACCTCTTTATATCCTGCAAACCTTGGGAAGGGGCCTGACACCCCCCTCACATTCTTACTCAGAAGAAAGATAAGTGGTCTTTTGGAGGGTGGGGGCAGGGCCAGGCTTCCTGCCCAAGAAGGAGATGGGTACCCATGTGGGGTGACGTGGGAGGCTCAGGAGGGACCCACATCTTTCCTCCTCTGTCAGCTGCCACCCTGAAGGCCAGGCCTCAGGAGCTGGCACTGCCCTCTTCCCGAATGCGTCTTGTTTTGTTTTTAAGCACGGCTATTGCAAGAAGCGGAGGGGAGATGACTTTGCTTCTTGTTGAGTTTGCTGACAGCGCCTGACCTCTGGAGGAAAAGTTGCTTTGCACGGAGGCCAAGGCGTGAGCCTCCTGGGAACTGACCAGTCCACTGACTGAGTTCAGACACCCTCTTGGTCTAGGAGGTTCTGGGACACCCATCTTGCCCGTAGAACCCCTGGACCTCAAGGCCTGCACAACACAGAAAGCGCAAGGACTGGTTCCAGCCAGAAAGGCCTTGGGGATCCCAAGACCCTGAGGCCCAGACTTGGGGGCCATCAGGCCAGGCTGGCCCCCACTATCCTGTCCCCTGCCTCGGTGCCCTGGGCCAGCCCAAGTGCTGAGTTGGCGGCTCAGCAGCTGCTTCTGCCCGCGGAGGCCCAGTTATAAATAAGCCCAGTGTGGCCAAGTCATCAAGTTCTGTCCCAGCTGCATTACCTCAGTGACCACAGGTCGGGGCTGCCCAGTGCTGGGCCCACCAACCCTGCCCACCCAGGCGAAAAGCCAGGCCAGCCTCCCTGCCTCCTGGGGTCCTCAAATCCAGGGTTTGAGCATCTGCAGCTACTCAGACCTGGGCCTCCCTGGACACAGGCCACAGAAGGGGCAGGGCCCATCCCGCCTGCCCGGAGCTGGCAGCTATTTACAAACCGAAACCGGGAGAAGTGAAGTGGCTGTGGCGACGTGGCTCCAGGCCCCCAGCCCCCACTCCCACTGCATCCCCAGCAGCCCCACCCCCCTCCCCCCATGGCTTCCTCTTTCCTTCTCCACGCAGCTCCCCGGCCTCCCGATGCCCGGCCAGCTCTGTCTGGACAACCTGCAGACACGTCACGGCGACCCCAGCCCCACAGTCAGTGGCCAGCAGGCCCCCTTCTCCCCTTCACCCCCCAGGACCCTGTCGTCGGTCTGGCCTCCTCGGCGCAGCCGCTCCCACCCGGACCCAGCCCACTCGGGCCTGCCCGAGGCACATTCCCACACTTCTCAGTTCCCCTTCGTGCTTGGAAAAGCTCCAGCACCAATGGCCGCCGCCGTGGTGCCCGTCCCTCCTGAGGATGGCTTCTCTGGCGCCCTTACCCCCCACGGGAGCCAAGGAGTCTGGGCGCTTCGGGGACGCTCTGGCACCTGGGGAGCTCAGAGGGCAGATTCCTGGACGGAGGGCCCAGCCTCTACTCTCCCTGAGCCGGGCTTCCACTCACTGCCTGGGCTGGTGTGGGGCATAGGCCGTCACACGGTGCCAAGCGAACGGGGACAGGCGGACACCGGGCCTGAGGCCACAGCACAGCCTGCTTAGGAGCCGGCAGGCCGGAGGGCCCTGCAGCAGGAGCCTGCTCCCGGGACAGATGACGGGCAACACAGCACTCATTGCTAGTAACAGGCTCCCTCACACCAGTGCAGAGGCTCGCAGTTTACCTCAGTCCGTTCTTTCTGTGCCCGGGAACAAGCCTGTTCCACTGCCTCCAGCATTAAGTGGAAAGCGAGGCTCAGAGGGGAAGGCACGCGTGCGAGGCGACACAGCTAGAGCGTGTCTGGACTGAGATTCAAGACTCATCCCCTTGTCTCCCTGACTGCCTCTCGCTCCATCTCATAGCCCAGTCTCCCCGGTGGCAGGACAGACGTCTCCCAGCGCTGTGACAGGGCAGGAGCAGGGCCAGGCTGATGCTTGAGAGAGAAGCAGGCTTCGGATGGCACGGTTGTCAGATGGCCACCCACGGCCGGGCTTCTGAGGGAAGAACGCCTGCCCCGTTTCTTCTCTCCCACGAAGCCCCAGCTGAGGCCAAAGCGCTGGCCTGAGCCCCACTCAGCCAGAGCCAGCTGGCTGACTGCGTTTCTCCCAACCTTTCTGGGCCCCAGGGTCCCCTTCTGTGGAGCCGTCATCTCGCAAACGGCAAGCGCCTACTCGGTGCCGGCTCTGTGCCGGGGGCAAGCTGCCTCTAGAACCAGGACGTGGCCCCTGGCCACAGGCCTGTGGAGAAGGCGGATGAGTTACAGGATTCTGAGAGCTCCCAGAGGGAAACTGAGGCCTCGGGACATGAAAAAGAAGAGATGTTGCTTCCTAGGGTGGGGAAGGGTATCACTCGGGATGGGCCCTGAAGGACAGGAAAGAGTTCCCCAGAAAAAGCGTGGGGGACAGACTCTCGTGCTGAGTCACACCCCTATGCTTTGGTGCCAGCAGTTCCCATGGCCTGAGTGCCCTTCCTTCCTCTGGGCCTGGCGAACTCCTACCCATCCCTCAGGGCCCATGGGCACACCCTAGAATGGCCAGGCCTGGCCCTGGCCTCCCTTTTCCCACCCAGGGCCTAAGCAGAGCCTGAGGCCAGGCGTCTTTGGTCACAACACCCTCGCCAGCCCCACCCGGGCAGGCGTCTGCTCCCGGGCTCCAGCCCCCGCCGTCCCCTGCTCCGAAAAGCACCATTTCCCTTTTCTGGGTGACCACACGCCATGCACAGGGAATTTCCATCGCAGCCTGCGGAGCCTCTGATTCACTCAGGCCCCTCATGCAGTTAACTCCTTCCAGGCCCCATGCCTTCTGCTCCGCACCCTGGGCTGTCCACACCCCCACCCGAGAGCCCTGGGCAACCTCAAACCGGCCTTGGGTCTCACAGCTCGGAAGTCAAAGTTGCCCCCGACCACTGCTCCCCCCAGGGCCTTCCCGTCATATGCACAGAGACCCCTTCCCAAGGACTCATGGCATACACACTGGGCAGCTTTGGGCTGAGAGCGCAGGCTTTGGGGTAAGACAAGCCTGGGTCTAATCCGGAGTCTGGCGTGCTCTGCCTTGTGACCTGGGAGAGTATCCGCTCTGAGCCCCATTTCTCATCTGTGAGATGAAGATCATCCCTGTCCTATAGCCTTGCTGTAAAGATCCAATGTGCTGGGCCCATGATGGCGGCTGTATAATCATTACCTTCCCTTTTTCTTTCCAAAAGGCCCTCTCACCCTATCACAGGGTCCCTGTTCCAGACCTGGGCCACTTTTCTGTCCGGCTTTCTCTTCCTGAGAGCTGGTTGCTCACACAGGGAGGGTGAGAGCAAAGTGCCAGTGGGGCTATCTCGGGGCTCGGCCCCACCAGCTTCCCGGCTCCCTGCATTTCTGTTTTCCCAAGGAGGCTGTGGAGAGGAGCTCTGCTGGGATCGTGAGCCCTCAGGGACAGGGCTGAGACTTCCTCCCTCTGGAAGGACGCCGGGCATGCACATTGCCCATGAACATCATACTTGCTGTCTCACTGAATTCTCACACCCCTGTGAGGTGCAGCCAACTATTGCCCCCATTTAACAGATGGGGGTCCCGAGGCCCCGAGAAGTGACTTGCCCTCAGCCACACAGAGAATGAAGGGCAGGGACAGGATTCATATCAAGGTCTCCAGAGCCATACTCCTAACCTCCACAAGGCTCAGTAAATGTGTGTGGAGGCCAGTGAGGGAAATGGGCACTAAATGAACCCTTCTGTATATCCAGTAAGGACTTACACAGATGAGCTCTTTCAGTCCTTTGAACAGTTCTGGGAGGTGGGTCTTGTTGATCCCTCTACAGAATTGAGTTGTCTGAGCTTCCCTAAGGGGAAGGAACTTGCCCAGAGGCCACACAGCCAATCGTGGGGAAGGATCCAGGGGTACCTAGATAGAAGAGGACGGTGGAAGGGGCTCCCTGGAGGAGGGGGCCTATGCCTGGAGGGGAAGCCATCCTGTCCTCAGTGAGTGAGCGGGCAGGGGTGGGAGGTGTTGCCCGTGGTGAGCAGAAGGAAGTCGCTGTGGGTGGTGGTGGGTTTGAGGTGCCGGAGGCTGAGTGATGTGGCCAGGAGGTGAGCTCCCAGTCTACAGCCCTGGTCAGCAGGAGACAGGGGTGAGGAGGGGTGGCCGAGATTCAGGCCTCGGAGGAGGTCGGGCTACTCTGGAGACCTGTGCCTCTTGGCCGCTGGGGCTGGGGGGCTGGTACAGAGTAAGAGGAGAGACTGGGGTGGGGGGGCTGGGAAGAGACGGAGGTAAACGGGAAGGGTGTGTCTGGGGGACACCCTGGAGGAGGAGAGCCCATGAGAGACTGAGGCCTGCGTGGAAGGGGTGGGCCTGTGAGCAAGGTCTGGGACATTGAGAAAGAGGTTCTGGGAATGTTGAGTAGCGTCTTCTGGCTGGAGGAGGGGGTGGGGCTGGTCCACATGGGTGGGGGAGGGTGGAAGGGCGGGTGGACCCTGGGTGTTGGGGGCTCTGGCAAAGGCCTCAGAGCTTTGTACTGCAGCCTGTGGGCAAGCAAGAACTAAGGAAGGCTTTTAGGTAGGGAAATACCCAGGGGAGAAACTTGAGGTGGGGACATTGGCCCCAGGGCCACTGCAGTCACCTCCCACCCACTCACCAGCTGTGTGTCTTTGGGTGCACCCCCCAGCCACCTGAACCTCGTTTCCCTCCTCCGTACAATAGCCCCGGTAATAAATGCCTGCCCCATAGGATTAAGTGAGGGTGGACTGAGTTAATGCGGGTAGACAGTAGGGGCTCAACAAATCCTGGTCCTTGCCCTCTGTCGCGGCCATGAGCACTTTCTGACGCCTGCTGTGTGGGCGGGGGCTGGGGTCTTGGGTCTTGGGCGGACCGGGCTGCAGCCTCGCCTGCGCCACTGATGGGCTGAGCCAGGATGTGCGGGGCACGGGCCACTTCTGAGCCTCAGTGTTCTCATCTGTCCCGCGGGGATGACAACAGCACCAACCTCAGAGGCGAATGGGACAGAAGGCCCCCTGCCTGCAGTGTCCCCTGGGCTTCACTCAAGAGTCCAAGCGGAACGTCACACAGGGTTTTCCTCTTGGGCCCTACCTGCCTCAGCAGCAGGTAGCATCTCTGCCCTCACCTCCCACCGGCCCCCTGCTGCTCGGCCTCACACTTTGTGCGGCCTGGGGTCCCTGCCTGGAGCTCTTCTCCCAGGTGTCCGCTTAGCTTGCCCCCTTGCTGGCTTCCAGAGTTTGTTCAAATAGCCCCTAGTCTGCGAGGCCTGCCCTGCCCACTCGGCTCCTCACCCAGCCGGCCCCTCTTCTCCTCTAGCGCTCGTCCCCCTCTAACCTGCAGGGAAACGCTCTCAAGTACGGACTTCTCCCTGTCTTTCCTGCTCGAGAACAAGCCCCACGAGGACAGGAGTCTTGTTGGAGGTCCTCATGCACCAAAGAGCGAGCCCGGTGCTCTGACCAGAGCTGGGGAGCTCTGAGGGGCCCAAGCAACGCAGGCTGTGGCCCAAGGAGCCTCTCCCATGTCTCAACCGTGAGAGGAAGTTGCAAGATGGCCATTTCTGTACGCGGGCTCAGCTCTTTCGGGTCAACTTTCCCAGCTCTCCGTCTGAGGCCTGAGTTTTCCCACACACTCTGTCCACTCCCCAGAGGGACCAGTTGCTGGGAAAGCAGGGAGGGGGTGCCGGTCCCTTCTTGTTTTAGAGTTCTTTGGGGCTGAGGCTAAGGGGTCTGCGAGGTCCGGGGTCATGTCCCCCTCTGTGGACTCAGCTTCTAGGACGCAGCACCCACGTTTCCTGTTGCCTGCTTGCCCTGAGATTGCAATAGCATCCAGCCTACCCCCTCAGCAGCCCGCCCAGTCCAGTGAGGGCAAAGGGCTACCTGGCCATCCACTACCCAGGCCTGCCCGGCCTCCCTGTCTCCCCACAGGACTGCCCACTTGTCTAGCGGAGTGGGGAAACAGCAGTTTTCATATGCTGCTGGTAGGAGGAGGGTAAGTCGGTACAATTTTGATCAAGGGCAATATGACAACATGTCTACCTATCTCAAGATTTCTAATGCAGTACAACTAAAACTAATATAATAGTATGTGTCAATTATAACTCAGTAAAAAAAATCCATCTCCTCTGACATCAAAAGAAGGGAGTCAAAAATTCCTTCCAAATAAATTATCTGGTCTTTTTTCAGTGAGTTAAGATATGAGAGATATGTCATTTTCAACATTACTTATAATTTAAGGGCTTTTAATTTCAATTTTAGGTAATTTATTTTTAAAAATTTTTAAAGATTTTTGTTTATTTATTTGATACAGAGAGAGAGAGAGCAAACAGGGGGAGCGGCAGAAGGAGAGGGACAAGCAGGCTCCCCACTGAGCAGGGTTAGGGTTAGGGTTTGGGGAGCCCAATGCGGGCCTCAATGCAGGGCTTGACCCCAGGACCCTGGGATCATGACCTGAGCTAAAGGCAGACGTTTAACCGACAGAGCCACACAGGCGCCCCAATTTTAGGTAATTTCTGACACTATTTATTAGTGTCTATAAGGAGGTCACAAGGGTTTTTGACTCAGCCTGTATTTAGTTGTGGTGACTTTCTTTCCAGCACTATTCTTTAAAAAAAAAATTTATTAAATGATTTTTTTCTTTAAAGATTCTATCCGTTTATTTGAGAGAGAGAGAAAGAACGAGTGGGAAGAGGGGCAGAGAGAGAGGGAGAAACAGACTTCCCACTGAGCTCAGAGCCCAATACAGGGCTCTATCCCAGGACCCCCAGATGATGACCCAAGCCGAAGTCAGACACTTAACCAACTGAGCCACCAGGGACCCCTCTGGCACTAGTCTCTTAACCGTCAAAATTAATCTTGAAAAATTAAATACAGAAAAAAGAAAATTTATAACATTTTAATTTCCCTTCAAACATTTACTTCCACAGGAGAAAGTCTGTTTCCTACATTGTTTTCACTTAAGGCAGAAAAATATGTTTTGTTATTCGCTGTTGAAGGGTGCTTTTTTAGAGACAAACAAACATAAAAGCATGAGAAAAGGCATCCTGAGCCAGCGTTACAAGTCCATCAAGCCCAGGAAACATGTAACTCAAGTCTTCCCTATATTCCCCTCTAGCTTCCTTAAAAAAAAATAATAATAATAAATAAATAAATAAAAATACTGCCTTTGACCCAGCATTTCAACTTTTGGTGAATTTACCCTAGACATATGCTTGCATATGTGTAAACTAGCAAATTTTATTGATTGTATTATGATGTATAATAGCAAAAGACTGGAAACAACCTGAATGTCCATCCCTGAGACTGTTTAAATAAATTTTTAGACAATGGGATACGATACAGCAATGGAAATGGACCACAGCTACATATATGTAGCAACCAGATGGTGGGAAAAAGGAGTAGGACCCTAGTGGCGCCTGGGTGGCTCAGTCGTTAAGCGTCTGCCTTCGGCTCAGGTCATGATCCTAGGGTCCTGGGATCGAGCCGCACATCGGGCTCCCTGCTCAGCTGGAAGCCTGCCTCTCCCTCTCCCACTCCCCCTGCTTGTGTCTCTCTCTCTCTGTCAAATAAATAAATAAAATCTTTAAAAAGAAAAAAAAAAAAGGAGTAGGACGCAAAAGAATATTTACACCCTGATTCTTTTTATATGAGATTAAAATCTGTTACAATAAAAACTAAATTCTAGAGATGTTTACATAAGTGGTAAAACTATAAGGAAAATCGAGGAAATAACCACTGAAAAAGTTAAGGATAGCGTTATTTCTAGAGAGAGGGAGAGATCTGTAAGGGGACATTTGGGGATGCTTCTGGAGTGCTGGATATGTTTTATTTCTTGACCTGGATGGTGGCTACGGAAGTGTTAGCTTTTTTTTTTTTTTTTTTAATAGGCTCCACACCCAGCGTAGAGCCCAATTTGGGCTTGAACTCACAACCCTGAGATCAAGACCTAAGCTGAGATCAAGAGTCAGATGCTTAACCAACAGAGCCACCCAGGCACCCCAAGGGTTAGCTTTATAATTTCTCCTTAAACTCTACAGAAATGTTTCATGCACTCTTATATGAATGAGGTCTCTCGTGATTTATAAATATCACTATCTAGGGGCATCTAGCTGGCTCAGTGGGTGGAGCATGTGACTCTTGATCTCGGGATCGTGAGTTCAAGCCCCATGTCAGATGTAGAGCTTACTTTAAAAAAATCACAATCTATTCAAACAGTGAAATACTATACAGTCATTAAAAAGAACAAGATAGCTCTCTATGTCTGGACATGAATGGATTTAAGGGAAAAATCAAACCAGAGTTTAGTATGCTACCTTCTGTGTAAAATTTTAAAAATAATATATCTGCCTTTATTTTTGTGTTTGCTCAGACTTCTCTAGAAAAATGCACAAGAAGGAGGTAATGGGGAGGGAACCTCTGGGAGGGGAACTGGGCAGTTCTGTACCATGCTCATATGTTACCTATTCAAAAAATAAAATACTTTCAAAAAATGGGTTTTTTTGCCTCTCATTTTCTGGAGCTCCCAAGATTTTTTTTTGTTTCAAATCCATTTCTTACTGATGAGAATGAGAGCCACGGCCCAGGCCCGAGGCACCCGGTGGACCCTCTCTGGTCCCCTTTCCTCTACTGCCCTGCTGAAGGAGGAGGCTGTCCCAGCTCCTCTCTCCCTCCCCCTTGCCCTCCCCTTCCCCCATCACCCTTGCTTGTTTTCTTTCTTTTATCACCTCTCTCTGCTCCCTTCCCTGACTCTTTCTCCCATTTTTTTTTCCCTCTTTCTCTTCCTCTCCAATTCTCCCTCCTGCCCCCCGTCCGCCTTGCTCTCTCTGTGCTTGGCTTCTCAGTCTCCTTCCTTCTTCCTTCTGCTTCCCTCCCTCTCCATAAGGACCCAGAAGGCAGATCTGATGCCCCAGCTCTCCATGCACACGCTTGACCTTGAGCAAGTCATTGACCTCTTGGGCCTCAGTTAACAGAGGTTGTCTTGGTTACGTGAGATCACAAGGGTGGAAGCACCCAACACAGTGTTGGGCACTCAGAAAAGTATTGCCCACTACCTCCCCCCCACCCCTTAGGAGCTCTTAGCCCTGGGGTGGTGGATTATCAGATTATCAGACCCTTCCTGCTGCTCTGAATTGCTTAGAATCTGGGAAGAGGCCCCCGGTGCATTTTGGGAGGAAGGGAAGTGGAAGGAAGGGTAGGGAGGGCTTGCTGCTGTGTGAATGGACACACAGTTACTGGTACTGACTGCACAGAGACTGAGAGTCATTCTGCCCATTTTTAGAGATGGACAGCCCTGGATCTTATCTGGGGCTTCCGTATCCAGGCCCCTTGGGCTTGGCCGAACTTGGGATAATGGAATCTCTTCCTTCTCCTGGGGCCCCTCGAGACTTAGGCCTCAGGAACACCTAGCTGACAGGGCATGCTGCCTGCACCTGAGGAGCTGAGCACCACATTCCCTGCTCTCAAGCAGTGCGGGCTTCACATCTGCCCCCAGACGCAACCCAGCATCCTTGGCCTGACACTCAAGGCTCTTTGCTTTCCTGTATTGTCTGTTTCTTGCCACAGGATGGGGGCTCCCTGTTCCCTGTTTTCTTCCACCTTCTTGCCTTGGCTCAGGCTCCTTCCTCAGCTTCCTCGTGTGTTTTCCTACTGTGAACTTGACCAAATTAATTGTTCCCTGGTGCACCTAACAACCTCCTCAGAGACCAGACTATCTGTTTCCATGTGTGTTCTCTTTGCAGGCCCGTGAATTCCTGGGGGCCCAGGACATGCCTTGTTCATATTTGTGCCCACTTACCAGGCTCAGCCCATGGAAGACCTTCAATAAAAAGTTAGTGATTAAATGAATGAATGAATAGATAAATAAGCATATAAACAAACCAAACCAAGACAGGAATGAATGAATGGATGGATGAATGAATGAATGAATGAATGAACACATCAAGCGGGATCTGGGACTCATGAAGTAAACCTACCCCACATACATGCAGTCAGCTGGGACATGGCCTTCTTGTTGGGGAAGTGGGGAGCAGGGATGGGACTGATGCCAAGTCAGCGCCCCTCCTCTACCCTTGGGAAGGGGCATTGGTTAGGTTCCTAGGAAGTACTGAGGACTTGTGACCTGGACCCCTTGGAGAGCCCCAAGTGCAGATGCAAAAAATCAGTGAAGATGGAAGTGAAATAAATCTAATAGTGAACCCAGACCTTGCCAATCCCTGGTCTTTGCTGCCAGTGAAGAAGCGCTTGGGGGCCTGGGGTTCCACGGATGGGAAGGAGGCAGGCTAGTCTTAGTGAGAAGGGGATATAAAACAAAGGGTTAGACTACACATGGAAGGAAATTCAATGCTCAAGAAGTTCTTCCCCAGTAGAGTGGACTCCCCAGAGATCAATGGATCAAAAAAATGTCTCTATTCATCCCTGTCTTCCAGACTAGATCAGGAGCCCTCTGAAGGCAGAGATCTTGTCCAGTACTTACCTATTTTCCCAACACTCAGCATAGAGCCTGGAGCTCAGTTAATATTGGCAGGATGCAGAGATGGATGGATGAGTGGATGGGTGGATGGATAGGTGGATGAATGGATAGATGGGTGAATGCATGAGTAGGTGCATAGATGGATGGATGGATGGATGGATGGATGGATGGATGAATAAGTGGATGGATGAGCCAATGGGTGAGCAGATTGAGAGCTGGATATATAGTGGATAAACAGATGAAAATATAAAGTGATGGATCAATAACAGATGGATGAGCTAACATATGATCATATCAATAGCTAGATGGACAAATAGAGAAACAGATAAGTGGATGGATGAATGGACTAATAGATAAATGGATGAATGCATGGACAGCTAAATAAACTGATAAATAAATGAATGTATGGTTGGCTTGATGAGTAAATAGATGGATGGATAAAAAATGGGTAGGAAAATGAGAGTGGATGGACAAGAAAGGTTTGTAAACTGGGAAGACTAGATTGATTCTCAGGTATCAGTAAGGGGTGGGGAAATCTAGGAAATCTGGGATGGGAATAGAGCCCCTAGGGATTTGGAAGAAGCAGTGGTACTCAGGAAACTGGGAGGGGAGGGTGTAAGAACCCAGGACGACCCTCCTCTGGTGGCAGGGAAGCTGCTGTGAAGGAACTCAGAGGGAGGGGGAAAGCGGCACTATGCTGAGCCCTGGGGTGGACAGAGCATAAGGGTTGGGGACCCAGGACCCAGAAGAGACTGGCCTGGCACTCTGCTAGATCAGAGCTCTCAGCCAGCCAGGCTGACCCCAGAAAACAAAGACCCCGAGAAGCCACCCCTACCAGCTCTGACCCCAAGCAAGTGACTGTTGACCACACGGGGATCTCAAGAGCAGTGGGCATCTGTGGGGTGAGGGGGCCCCAGCAGGGCCTGCGGGAAGCAATGGCTTCCCTGTGGTAGAGCTAGCCTTCCTCCGTCCCACTCTTTCTCCCCACCCCAGCCTCCAAGACCGCCCCTCACAGTACCAGCTTCCTCTGGGCAGGGGGCCTGGCCCCCATGGCCTCCCAGGCCAGCCCCTGGAGCACCACCTGCCCCAGCCGGCCTGAGACTTCCTGTAGCGCAAGAGATTTATGCAAACGGGCTGGGGCGGTGATGTCACCCCAAGGGGACTATCTCCCAGTGGCAGGCCCTTCGATAAAATCAGGAACTTGCGCTGGCCCTGCAATGTCAAGGGAGGGGGCTCACCCAGGGCTCCCGTAGCTCAGGGGGCAGGCCTGAGCCCTGTGCCCGCCCTGAGTTCGTCCAGCCCCCGACGGGGCGCCCCATCCTGAGGGGCTCCGCACTGGCCCCCACCGAGGCAGGGGACCTGACTGGCTCGGAGCTCGGCTGGATGTTACAGGCGTGCAAAATGGAAGGGTTTCCCCTCGTCCCCCCTGTGAGTACCGGGACCCCTCTCCTAGCCTGACCTGCGGCCCTCAGACGACCGTCCGCCTGCCCACCAGCCAGCCAGCTGGCCTCCCGGGCTCACTATCAGTGGGAAGTTAGTGTTTCCTCCCCGGAGCTCCTGGCCTGAGACCCAGCGAGGGGGCCATTGGCTTCTTCGGAGCGTGCCCTGGCGGGCTGAGGGCTGGGCCCATGGTGGGGCTGTGATCGGTGGGGCCTGAACGGTTATTTATAGATGGGGCTTGGGTGGCAGGCTGAGCTCCTGGGCAGGGTGCTGGGCTGAGGATGGTGAGGGCGGCGGCAGAGCGGTGGCAGAGGAGGAGATGGGGAGACTGGTGTGCGGGGGAAGCCGGTCCCCCAGACAGTAAAGGCTGGAGGGCAGGAGGCAATAGGCCAGAGGTCTCAGCCCGTGACCTGGCTGCTCCTGGAGACGGAGGTTGGCTTATGTCTGGGTCCCCAGTGCCCAGTCTGGGGCCTGGCACAGGGGACATGGTTGTTGACCCGAGGGTCTGGGCCTGGGGCAGGCGGGTCCCCAGGGGCTGGGCGGCAGCAAGAAGCGGAGCAGAGACTAGGACGGCAGTTGGGTTGGGGCACTGGCCAGGGAGCGGGGAGGGGAGGGCAGGGCTGGAGCTGGGCCCATCTGGGGCTGAGCTCAAGGGCGCTGGGGTAGAAGCCGGTAGAGTGGAGGCTGGAGCGAGGGCAGGCGCTGAGGGTGGGACGAGGTCGGGGGCTGGAGGTGAAGCAGCGGGAGTCCCAGGGGAGCCCTGGAGGGCAAGGGCAGCAGGCCGGGGCAGATCCCCACTGCCCCTGCTCTGCGTGACAGTTGCAGCCTCAGGCAGGTGCAGACCTGGGCCCCTCAGAGAGGACCCCCTCTGTCTTTCCCACCTCATCCCCACTCAGCAGGGGTGGGGAGCCCTGGGGGAGCCGGGAAGTGTTCAGCAGGGCCTGCCCACCTGACTCAGCTTTCCCGGCCTAGAGGCAGCTCCCTTCCCCCCCCCACCCCCGCCCCACCCCAGCCAGGCCTCAGAGCCCCGGGAGGCACCCCAGGCCTGACATCCTGCTGTTGGGCTGCGCTGCCTGGAAACCCGGTGCTGGGTTCCTGGCCTTCTTACTGGCCAGACGCACACAGCTCCGGCAGCCTTCCCAGACTGAGCCTTGTCCCACCCTCCGCACCCACCACCAAGAAGGAGGGGGAGGGGGCAGGCGGGGGTGGGAGGAGGTGGTCCCAGGAAGAGCCAAGTCTGCCTCAAGAAAGCCACAGTCCCAGAAGCTGGGCCACACTGTCTCTGACCCTTGACCTCTCAATCCCTAACTCCAGACACAGCTAGGCAGGAAGCACATCTTCTTGGGCTGCTACACCAAACCCCTCAAGAGCTACTCCTGGGAAGGTGGGCTCCCAAGGCACCCTGGCCCCCCACCCAAGCCCTGAGGGCCAGAGTAACTGTTGTGCAATCCCTGGGCACACGCTGCGGGGGTGGGGAGAGGCCTGATGACTCTCTGAAGACTTGGTGTGCTGTCCCCGTGCCTGCAACGGGACAGGGATGAGTGAGGGGGGGGTGGAGGGGGAGAGGAGGAGAGAGGGAGAGGAGGACAGGGAGGAGTGGAGGGAGAGGAGGGAGAGGAGGGCAGGAAGGAGTGAGGGGTGGAGGGGCAGGAGAGGGAGAGGAGGGCAGGGAGGAGTGAGGAGTGGAGGGGAGGAGGGCAGGGAGGGGTGAGGGGTGCAGGGGGAGGAGCGAGAGAGGAGGGTGGGGAGGGTGGGGAGGAAGAATGAGGGATGAGGGCAGGAGGGCAGGGAGGAAGGGAAGGCGGTATCCCAGTGGGTGGGGCAGAAGGAGGATGGAAGAGCAAGGCTCCGGCTGGCCCATGGCCCGCAAGCCTGCCTGGTGACACAGTAGAGCCCATGAGTGTGGGCGGCCATTGGTCACGGGCCCCGAGGCTGCGTGGGGCCGGACGCGGGCTGCGGACACGGCGGCAGGAGGACCATGTGTGTGTCGTGAGGACGGCTGTGCGAGCGGAATGTGAGTGGCCGTGATGGAGGTGGGCCTGAGCCTGTGTTTAGGGCCCGAAGGCAAGTGTGAGGAGACGTGTGTTCATCCAAGTGGCCGCGTGTGCCTACAGCGTGAGTGGGTACGACGGCGTGTGCGCGTGTGAGCACACGTGTGTGAATGCCAGTGACCGCAGAGTGTGGGCAGGCACGAGGGAGTGAGTTCCCGTGTGGGAGTGTGGGTGTCATGGGGAATAGCTGTACGTCTGGGGGTGTAGGTGTGTCCGTGTGAACGGGCGAGAGTTTGTGTGTGAGATGGGACCTCCTCCTTTGACCTCGGACCTTTGGGGTCCCGGTCAGCCCCCTTCTGCAGGAGCCAAGACTCTTGCTCTCTGGGTCCCCCTGTCCCCACTGTGGCCTCTCCCAGTTCCAGGCGGAGAGAGGGCTGTGGGCCTGAAGCAGTCCCTCAGGGAGGGAGGCTGCTGTGGCCCCCAGCATGCCAGGGGCTGCCAACCTGGCTGGGGTTTTCCCGCCGCCATCCGAGTCCTGACAGCCTCCTCTCTCAGCAGCCATCGGAAGACCTGGTTCCCTATGACACGGACCTCTACCAGCGCCAAACGCATGAGTACTACCCCTATCTCAGCAGCGATGGAGAAAGCCACAGCGGTGAGTCCCCGACCCCCCGCCCCCCGCGCCCCCAGCCTGCATTTACTGAACGTCTTCGGTGTGCCAAGGCCGGCGGTCAGCTTCGTCCACGTTGACCTTCTGGTCCAATCCGTGTGGCTTTTCACAAACAAGGAAGCAGAGGCTCAGGGAGCCAAGCGACTTGTACAAGGTCACACAGCTGGTCAGGGGAGCCCAGTCTGTCTGCTCCGGTCCAGGGCACCTCTCGTGCTTTCCTCTCCTGCTCCTCCAAACCCCCCTCCTTCCTCTCTGGTGTTGTCACCCCCTTCACCCAACGTGAATTCTTGCTCCCTGCTGTGTTCTCGACCTCTCTTGGCATTTGGGGCTGGAGAATTTCTTTGTTGTGGGGGCCTGCCCTGTACATTGTAGGATGTCCAGCAGCATCCCTGACTTCTACCCATTAGATGCTCGAAGTACCCCCAGTCATGACAACCAAAAATGTCACACATTGCCAGATGTCCCCCCGGGGGATGGAATCACCCCTGTTTGAGACCTGCTCACTAAGGGAAAGGCTCTGAGGGACCCCTCATTCAGCAGGGGCTGGAGCCCCAGTTTGCTGGGGTGGGAGTGAGCATAAGCCAGGGGATCCTTTTGTCTGAGTCTCATCGCCCATCCCAAGGCCCAGCCTCGACCCTGGAGCACATTCAGGGTCGACGTGGACCGGCGTTAGGGGCCTGGGACCTGGGCAGGGCACTCAAGAGAGGCCCCCCAAAGGGGATCTTGGTATATTGCTGGGACACCCCTGAGCCAGAGTAAGAAGGCCTAGTTCATAGGTCTTCCTTGGGGGATTCTCCAGGAGTTCTGAAATCTGGGCAGGCCAGACACTGGGGTGTCTGCAGCCGCAGAGGAAGGTTTCCCACCTGGGGGCCAGCCTCACCGGCAGCTCCATTCTTTTTTTTTTTTTTTTTTTTTAAGATTTATTTATTTATTTGCGAGAGCGAGAATGAGAGCGAGTACATGAGAGGGGGGAGGGTCAGAGGGAGAAGCAGGCTCCTCGCTGAGCAGGGAGCCCGATGCGGGACTCGATCCCAGGACTTCAGGATCATGACCTGAGCCGAAGGCAGTCGCTTAACCAACTGAGCCACCCAGGCGCCCCAGCAGCTCCATTCTTTAGGCGCATGGATGGCGGTCTCCCCCCGACGGCCCTTCCCGGGGACGCCACGGGTGGCGGGTCCTTATTAGGACCTCACATCGGGAGGCCAGATCTCGGTTACAGCTCACTGGCGACACACAGCTGGGAACGATTATAAAGACCATACCTGGGAGCCATGTCTAGGGAGTAGGTGGTGGAGAGCCTCAAGTCCACAGGTGGGAACACCAAGACTTCTTTCAGAATCCTGGGGCTAGAAAGGTTTTAAATATCTTCCTTTTCATCCTTTAAAGCTTATTTGTGCTTCTGCAATGTATCCTCTCTGTGCAAAAGCTGAACAGTTTAGAGAGAACATCTCCCTCATCCACCTCTCTTCCCAGCGCCCCCAGCCAGGATCAAGGGCGGGTCTCCCTGACCTAGAGACCAGCCCTTGGTGACCCTTGCCCCTAGCAGTTCAGCACCCGAGAAGGTCCCTCTGGACTTGAGGACTGGCTCCCCCTGGTGGCTCCAGGCAACAGGACGGCCAGGTCCCAGCAAACTGCATTGCCCGGGATGGCTTAGGGACTCTTTCCCCTCTGGCTTAAACTTCTCTCAGTTTCACTGGGTTTGGGGGCATTTTCTTTGGGCCTGTTGCAGCCTTAGTTTCCCCTCCTGTAATATGAGGGTGTGTGCATACATCTAGAAGCCAGCTAGACCGGGGGCTGTGGCTGATGAAGTGAGCACTTTAGAGAAAGCCTGCGCTTTCCTGGCCCAGTGCCCAGGCAGGTCCCTTATATCTGGCCTGGGGCTCTAGGAATGACTCCTGATTAGATGCCTGAGCACCCTGTTTTGGTCATGCCCCAATTTCTTCAGAGACTCCTCTGGCATCCCCAGGAGTCCCGGCCCCTACTCCCCGCACCCCTGCTCCTGTCATTTCCAATCTGGGCATCTGTGCTGATCTGGGCATCTGTTTTGTTCTGTCCTTTCCTTTTTTTTTTTTTTTTAATTTTATTTACTTATTTGAGAGAGAGTGAGAGAGCAGGGGGAGAGGCAGAGGGGGAAGTAGACTCTCCGCTGAGCAGGGAGCCTGATGTGGGGCTTGATCCCAGGACCCTGGGATCATGACCTGAGCTGAAGGCAGACACTAAATAATAGAGCCACCCAGGCGCCCTGTTCTGTCCTTTCCTAATACCTCTTGGAAGGTACTGTCTGAAGACCCAAGAGTAGAGACACCCCACATTTTCCCACCAGTTCCCGAATGTCCTCTGCGTCTATGTTTTCAGGTGGTTGAAACTTACTAAAAAGGCACTGGGGCTGGACCTGGGGCTGGTCCTGGTTTCATCACTCACCAGTGTGTGACCTTAGAGCGAACGACAGCCTCTCGGAGCCCCTGCTTCCTCATATATGGAAGTGAGAGCATGGAAACACTTACCTCGTCACGTTGTGGCGATTCACTGAGGTCACACACGAAATGTGCAAGGTCCTGGGAGCTTTCAGGACCTAGTACGTTAGCTTCATGACTCCCCTAGGCAGGAGAGAGGAAGCGGCTGGGAGAGTGGGAGAAGCCCAGAAGGCTCTGTGACAGGTTCACTGCGTCAGTTTCAACTGACCGAGGTGACAGGCAACCGACCAGCCACGCACCCATTCAACCACCCACCCTTGCCGCCTCCCACTCATCCTTCCAACACGTATCATCTTTCCACATGCCCACTCATCCCTCATTTGTCCATCCACCACATAGCTTCTGATCATATGCCGTGTGCCAGGCACTGTTCTAGGCACTGGAGTTTCCGTGATGAGCGAGTCAGACAAGGCCACGACTCTCATACGGAGAAGAGACGGTAAACAGTCACATACGCAGACACACATAAGAAGTCCCATAAAAGGCAAAGTCATGTATGCAGAGCGTCTATGTTGGGGGCTACTTTCCCTTGGGTGGTCGGGGAAGGCCTCTGAGGAGGTGGCAGTGGAGGTGATAAGGACCGTGCACGCAAAGGATAAAGATGCTCTAGGTAGAGATAACAGCAAGTGCAAAGTAGCGCTGACCTCAACAGAGGGCTAGAGTGGTAGATGCACAGGAAGCGGCCGTGGAGACAAAGGGTAAGCCCGAGGGGCCTGCTGAGGACACATCACCCAGGGCCCGAAGGCCATGGCAGGAGTTTGGGTTTTTTTATTTTATTTTATTTTATTTTATTTTATTTATTTATTTGACAGAGAGAGAGAGAGAGCGAGAGCAGGACCAGAAGCAGGGGGAGTGGGAGAGGGAGAAGCAGGTTTCCCATGGAGCAGGGAGCCCAATGAGGGGCTCGATCCCAGGACCCTGGGACCATGACCTGAGCCGAAGGCAGACGCTTAATGACTGAGCCACCCAGGAGCCCCAAGGAGTTTGGGTTTTATCCTACAAACAATGGGAAGCCATTGTAGGGTTTTGAGCAGAGAAATGACATGATCTGAATCATCTTGTCTGAGCGTTTGTACGTGTGTGTGGTGAAAATCTAAATACATTTTAAATCTTCGATTTTAGATTGTTAAAATAACAAATATTGCCAAAAATTTAAAAATACTTATCATGTAAAATATTTCCCTCTTCCCAACCTCCCTCCCCACTGATAGCACCTTCGTCCATCCGTGCAGACATTTTATTCCACATATATACTCCCATTTGTCTGTCAGTGCATACGTGCGGGTATATTCTATTCCCGCAACAATGGAATTGTAACATCACACTGTTCTGCAAGTTGCTGCTTTTTACTTAAGCTTATCAGAGACATTTCTCCGTGACATACATGGTTCAGCAGAGATGGAGAAAAGCTATTTTTCCAGTCTGCCTATTCCAGTGCTAAGTAAACATACACATGAAGATTTGAAATGGAGACTTAGAACATTGTCCATTTATTCATTCACGAGCATTTATTGAGTACCTTCTATGTGCTAGGTGGAGAGGAATCTAGCTTGAATCTTCAATTTGAGATATTGTCTAATGTTCCATCTTGTTCTTTGTAAGATGAGACTGATAATAGTCATTCAGAACACACACACACACTCACAGTTCACACGTTCCAAAATGATTATACACCAACTTTTTTCCAGTTTTATTGACGTAACGGACATAAAACATTGTGTAGGTTTATGACACACGCCATAATGACCTGACGTACGTAGACAGTGTGAAATGGTCACCACAGTAAATTCAGTTAATATCCTTCACATCATAGAGATACAAAAAAAGATTTTCTCCTTGTAGAGAGAGCTTTGAGGATCTAATCTCTTAGCAACTTTCAAATATACCGTACGGCATTGTTAACTGCAGTCACCACATTGTTTTGTTTTTTTTTTAAAGACTTTATTTATTTATTTGACAGAGAGAGAGAGAGCGGGAACACAAGCAGGGGGAGTGGGAGAGGGAGAAGCAGGCTTCCCGCTGAGCAGGGAGCCCGATGTGGGACTCGATCCCAGGACCCTGGGATCATGACCTGAGCCGAAGGCAGACGCTTAACGACTGAGCCACCCAGGCGCCCCTGCAGTCACCACGATGTACGTTGTGTCCCTAGTACTTATAACTGGAAGTTTGTCCCCCCACCTTTTTTTTAGTTTGTCCCTTTTGACCCCAGCCTCTGACAACCACAAATCTGATCTCCTTGTCTATAAGTTTGGGATATTTTTCCCCCCAATTTCACATATAAGTAAGATCATACAATATTTGTCTTTCTCCCTATAGTAACTTATGAAATCAGTATCTGCATTTTCCAGTATTATGGCCATGTGAAGATTGCTCAGCTGAGCCACATGGTATACTTTGATATATATCCCCCTTTTTTGGGGACCATACCTCATCCCCGAAAAAGAAGATGAGGGGCCAGGTAGCAAGGAGATAGAGCTCTTGCTCTGGAGCCAGGCTGCTGAGATTCACACCCCATTGCCCTCCCCATTACTCTCTGGGGTGACCACGGGCAAGATATTTCACCTCTCTGTCTCAACTTCATACTGGTACCTACTTTTCAGGATTGCTATAACGATTGAGTGAGTCACTGTACGTAAAATCCTTAGAACGGTGCCGGGCACGCAGTGAATGCTACGTAACGTGGATAGGACTTGTTATTCTTCGGATCACAGTGTCCTAAGAGAGGGTGTGTGGGAGGTAGGGTTTTGTTGTATTCTTGTTCTCATGCCTTCATGGTTAACAGTAGTTTGGCCGTGTACAGAAATCTAGGTTGAAAACCACATTTTCCCTTAGAAATTTGAAAGCATTTCTCTATCTTCTGGTTACTGGAGTTTTTCCTTCGAAGTCAGAAGCCTTTTTATGTCCTCTTTTTGGAATGTAACCTTATTTTTTGTTTTTGTGTGTTTTTCTGCTTGTTTAGTTTCGTTTTGTCTCTCTGGAAGTTTTTAGTACCTTCTCTGAACACTCAGTGGTTCCACTGAATAAGCTTTTAAAAAAATCACTCTGGCTGTTATGGGAAAATAGATGGAGTGGGGGCCACAGTAGGAACAGGAGGAAAGCACCGGGAGGGGGCTCCTGGAATCATCCAGGCAAGAGATGATAGTGGCTTGGCCAACGGTGGTGGCAGTAGAGACAGAATCTGGGATAGATTTTGAAGGCAGGGCTCATAAAATTTACTGGTTATTCTTATTATTTTAAATTGTGGTAAAATACACATAATATAAAATGGTAGTTCTTTTTTTTTAATTTTTGAGGACCCCCATATTGTTTTCCACAGTGGCTGCACCATTTTACATCCCCACCCCTAGTGCAGAAGTGTTCCAATTTCTCCACATCCTCACCAACACTGGTTAGTTTCCGTTTTTTGATAGTAGCCATCGCAATGGATGTGATAAGGTTTGCTCTTTGTGAGGGGATTGCTGAAGGAACTAGAGTCCCAAAGCATGACTCGTCTCCATCCTTCCATCTTTCCAAGTACTCTCTCATCCTCTCATACCACTGACCCTCCACCCATCCCCCAATGTATTCACACACGCATCTAATCATCCACTCATTCACCTTTCCAGGTGTCCTTCCCTTCACCTGCCAAACCCTCTGGCCATCTCGCACAGACCTATCCATCTAATAAATGTATACAAAGCAATACTTGTACACTAGGCACATTGCCAGGTGCTATGGAATCAATAAAACACAAGTCCTAACAGATTTATTATTTTAACAGGGGAAAAAACTAAAACTTTAATAATTAGGATTCAAAGTAGAGAGTAACAAGTGTGATGAAGCCTGGAGCTCTGGACCTCTGGTTCCCTTATCTGAGTGATGTGCAGGGGGGTGGGCTTCAGGAGCTCATGTCCAGTAGTCTGTGATTTCCTAAAGTTTTTTTCTCAGCCCTTGTCTTCTTAATTCCTCACCTTCCTTCTCCGTCTTGATCTTACTTCTGCTCCCCTGGGGGGGAGCCCTGGGCTTAAGGCTGGAATTTCTGCTCTGAGGAGATAAGGTCAACTGAATGACAGGGCTTAAGTTCTCTGTATGTGTGGAGTTGTTTGGAATATCATTTTGTTTTTGTCCTGGTGACATACAGGTATTAGGGACACTGAAAATACTAAAAAGAATAGGGATGGGTGGGTAGGACTTTGATCCCAGATCGGGAGCTGGTTTAGAGGGAGGTAATGAGAGATCAAGATGAATGGGTTATTGCTGGCTGGCCGGATGAGGGATAGGTGGATGAAGGGAATGACGGATGATGAACGGTGGCTGGCTGATGGATGCATGAGGGATGGGTGGATGATGGACGAGTGATGGATGGATGGATGAATGATGGATGGACGGAGGACCGATGATAAATGATGGGTGAGGGTGGATGATGGTAGACAAACAGATGGATAAAAGCAGGCAGTAAAGTCAGTGTCACCCTGGGTCTTAATTAAAGTTTTCATTAACAGTCTTGTCTCTCAGAAGTTTTATGATGTAATGGTAGGAGTTCAGTCCCTGGAGGAAGACACAGGTGACTTTATCTATGCTTGCCGGTGGACAAGGGACTTAATCTCTTTGAGTCATAGTTTCCTCATGTGCAAAAGAAAGATCATCCTATGGTGGCCACCTTGTCAGAGCTAAGGTGAGATTAAATGACAAATGTGGTGTGAGCACTCTGCATAGTGCCCGGTACATAAAAATACATGTTAAACGCTAATTTTTATTGATCATTTGCTCGAATATTGATTGAGGCTTACCATGTGTTGGGTGGCCTAACAGGCTATGAAAAGGAGGGTCCAGAGCTAACTCCGGATATGCAAATGGCATTATATTCTTTTGAGGAGCAGAGTCGTGCTAAGGAGGCATATTGCAGGATGACCCAGGTAACCCAGGGAAGGGGTAAAACAATGTGTTCACGAACAGTCATCTAGAAATGAGGTCCAAGAGCCCAGGAGTGCTGACCCTTGCACTATGAAGGATTCCTTGTGTCCCTTCAGAGGGCCCCATATTTGGAACGTTTCTGCCTACCAGACAGCGTTTATTACATAATTGCCTGAGCACCCAAATCAAGGGTAAAGGCGAGGTTTCCGTTGGGCCTTTTGAAACCTTAATTGTAGCTCGAGCCCCCTTTGCAGCTTTCAGGGGACCCTGGGGCAGGGTTCCAGAGTTTCAGTGAGCAAAGGAACCTCCTTAGGGCCTGTTCAACTCCAATTCCCAGCTTCCCTCTCAGTGCTTCTGATTCCCTGGGTCTCCAAGTGGGGCCCCAAGCCCCCCAGAGGGACTCTGATGAAGGTGTACTGAGAATCTCATGGAAAATGCTGGTCTCAGGCTGGGACCATTAGAGTGAGCTCAGAGGTCTCATGCGCAGCTAGAACAGAGCGGGGGAGGGGTGGGGAGCAAGAGGGAAAGAGAGCAATCGGGGGCCCCTCACCCCACACCTAGAGGGCTGCACACATGCAGGGTCCTCCAAACCCTGGACCTGGAGTGGGTTTAAGGGTGGGGGTTGGTAGGCAGGATAAGGCGTTCTGCCAAGATCTGGACAGTTCAACCTGGGTGGGGAAGGCAAAAAGGGTAGGGGCCAGGAGTGGGGCCAGAGGGTAGATCTACCCCTAAAGAAGACCCCGGATTGACTCACCAAATCCCAGAACCCCCAAAACGGCCCCTGGCTCCAAAGCCCAGAGCCAATTCTCTCTGGCAAGTGGAGAGGTTCTGGGTCCTGTTAACTTGCTGCAAGATCAAAGTACAAATGAAGTGTTGTTTTGTTTTCCCTTCAGATTTAGATAATGTTGTGGAGGAGAATCAGCGTTCTCAGGAGGCTAGGATTTATTCATTCATTCATTTGTTCACTCGTTCAGGCCATGTTTGTTGAGTGACTACTGGGTTTGGCACTGGGAGTAAGGGGAAAACAAAACCAGTCACTGTCCTCACGGTGCAATGCTGAGGCCCCAGCCCTAGCCTCTGGGAGAAAGCGACAGCCATGCCCCCCAAAACGATTTCTCTGGGCCACTGAACAAGGTGGCAGAGAGCGGGAGGAAGAAGAGATAAACGTGCACGAAAGTATCTGCCATTTGCTCAAGTGCTGATCTAGGTTATTTAGAACAACACATTCGTAGTAGTAGTAGTAGTAGGTGTTTATTGAATGGAATTTTGTGCCAGGTTCTATCCGAAGCACCTTGCAGGCATTAGCTCATTTAACCCGCACAAGACTACGAGATGGGTGTCATTATTAGCCCCATCTTACAGATGAGGAAACTGAGGCTTATAGACGTGCAATGACCTGCCCAATGGCACACAGCAGTAAATGGCAGAGGTGGGATTTGAACCCAGCTCTGCCTGACTCCCAAATCGTGTACTTTCTCTCTTCTGTGCCATGTAGCCTTGTAGAGGTGGGAGTGTGGGCTGCCTGGATTGTGGGTTCAGGTGATTTCAGGTGTGGACGGGACCTCTATAACTATCCAGTCGGGTCTCTGACTTTTAGATTGGGGAGTTGGAGACTCGGGGAGATAGGATGCCTTGTCCAGGGTCACACAGCAAAGCCACCACAGAGCAGTATTAGAAAGCAAGTCTTCTGAGAACCAGTCCAAAGCCAAAAAAAACACATGTCATTTTTTGGGGATGTGTGAGTGAACGAGTATGTGCTTGTGTGAAAGAAAAAAAGAAAGACAGACACATACATACATACACACGCACACGGGGCTGGTGGTGGTCCCCATGGAGCATCCCAGAGAGGCGGCCTTGGCCTGGCATCTTGGACAGTCCCTCTTGGGTCATATGAGAAAGTCCCTCTTGTCGTTTTATCACCACGTCTTCTTTTGGACCCAGATTGTCCCCAGGAACTCCACAGACATGCGGCAGGTTGTTGGGTTTTTTTTTTTTCCTGGAAAAGATGTCCAGAGAAACCATGTCCTAGTCCCAAGACAGGGCTCCCAATGGCATGTGGCTGTTCCCCAGACTCGAATCCCCCCACCGCAGACTCTGAAAGCACCTCTGGGGGAGTTTCCAGCACAGCCCTGTGTCCTGGTGACCTGGCTGGGAGACAGACCCAGCAGCGCAGGGGCACGGCTCTGAAGGGGCAGCGCTGCGGGCTGGGACAGGTTCTGGTGTGCGAGGAATGTCAGCCGTGTGACTTTGTGATCACACCTTGGCTATGTGACAAGACCGTGTGCGTGTGACTGTAGCCTCAGGAACCACTCTGTGGTTTCCAGGGGAGTGGAGGGGGATCAGCGTTCCCTGAGGGCCTACTCTGGGCCTGGGAATTTTTACAAATGTGAACTCATTTGTATCCTCCCAATAACTATTATCCCCATTTTATTAGCGAGTCAACTGAGGCTGGAGAGGTCCGTGCATGTGCCTGAGGCCACACAGAAAGCAAATGGCAGAGCCAGGACTCAGACTCTGCCTGGGTCCTCATGACCGCGGGGCAGGCAGGCTAGAACGGTCGCTGGGAGCGCAGGCTTTTTGCCTCAGAGCTGGGTCTCGGCTCTGCCCCGGCCCCGGGGCCTCCAACTGCCTGGCCCAGCCTCAGCGTTCTCATCTGTAAAATGGGGGTGTACCTAAGGAGGTGGGTGGTGAGATGATGCCTGTCCGCCTGGAGCCCAGCCGGCTCTGTGGCCACAGCCCCCTCCCGCCCGGCGTGACGGCGTTTTGCATTCTGATGACCGCCCGCTGCCCCGCGCACCCCGGGCTCACCCCCCGCTGCCTGGCCGTCCCTGCAGACCATTACTGGGACTTCCACCCGCACCACGTGCACAGCGAGTTCGAGAGCTTCGCCGAGAACCACTTCACGGAGCTGCAGAGCGTGCAGCCCCCCCAGCTGCAGCAACTCTACCGCCACATGGAGCTGGAGCAGATGCACGTGCTCGACACCCCCATGGCGCCCACCCACGCGGGCATCGGCCACCAGGTGCGTGCGGCCGCCGGTCCCGCGGGACCCGGGCTGTGGTGAGGCCGGCTCTTCACAGGAAGCTGACAGAGGCTCTTACTCAACTCGGCTTCCTGCCCCACAGCGCCAACGGCGGCCGGAGCCCCAACGGCTGCCTCCTGACCCTCCGACTGACCTCGTGACCCCACACCCCTTATCTGCTCTCCCCCGATAACTCCCACCCTCCACTGACCCGCCCGGCCACCGTGGCCCTCCTGACCCCCACTGCACCCCACCCCATCTGCTGGCCGCTCATGGGCCCGGCCCCCGAGTCACTGGACGCTGGCCTCCCCGTCTCCACCGACCCCCTTTACTGACCCTCCTCAGCCCCACGCACCCGAATCCCAGTCAGGGGCCTCCGTGAGCCTCTACCACCCTTCACGGACCTCCACTGGCCCTTCCCTCACTTCTCACCCGACCCCCCAGCCCCTCTGCCCTGCCAGTTGCGACCCCAGGAATGCCAGGCCACATGGCACCCCTGTGCATCTGGGGTAAGGGTGCCCTTTCCCCTGGCCAGGCAGCCATGAACCAGGGGGCCCCAGGGCGGGCCGGATTCCAGCAGCCCCTGGTCCCCCACAACCCACTCGCTGTGTGGAGTTGACCGTGCCTGACCCCTGTAACCTGACTGACCTCCAACTTCCCCAGCCTTCTCCCAAAACTTTCTGCCCCCTGCTGGCCTCCCCCCCACCCCGCCCCCGCCGACTCCCTCTTCTCTTGCTTGGATGACCCCTACCCGGCAGCCCTGAGCTGTGAACTGGGCCGCACTGACCTCAACCCTCCTTCCCTGCCTTTCCAGGTCTCCTACCTACCCCGGATGTGCCTCCCATACCCCTCCCTGTCTCCGGCCCAGCCTAGCTCGGATGAGGAGGAAGGCGAGAGGCAGAGCCCCCCGCTGGAGGTGTCGGACGGGGAGGCTGATGGCCTGGAGCCGGGGCCTGGCCTCCTGCATGGGGAAACAGGTAGTGCGGCCCAGCCGTCCGGCCCGCCCCGACCCCGGCCACGCGGTGCCCCCTGCCCCCCAGCCGAGGCCACAGCAGTCACGCCACAGAGCTGAGTGTGTGTCCGTATCTGTGAGCGGGGGAGCGCCTGCCCAAGCCGCCTCTGTGACCGTCTGTGCCCGTTCCTGTGTGGTGTTCAGAACACACTTGTGGGCGCGGGTGTGTTACGAACACGCACCAGCATCTCCGTGACCGAGCGTGGGCGGGTGTGTGTGCATCTGCACCTCTCTGGGCTGCATGTGAGTGGGTGTGAGCGGGTGTGAGTGCCAGGGGCCCCGCAGACCGCCCCGTCCCCCCAGTCCTTCCCCAGTGACCGCCCCCCCCGGGGGGTCCCACATTAGGGGGAGGTGAGGGTGGGTCCCTGTGTTGGGGCGCTGACCACCTCCCACCCGCAGGCAGCAAAAAGAAGATCCGCCTGTACCAGTTCCTGCTGGACCTGCTCCGCAGCGGGGACATGAAGGACAGCATCTGGTGGGTGGACAAGGACAAGGGCACCTTCCAGTTCTCGTCCAAGCACAAGGAGGCGCTAGCTCACCGCTGGGGCATCCAGAAGGGAAACCGCAAGAAAATGACCTACCAGAAGATGGCCCGCGCCCTGCGCAACTATGGCAAGACGGGTGAGGTGAAGAAGGTCAAGAAGAAGCTCACCTACCAGTTCAGCGGGGAGGTGCTGGGCCGCGGGAGCCTGGCCGAGCGGCGCCACCCACCCCACTGAGCCCAGGCCCGCAGAACCCGCCGGGCCCGCCAGGCCTCCCCGCTGGCCATAGCATTAACCCCTCGCCCGGCCCGGACACAGGGAGGCAAGCTCCCAGGGGCCAGGGGCAGGACTGTGGCGGGCCGGGCCTCGCCTCACCCGTCCACCCCCTCCTCCGAGCCCGCTACCCACACCCTCTCCTCGCCTCCCACCAGGACTCCAGCCCCGGCTCCAGAGGGCCACCTGTGCGTCTGACCCCAGGGGGGGGTCGGCCCTGTTTAGTGCGACCCCGGGGGTGCTACCTTGGAAGTTCGAAGTCATCATATTTGTGTACATTGAACCCTTCTTCTTAAGCGTCTCTCCCTTCCCCCACCTCTTCCCCGTTAGCTTCCTCAAGGAACGAAGTTATTAAAGTTATTCTCAGTGAGTCCTCTTGTAGCACGGAGTCTCTTTTACAATTTTTTGTGCATCTTGTCTGGGCGCCCCTGTCTGATCTCTCTTTTTCTCATTTGTCCATTGGGCGTTTACTGAGGACCCCACCCAGGGCTGGGCGCCGGGGACATCAGGACAAATGACACACGGTGCCTGACCTGGAGTTAGAGCTGGTGGAAGAAGTCCTTGGTTGTTCTGAGGGGAATAAATCATTAAGAAGCCCTCTGCACCTGATAAATGGGCTTTTTACAAATGCCTCAGTGAGGCTTAAACTAGGTTACGGCCCCCGTGAGGATGAGAATAGTAATCATGGCCGCAACACTGGATTTTCTGGCCGTTTATTACATGTCAGCCTTGAGGGGTGAAGTCTAATATCATCCCATTTTATAGACTGGGAAACTGAGTCTTGGAGAGGTCAAATGATTTGTCCAAGGTCACACAGCTGAGTGAGGGGTGGGCCGGATCCCGCTGCTACGTCCATGTGAGGCAGGAAGCCCCACGTGTCTGGAATGGGGTGCTGGTGAGCATGGACCCCCAGTGCCTAGCTGGTGTCTGATGCTCTCTGGCTTCTAGTCCACAAAAAGGGAGAAACAGAAAATGATGAGCCTGGAAGTTCCTCAAGTATCTTGCTTCTTTTTTTTTTTTTTAAAGATTTTATTTATTTATTTATCTGACAGAGAGACACAGCAAGAGAGGGAACACAAGCAGGGGGAGGGGGAGAGGGAGAAGCAGGCTTCCCGCTGAGCAGGGAGCCCTATGCGGGGCTCAATCCCAGGACCCTGGGACCATGACCTGAGCCGAAGGCAGACGCTTAACGACTGAGCCACCCAGGCACCCCAAGTATCTTGCTTCTAACAGTAAGTGGAGAGATGTGGTGGAAGACAGCCTGGGAGTGAGGAAAAGTCCCAAAGCAGCCAGCAGGCCTCAGAGAGCCCAGACTCGGGGGACCATTAGCATCAGGGCAAACACCCCCAAACACCTCCTTGCCCTGAGGGCTGAACTGTGACCTCCCTTCTCAGGTCCCCAAGCCCCAGGAGAGGGTAGGTGGTGCTCAGTCCTCTTTAAAGAAGGTTAAGGAGCAGGGAATACAGTTATAGGTAGTTGAAAAGCCCTGGACAGGGGCAGAGAAGAATGGATTGGGGGGGGGGCAGGGAACGATAAGTTCCAGCCACGTGGCGAGGCTTCTGTAGAGAATTCCTCCCCCCACCCCCCGCCCCGGCCGGACCATGAGGGGCAAATGACTGTTCCTGATACTGGATCTTGCTTGGAGAGGGTCACATGAAATTTGCTTCTTTCTGTGCAGCCACCGATGCCCCTGATGCGATGGGGGGGGTGGGGGGGGGAGAGGGGGAGGGAGGACGGGGGAGGGGAGAAGCAAAAGTTCATAGAGGAAGAGTGTGTGAGGGGGGTGGGTACAGAATATTCTGGCAGTAGTTTTCGTGTGAATCCTCGTGACTTTGGCAAGAGCCAGCTCTGCCTCTGACTTCCACTTTGGGGTGTATTTAGAGATTTACCCCCATGCCCTCACCTGCAGGCCCACCCAGCCCTTCCCCTTGGGTGGTGCCAGAGCCCAGTATTGCCCTCTGCCCACCTGGCCCTGGACTGAGCCCACCCAGGACTCCGCAGCATGCGGCCAGCCCAGGTCCCTGTGAGCCCCGGTGGGAGAGGCATTGTCATCCAGCACTTTCTAGCATTTTCATTTATAAACCTGCTTCACTCACGGAACAATCCTACACAGTGGGAGTCACTATCATCACCCTACTTTACGGATGAGGGAACTAAGGCACTGAGGTTAAGGAAGGGGCAGTGCTGGGACTCAGGGCGGCCTGGCCCCAGGATCTGTGCGTGTACCAATCCATCACACCATTTCCCTGTCAGATGGACAGGCCGTGGGGTACCCCTGTGGCTCACCAAGGGTTGGGGGGGCAGAAGCTATCATATTGGGCTGGAGGGGGGAAGGGACGGAAGCTAGCAGGGAACAATGTGGCCCTGCCATCTCTCTGAAGAGCCTCGCTCTCTGTGGAATTTGTCTATATTTAGCAGGTGGCTGGGCAGGAGGCAGATAAGAAATCCTGAGGAGGGGGTGGGCCCCTTATATAGTGTGGGGGGACGGGTCCTGCTCAGATCCTCTTTGGGTGGCCTGTGTCTGCTCAGTTCCTGGTGTGACCTCTCTCAAGATGCCTGAGCCGGGGAAGAAGCCAGGTAGCTCCAGGCCTGGGGTTGGGGCTGGGTGTGGGGCAAGGAGGGCTGGGGCAGCTACTATTGGGACGTAGGCCTTAGAGTGAGTTCCTGAGAGTGGGGGCTGTCTTCCGGGTCTTTTTCTGATTCTCAGTTTCTCCTTCCCATCCTTCTGGTAGAGTGAGGGCAAACCAGAGGACCCCTTCCCTGTCCCCATCCCATCTCTTCCTTAGCAAGATGAGGCCCGGGCTGCCCTTTTGGGAAAAGGCCGCCACAGGCAGGAGCCCAAGTTGAATCTATACTTAAGCCCGTCTTGCTGAATGCTCTTGAGCAGGCCCTTGCCCTCTCCCGGCCTCAGTTTCCCTATCTGTACAAGGAGGTACTGGGTTGGTTCTCTCCAGCTGTGAGATTCTCTGCTTTATGAGCCTGCACCCCCATGGCCCCCACACCAGGCGTGACTCCCATGTTGAGGTAATGTAGTCCGTCTGTTCTGGGAGAGGGTGGTTAAGAGGCCCCTGATCCTGGGCCAAGGGCAGAGAAAGTCACAGCCCAGTGACCTTGTCCTGGCCTGTGCTCTTACCAAGGTCGGGCAGGGCAGGGATCCAGCCCCCCAGCCCCCAGCCCCTCCCAGGCCAGCTTTATCTCAGCTGCTGATTCTCAGCCTGAGGCCCTTGGAGAACAAATTTAGCCACATTCAAGTAGGCAGAGAACCTGCCCCTTGCTAAGGGCCCCGGATGGTGGGGGAGAGAGGGGGCTGGGCTTCTCCCGGCAGGGAGGGTGGGGTTTCCAGGCACACACCTAGCAAAATTCTTGTGTGGAGGTTAGGAACACAGCCCTGGCTCTCCTGCCTCCTGGCTGTGTGGTCTTAGATAAGTCACTTAACTTCTCTGAACCTCAGTGTCCTCATCTGAGAAATGGGCATAATAATCGTGTCTGCTTCACAGAGCCACTGGAGCATTAAACGAGGTGACGCATTAAAGTGCTTATCGCCGGAGTTAGGAAGAGGGGGTGCGGGGGCGGGCTGCATGGGAAAGCCAGGGGCTCCTCAGCCTCCACGGGCCTGTCTCAGTCTCAGCCTTCAGCAAGAAGCCGAGGTCGGCAGAGGTGGCCGCCGGAAGCCCTGCCGTGTTTGAGGCCGAGACAGAGCGGTCGGGAGTAAAGGTGCGCTGGCTGCGCGGGGGCAGCGACCTCCGTGCCGGGGACAAGTACGGCCTGGCAGCCGAGGGCACGAGGCACACTCTGACAGTGAGGGACGTGGGCCCTGCCGACCAGGGGCCCTACGCAGTCATCGCTGGCTCCTCCAAGGTCAAGTTTGACCTCAAGGTCATAGAAGCCGGTAAGACCCTGGTCAGCCGTCCCTGAGGTTTGAGCTTCTGGGGGCAGCCCTGCCACGTCCCCATCGCCCAGGGTACAGGAAGTGCTTTTCTATTTTGGCTGTGCCATCTGCCAGGAATGCCCTTCTCCTCTTTTCTGCAGCAAGACCTCTCTGAAGGTCCCCATGTGCCTCCCTGGCCTGTTCCCGCCTTGGTGGAAGTAGGCGAAATTCAGGGATGACTAAGGCACAGTGGCCTCTGGACACCCGCTCACAGATGGGGACTTGGTGGCTGTGTGCTGGCCGGGAAGCCCTGGTTGCTGGGGGTGTGGAGGGAGCCCCAGCCCAGCCTGGGGAAGGAGAGGAGACCCGCCAGGACGTGGGCACACAGTTTGCGAGGGGGAGAAGGCGAGACGCACACTGCTGATTTAATCAGCCCTCAGAGATGGAGGGGGACCAGGGACAGGAGGAGCGCTCTCTGGTGAGAAGCTGCTCCCCCACCCCTGCCCCTGCCCCTTCCAGTGAAGGCAGAGCCTGTGCCGAGCCCTGCTCCTGCCCCTGCTGAGGCTCCTGGGGCCCCCGGCGAAGCCCTGGCCTCAGCCACTGAGGAGAAAGGCTCCCCGAGTCCTGAAGGTGAGAGGGGTGGTGCAGGGAGGGCCAGGGCCAGTGGATGGGGTGACCCAGGGCAGGTCTCAAAGGCCTCCGCTCACAGGGTCAAGCTCAGCAGTCCCTGATGGCTTGGGTGCCCCTGATGACCCCATCGGCCTCTTTGTGATGAGGCCACAGGACGGCGAGGTGACCACAGGTGAGTGTGGGCTGCAGTACCCGGGGGTGGGGTGGGGAACCGGGCAGCAGGGCGCCCCCCAAGCCCAGCCTGGCGCCCCTCTCTGCAGGTGGCAGCATCACCTTCTCTGCGCGTGTGGCTGGAGCCAGCCTCCTGAAGCCGCCCACGGTCAAGTGGTTCAAAGGCAAGTGGGTGGATCTGAGCAGCAAAGTGGGCCAGCACCTGCAGCTGCACAATAGCTACGACCGGACCAGCAAGGTGGGGCCTGCGGGCCGAGGGGCCTGGGGGCGTGGGGCGGGAGGAGGGCACGGGGAGCCCCTGGGGGGCCCCAGAGGCACGGGGAGTCCTGGGGCTCACCCTGAGACTGAGGGCACACAGGAGGTGCAAGGAAGAAGCCTGGGGAGGCTGGAAAGCAGGTTGGGTGGCCAGGCGTACACGGGGAGGACGGGGAGGCCCAGGGGACCTATGGGACCTGGGGGGCTTGCAGGGCATGATCATCTCAAGGGGGCGTAATAAAACTGGGGGGGGGGGGGCATCAGCCAGTGAGGATGTAAAGCCCCTGGATAGATGTGTATCAGAGCCCAAGCGGCCCTTCATTATACAGATGAAGATACCAAAGCTTGAGAGGTTTTCGCTGGTCTGAGGTCACTCAGAGCCAGGCCTCGAACCTGTGCTTTGACTCCCAGCTTCTGCTCCTCCTCCCACTCTTCCACAGTCCTGGCCCAGGCAAGTGGGCCTCTGGCAGGGCAGGGGCAACATGTTCAGTTGCGTGGGTTGTGCACTGGACAAAAGTGCCTCATCTTAAGTGAATGTCGTTTGCCTTGTAGGCATCACAGATTTATATTTTATCACCACCCTGTGCCAGCAGATGGCAGTCATGTGTCTTGAAAAGGGGCTCCTTTTCCTGTTTACACAAAACCCTATGGGATAACTAAACCCGGAGGGCTGAGAAGGTTGGTGGCCCTTAGCCACTCCCAGCCTCCTTTAGGAGTGAAGGGCCTCCTCTTCTGGCCCCTGGTCTCCCTTGACACCTCACCTCCACAGGTCTACCTGTTTGAGTTGCACATTACAGATGCCCAGGCTACCTTTGCGGGCGGCTACCGCTGTGAGGTGTCCACCAAGGACAAATTTGACAGCTGCAACTTCACTCTCACTGTCCACGGTGAGGGGAGCCTGGCGTCTGTCCCGGGCTCGGAGTCCCCTTGGGTCCTGTCCCCCATGTCTGCCCCCATTTCCCAACACGAAGGAGGGTACCTGGTCCTGCTCAGTGCAGCTCATACAGAGCCATGAAAGAAAGCCATGGAGGCTTCCAGGGTTGGGGTGGGGTCTGACAGCCACGTCCAGCTCTCACCTGGGGTCTCAGTCATCGTGGTGTCCCAGGCTCCTGGCACAGGTGCACAGGTGAAGGGTGAGCCCAGAGCTGAGTGGGAGATCAGCCACTGCTAAGGGACCAGGGACCATCAACTGCCCCATCCACCCCAGAAAGGCTCAGAATGTGGGGTCCCGGGGTAGACGCCCACTCTCACGGGCCATGGATGGGCAGGTCTGTGCTAGTCAGAGATCCCAGGGCCGGGCTTCTGGGATCCCTTAGAGCCCCTTCCCTGTCTCACCTCCCTCTCTGCACCCAGAGACCGTTGGTCCCGGGGACCTGGACCTCCGATCAGCATTCCGCCGCACGTGAGTGATTCTCTCTCCTCAGGGCCTGGGGGAGGCCAGAGCTGGAGTCTGAGGCCCCTCAGGGTTAGGGCTGGGAGTGATGTGGTGGGGGGACGGGGGGGACAGAGATGAAGTTGGTAAGGATGGGGGACAGCAAGATCCCCTGGGCAGGTGAGGAACTTGTTCTAACCCCCACAGGAGCCTGGCTGGAAGTGGTCGGCGGGTCAGGTACCCTTCTCCCAGCCCCTACCTGTCCAGTACACACACCCCAGGGGTCAGATGGATAGGGAGCCCCCATCCAGCCAGTGTCCCTTCCTCTCCCCACCCCCACCCCCACCCCAAGCCCATTCCAGTTGGCTCCACTGCAGCCTAACTGGGGGTCCCTGTCCACAGTGACAGCCATGAGGACGCTGGAACTCTGGACTTCAGCTCACTGCTGAAGAAGAGGTGAGCCCCTGGGTAGCAGCTCCTGAGGCAGATGGCGAGGCCCCGGTTCAAATCCCCGCAACGCGGTTTTCTGACTGTGCGGCCCGGAGCCGGTTACTGAACTCTCGGAGCCGGTTTCCTAGTCTGTCAGCTGGGACAGTCCTGGTGTTGGGAAGCGCAGAGGGCTCTGCAGACATTGTATCCTGTGAACTCACATCCTCACGGGGTCACCCACGGTCCCCGACACCCGAGTCTACGAGAGCTTACCTCAGTAGGCTCCGGGGACCCAGAGAGGCTGGGAATTGCTCCTGCAGTCCCTCCAACTGACTCTGTGTCCTCTCCCTCTCTCTCCCGGACCCTGCATTATGGCGGATGCTGCTGCGGCCCAGAGAGTAAGCATCAGGCGGGGGCTTTAGGGGGGCAGCAGGGTGCCGGCCGGGGCTGGGAGTCAGCCGGTCCTGGGTGTGGATCCCCACTGACCAGGGCTCTGAGCTTCCGGTTCTCCCGATAGCCACCTGCCAGAGCTCAGGAGGGGCAAACAAGGCAATGTGTGCGGTGCAGCGTAAATGGAGGGGCAGGGGTGTGTGGGGGGGGACACGAGGGCCCATGGGCTGTGGCCCCAGGTCCGTGTGGGCAGGGGGCCCACGCCTCTAACGGTCCACTGCCTTTCTGCCCTGCGGAGCAGCAGTTTCCGGAGGTGAGTGCCTGATGAAGCCCGCACCCCTGCCACCCCCCCTTCCCCGGGACTCCCCCGTGCTGAACCTTAAGTCCAGTGCCAGCTCATGCTGCACCACCAGAGGGGAAGGGGCAGAGGGGCGGGGCAGCTCCTTGGTCCTGGGCCCCAGGGGAGGGAGGGGTCCACAGGGTATCCCTTGAGGCCTCTCGGCCGGACTGCGGACGCAGGGACTCGAGGCTGGAGGCGCCAGCCGAGGAGGACGTGTGGGAGATCCTGCGGCAGGCATCCCCGTCCGAGTACGAGCGCATCGCCTTCCAGCACGGCATCACCGACCTGCGCGGCATGCTCAAGAGGCTCAAGGGCATGAAGCGGGATGAGAAGAAGAGCACAGGTGCGCTGGCGCCTGCCGTCCAAGAGGACAGGGCACGCTCGTTTGCACACACGGGGTGCGGTGGGGGGCGGGGGACAGTCCAGCTTAGCCCAGAGACACACGGCGGAGACCCGGAGAGAGAACGGGGGGCGGGGGTGGGGGAGGTGGGGGGGTGGGAGGACAGGGCTGTCTGGCACAGCCACAGGCCACCACGGTGGGTGTGCGCCTTCTGGGGGAGCAGGGGCGGCGGAGCGGTGGGGGGCAATGACCGCGGTGCTCAGCCTTTCAGAAGAAGCTGGAGCCGGCCTACCAGGTGAGCAAGGGCCACAAGATCCGGCTGACCGTGGAGCTGGCCGACCCCGACGCCGAGGTCAAGTGGCTTAAGAATGGGCAAGAGATCCAGATGAGCGGCAGGTGCGGTGGGGTTGGGGGTGGTGGGAGCAGGCCCGGGAGCTCCAGGGGGCCCTGGAGGCTCCCTAGCCTGCTCTCCCTGCCTCTCGCCACCCATGTTCTCTATCTCTGCCCGGTTCCTGCCTGTCTCTCCCCATTTTCCTCTCTCTGGGTCTGATTTCCCATCTTCCTGTTTCTGCCTCTGTTCTTGCTCTTTTTCCCTTCGTCTCGCTTTCTCTCATCGGGACGCTCCCGTGGCCCCTTCTACTCCACAGCAAGTAAGGCCCGGCTCCCGGGGGGAGGGCTTGGGGTGGGGGCACGGGGTCCCAACAGGGGGTTGGGCAGGGCACCCGGGGCCCAAGAGGTGAGTGATGGCTTTCCCCCCACTCTCCCGCGTCCCGGGGCGCAGGTACATCTTCGAGTCCATCGGTGCCAAGCGCACACTGACTATCAGCCAGTGCTCACTGGCGGACGACGCGGCCTACCAGTGCGTGGTGGGTGGCGAGAAGTGCAGCACGGAGCTCTTCGTCAAAGGTGGGCCTGGCCCCGGGACCCTGGGAGCCTGCGGCCCTGGGGGGCAGGGCTGCAGACGACCGGGCCGTCTCGTTCTGCCTACGTGACAGAGCCCCCCGTGCTGATCACTCGGCCCCTGGAAGACCAGCTGGTGATGGTGGGACAGCGCGTGGAGTTTGAGTGTGAAGTGTCCGAGGAGGGGGCCCAGGTCAAATGGTGAGTGCCTGGGGCATGGGGGCGTGGGCAGGGCTGGGGGTGCGCACTGTGGGCCTCCCCGAAGGAGGCCACAGCACTTGCTGCCCGTCCACTGGCCAGGCTGAAGGATGGGGTGGAGCTGACCAGGGAGGAGACCTTCAAATACCGGTTCAAGAAGGACGGCCAGAGACACCACCTGATCATCAATGAGGCGACGCTGGAGGACGCCGGACACTATGCGCTGCGCACCAGTGGGGGCCAGGCGCTGGCCGAGCTCATCGTGCAGGGTGAGGCCGCTCAGCCCCAGCGCCAGCCCCGGCCGTGCACGGGAACCAGGCCCATCCAGGATGGAAGCCTGCGTGACCTTGGGCCACTCACTCTGACACACTGAGCCTTACCTTTCTCATCTGTAGACGGCAGCTGCTGAGGTGGTGACCTCAGAGAGCACTGGGGGGTCAGGTGGGCCTGGTTGGTGTCCCCCCCACCCTAGAGATTCCTTGTGTGCCCTGTACCACCGTCTGCACACACGCATCACACTCATGCATGCACACGTGTTTGCACGTGCCCACGTGATCGCCACAGGGGTTCACGCCCACGCCCACACACACCCTCCCCAGCTCACTGGCTCTGCCCCGCCCCCCAGAGAAAAAGCTAGAGGTGTACCAGAGCATCGCGGACCTGACGGTGGGCGCGAAGGACCAGGCGGTGTTCAAGTGTGAGGTGTCCGACGAGAACGTGCGGGGCGTGTGGCTGAAGAACGGGAAGGAGCTGGTGCCCGACAGCCGCATAAAGGTGTCCCACATTGGGCGGTGAGTGTGCGGGGCTCAGCCCCATCGCAGAGGGGGGCAGGCAGATGGGGGGGAGACGCTGAGACAGAGACAGGCAGAGAGACAGAAGGAGAAACAGAAAAGCAGACAGACAGAGACAGAGACTGAGATAGAGATACATAGAGAGACAGGGAAAAACAGAGACAAATTAAGAGAGATAGAGACAGAGACAGAGATGGACAGAAAGAGAGACAGACACAGGACAGAAACTGAGATAGACAAAGAGAAGAGAGACAGAGACAGAGAGACGGAAGCATACAGAAGGGAGTCCTGCAGAGGCCGAGGGCAGAGATAAGAGAAGCAGTGAGAGAGACAGACAGGCTGGGAGCCCCCCAGCCCCCGGCCCCCAGCTCATGACCAGGGCAGGGCAGGAGGCCACCCGGAGGCCAGCTCTGGCCAGGGGCCCTAACTCTCTCCCACTCTCTTACTCATGCCTCGAGCATCTGGGCTGGCCCGTGCTGGGCCCAAGGTCACAGAGATTAGTGAGACCAGCCCCTGCTCAGTCTCCAAGGGCCCAGGCAAGGGGCACTTGTAGATTGTCTACCTCTGAAAACAAGTGAGGGACTGGAAAGTCAAAAATAGAGAAAGAAAGCATTTAAAATACCAGACCACCACTGAGCTAGGGGTGGGGCAAGGGCCCTTGGAGCCCTGACTATGGTAAGGCTGTTGGGGGGGGGTGGCCCAGGGGGGTCCCCTGAGCCACCACTTCTCTGCAGGGTCCACAAACTGACCATTGACGACGTCACGCCTGCGGACGAGGCTGACTATAGCTTTGTGCCCGAGGGCTTTGCCTGCAACCTGTCGGCCAAGCTCCATCTCATGGGTGAGCTGGCACCCGGCCGGGGTGGGGGCCCCGTTGCTGGGCTCTGCCTTCGCCCCCCTGCCCCGTGCCACTTGCTCATCCTTCTTTTGCAGAGGTCAAGATCGACTTCGTGCCCAGGCAGGGTGAGTGTCGGGACCTCTTCCCTGTGCCCCCCTCCACCCATGTCCCCCTCCAGTCCCAAGCAGAAGGAAGAGCAAGGAACCTGGAGTGGGGACCCCAAGACCCAGCCCCAGCTCTACCACTCACAACTATGGGCCAGTTATAATCTCTAGAAACCTCAGTTTCCTCATCTCTAAAGTGGGAATCCTGATAGGACCTCCTCCATGGGGGGCAGGAAAGTTGAGATGAGATGATGTGAGACTTCATTATTAAATCTTTTCTGCCTTTTTTTTTTTTTAATTATTTGTTTTTACAGTGGGGAGGGGCAGAGGGTGAGGGAGAGAGAGAATCTTAAGCAGGCTCCACACCCTGCCCAGAGCCCGACTCAGGGCTCCGTCTCACAACCATGAGATCATGACCTGAACCGAAAGCAAGAGTCCGGATGCTCAGTGGACTGAGCCACCCAGGCGCCCCAAATCTTTTCTTTTAGAAGTACCCCTGCTGCTTGTAGATTAAACATCTATCAGGCATTCTAGAGTCCTAACTTCAGGAGAATAGTCCAGGCTGAGGCATGCTCTAGGTCAGTGCTTTCCAAACTAAGTTCACTGCCTAGGATACTCCATTTTAAAAGGCATTCCATGGTGAAGTAAGTTTGGGAAGCACCGAACCTTGCTCCACCTCTTGCTGATTCAGAAACTGTGTTAGCATGTCAAAGGCTCTAGAAAATCCCGTGGTAAAGAAATGTGCTAAACTGTGTTTTAATCCAGGGTTTCCTACTTGATTTGACCATGGAAACGTCTTTTTTCTTTTTTCTGGCAGGACATTGGTGTTCCCCCTAAACACAGTGTGAGAAATGTTTAGGCGACCTAGCGTTACAGACCTCCCAGGGAACTTCCTGGGGGGAGGGGGGAATGGGAACGTTCTAGATCTCGATGGAGGGATGGTTGCTCCGGTGTACACATTTGCCAAAACTCGTCAAGCTGTGTGCTCAAATGTTGGCATTTTATTCTGTGTAAATTATGCCTCAGAGGGCGCCTGGGTGGCTCAGTTGGTTAAGCGACTGCCTTCGGCTCAGGTCGTGATCCTGGAGTCCCGGGATCGAGTCCCACGTCGGGCTCCCTGCTCAGCAGGGAGTCTGCCTCTCTCTCTGACCCTCCCCCTTCTCATTCTCTCTCTCAAATAAATAAATAAAATCTTTAAAATAAATAAATAAATAAATAAATTATGCCTCAGAGTGATTTAAAAACAACCAGGGACATGTGCTCCTTCCAGTTTCCCCCCTCTGTCATGGGCCTTTCTCTGACCTACCCCATCCCCGCCCAGAACCTCCCAAGATCCACCTGGACTGCCCAGGCCGCAAGCCGGACACCATTGTGGTTGTGGCTGGGAACAAGCTACGCCTGGATGTCCCCATCTCCGGGGACCCTGCGCCCACTGTGATTTGGCAGAAGACCATCACACAGGTACTCCCTCCTCCACGTCCCCATCTGTCAAATGGGCGCGTGGGACCGCCCGTCCCCGACCCACGTGGGGGCACAACCTACAGCCTGTCACTGACGCTCAGGGGCCAGGGGGGTGGGTGAGGTGGGCAGCAGAGTGGGGGTGGGGCAAAGGGGGGGACAGAGGCGCCCCTGGGCAAGGATTCTCTCTGGGCTGAGTCAGCCCCTGTTCCCCGCCCCCCACTTCCCTCCTGTTCTGTTCCCAGAAAAACAAGGTCCCGGCAGGGCCAGCCCCCGATGCCCCGGGGGCTGCAGGTGCCAGTGACGAGTGGGTGTTTGACAGGAAGGTGAGTGCGGCTGACGGTGGGCTCGAGCTCGTTGGCCTTCCGTCCTCTTCTGCCTACATGGTCTCCACCCTTCAGTGAGGTCTCCGTGAAGGTGCCACATCTGGCTAGCTGTGCTCCTGCCCCGGGCACGGTCGCCGTGGGACGCCCGTGCCTCAGTTGGGCAAAGTCCCCTTAACATTGCTAGGATGCCCTCCTGACGGGGCTGTTCCCTGGCTCCCAGCTTCCCCACCAGGGAGTGGGTTTCCCTGTATGACCAGCTGCCTGGGCACCACTCAAGTCAGCTTTTCTGGGCACCATCGGCTCCTCCACCCACCTGAGAACTTTCAGGATCCCCAGCTCTGTAAGGTCATGTTATTCCCATTCAGCAGATGAGAAAACTGAGGCACAGAGAGAGAAGTTCCACGACAGAGCTAGAGCTAGAGCTAGAGCCCAAGACCCTCGCCCCAGTGCTTTGCCCCCGGCAGGCACGAAATCAAGGTTTTGGGACTAGGCGCTCACATGAGAGTTTCCACTCAGGCTGCATCTGCTCCCCGGACCCTGCTCTGAGCTCTGATCCTACCTCGGGCCACCGCAGAGGCTGTCGAAGCCGGTGGGGTCCGACTGGGGCCCTTCTCCCCAAGCTCCCCTCCCCCCCAGCTGCTGTGTGAGACCGAGGGCCGGGTCCGCGTGGAGACCACCAAGGACCGTAGCATCTTCACTGTTGAGGGGGCAGAGAAGGAAGATGAGGGTGTCTACATTGTCACGGTGAAGAACCCCGTGGGCGAGGACCAGGTCAACCTCACAGTCAAGGTCATCGGTGAGGCTGGCTGGCCCAGGGCCAAGAGGGAAGACAGAGGGGCAACCAGGGAGGGCCCATCCATTCACTCGTTGAGTCGTTTGACAAACATCACAGGGCGTGCTCTCAGCTCCGTGGAGAGGGTTGGGATTAGGGTGAATATGGGCAGTGGGGAACCATAAAGCGTTGATCACAGGCTGGTGACTTGATCAGAGCCGTGTTCTAGAAATGTCCATGGGGTGGTGGAGGCAGGCTCTAGTTGTTTTGAGAGAACTAGCAGCATCGGCCCTGGGCCCGGGCAGGGCTGATGTGGGTCCACCCCCCGCCCCAGATGTGCCAGATGCCCCGGCAGCCCCCAAGATCAGCAATGTGGGTGAGGACTCCTGCATGGTGCAGTGGGAACCACCTGCCTATGACGGTGGCCAGCCGGTCCTGGGTGAGTGGAGGGCACGGGGATAGAGCCCGAGGGCCGGGGTGTGGGGGTGTCTGGGCCCCAGACTGGAGCTCCTGCCTCCCCTCCATCAGGCTACATCCTGGAGCGCAAGAAGAAGAAGAGCTACCGGTGGATGCGGCTGAACTTTGACTTGCTGCGGGAGCTGAGCCTCGAGGCCCGGCGCATGATCGAGGGCGTGGTGTATGAGATGCGAGTCTACGCGGTCAACACCATCGGCATGTCCAGGCCCAGCCCTGCCTCCCAGCCCTTCATGCCGATCGGTGAGGCTGCCTGGCTGGCACTGCCCCTCGCCCCTCCGGTCCACGGCTGCGCTGTGGGCGGCCACCACACTAGGCGTTTACATCATGGTCCCCTTTAAGCCTCAGCAGGGGCCAGTCCTCTTCATTTCACAGATGAAGGAAGGGGGTTCCCAGAAGTTAAACGACTTGCGCAACGTCACCTAGCTGGTAGGGGTGGAACCGAGACTCACACCACTCTGACTGTTGGTGCCTCTCGGGCCTCACATCTTTAAAATGGGGATGATGACAATATCTACTCTATGGAACTGCTGTTAGGATGGCATACAGCAGGTGCTCAAATGTTAATGGTCCCCTCTTCCTCGTTCCCTTCAACCAGGGTTTGTCATATATGGGACAGAGTGAGGGCACTGGCTGCCTGGGGGTCCAAGGGGCTTGGGTCTGTGGAAAGGACCCTGGAGTGGACTCGGAGATGGAGTTTGCAGAGTCGGCTCCATCACCCCGGGGAGGACCATCTGGGATCACGGGGGTCGAGAGGGAGAAACAGACGCTGAGGGTGTGCCAGGCTCTTGAGCACAGCTGTTCCTACCAGGACACGACAGGGGGTGGGGCAGCTGTCGGGGGCAGAGGCAGGCGCCCCCCTCTGGCCCTAGGAGGGGGCACAGCTTGCAGCAAGGAGCAGGGGTGCCGTGGGGAGAAGGCTCCAGGCCTCTCTCTTTAGGGACTGACTCCCAGTTTGCTGAACTCTTAGTCAGCTCGTATAACCATACAGTGCCAGGAGACTCCCTGTTTTAGGCCGGTTTTTCCTTAAATGCTACATTTACAGCATTTCCTCTGTTGTTGGACGAAGTGGCTCCTTGTAAGCACATTTGCGTTCTTTGGGGTATCTTTTCCTATTCAGAGCTCTCTTTTGTGTTGCTGTTGCTGTTCGTTTGTTTTTAAGCCTGTCTAGAGACATGTCTTTTCACAGAGCTGAAATATTTCTGGCAGAGCTTGGAAGCCAGACAACGGGGAAAGTGCCCCTGTGTGACCAGTGGCCAGTCGAGGGTCTGGGTCCCAGCCCTTCAGTTTTCTGGGTGGTGCCGGCCCACCCGGACCCCTCTCTGACTCGCCCTCTGCCTAGGCCCCCCGA